>NC_134236.1:33556706-33867274 GCF_965152275.1 Natator depressus
TGGGACTTTTCAATTATGTTAAAGTAACTCACTGAGCAAACATCACGGAAGAACACGCTCTTTTTGTCCACCAAGACAGAGCCTACATATATTAAATCCAACGGAAACCATGCTCCATGGGTATCTCTCCCATGGGTATCTCTATTTGGAAGGCTCGGTGTTAGTCCTGGCTCTGTTATAGACCTCCGTTATTATCCCAGCTTAGTATTGTCCCCAAACTTTATAAGTGTACTATCTATGCAGAAAGCTGCAGTGAAGGGGGTTATGAGAGTGGTTGAGACTGTCAGAGGTAGGATGCCTGGCAGTAAGCTATGGATGAGAGACTCCTGAGGCAAGAGCTCAAGAGCAGCAGGGTTAATCTCTGAGTTGTCATTTTCAGATTTGGTTTGCTATATTGGGAAAATGAAAAAAGAATAAAAGCCTGGTCAGAAGGACCTGAGAGACTGTTTGATGTGAATGTAAAGAGAACACCCTAAAAAGGGGAGGAATTGTTAGCTGGGCACACTGGCCATAAGGGGGTGCACGGGCAATAAATGGTGTTTGTGGCTGACCCACAATGGGAAGTTGTCTAATATTATTTGGTTACAGGGATTCCAGAGACCTTGTTCTGAATTAGAGTAACGAAGACTATTAACTGTAGTCTGGGTTTATACTACACAGTGAATGTGAGAAAGAATACGCCACTCAAGATATGTTCCCCTTCTCAGAGTCCTCCATTGCACACACCAGAGCCAGAACAAAACTGTATTTTTCCCCAGAATCCTGTATGGTTGCAGAGAAGCAGGCTTGATTTGTGGAATAATAGCTTAGTCATCTCATGCTTTTAAGTCAACTAATGCCAATCCCACACTCATACTTTCTTACTCAGCAATACTGTTAGAAGGGAGTGGTTGATAACTTCTGCAGGAAGTTAGACATATCTGTTCTTTTCCCTCTTTTGCAGGATCAGGACTCTGATACTTAGTGAAGCACAAAAAGATTTGCACAATCCTTTGGCACATCTAATCTAATCCCTCAAAAATGCAATTGGTGGTGCATTTAAAATAAAATTCTGGTGCACAGCATAAGTTCCATGTGACTCCAAATGTAATATTGTCCAAAATGCCTGAAATATATTAAACACAGATTTCTTAACAATACCAAGCATTTTTTTTTTTTACGCTTCACCCTTTATTGGCTTTGTGATTTCATTGCTCTTTCTGGAACATTACTCACAATGCTTTGGAATTTTTGATTCTATAAATCTATACATTTCCATGACTATTGAGAGTTCTGCTCTCATATACACAGTACTGCTGAACACCATACACATGCAAAGAGTAGTTTTATTACAGATAGGGAGGGACACAGATTACCGGAGGAATACTGGAAAAAACTTGTTCTACCCAGAAAACTGCGAGTGCAGTCAAAGTTCAGGCCTGGTCTACACTTAAAGCTTAAGTCAATATAGCTATGTTGGTCACAGGTGTGAAAAATCCACCCTCTTGACCAGGAGTGCTAGAACAATTTTTATAGTGGGGGTGCTGAGAGTCATTGAACAACTTTAAACACTGTATAAACACCCCCACTACCCTTAGTTCCAGCACCCATGCTCCTCACCAACATAGCTATGCCAACCCCCTAACTCCCAGTGTAGATGCAGCAAGGTTAGCAGAAAAATGCTTCCATCAACCTAGATACTGTCACTTGAGGAGCTGGAGTTCCTACAGAAATGGAAAAAACCCTTCTACCACTGTAGTCTGCATCTACACTATGGGGATACAGTGGCATAGCTATGGTGCCATAGTTATGCCTCTGTAGTGCCCGTAGTATAGATATGGTCCTACCTACTGTCATACAGGGAAGTGCTGTTTCTACACTAATAGAAAAAAGCCTTCTGTAGAGAGGTTAGCTAGGGCTCATCTCTCTCTGGGGCAGCAGGAACCCCCACCGCCTCACTAAGTTTGGGAGGAGGCCTAGCAGGGAATTAGTCCAGCAACAGAAGTCTTCCTCCGTGGCCTTTGGGAGGGCAGAAATAAACAGAGTTAGTCGTAAGCCCAGGCCCTAGGTTGGGGTGGGGCAATGGCAAGTCAGGTGCTCAGGCCCTCAGGCAGGGGCTGAGCAATAACAGTATAGAAACAGTGAGCCTAGGCCCAAAGGCCTGGGAGAGGGGGAGACTGCCACCCGCGAGTTGTGTGGCAGGGGGGACGCAGGCCCTCCCACTCCACTGCGTCCCAGCCCGGGGCCCTAGCAGCGGCAGAGGACCCGCTGCTGCGTCAGTGGGAATCCTGGCCGCAACATACTGACATGGGTTCTGGCAGTGGCACAGCCAGACTAGGGTCAGCTGCCCCCAGGCTACTTCTGGACTCCCCTTCTTGAGGTACCTGGGTCAGGGTGGTGTCCTCACAGGGGTCCAACACCATGGGTTCCTCAGGATAGCTGGTGCAGGGCAAGCTCAGCAACTCCTCTAGGTAGCTGGCTTGGGACAGGCTCAGCAACTCCTCCGGGTAGCTGTCCTGGGGCAGACCTGGCCAGCTCTTGGGTCTGCCACAGGTCATTGGGGTTTCCCAGTTGGGAGGTAGGTCAGAGGCAGCTGCCCTCCCAGTGAGCTCTGGGGTCAGGCCTTTATACTTCCTGTGCCATGCCTGACCCTCTGGGGGGCGGGCTCAGGGCTTCCTGGCTCCGCCCACTCTGGTGTCTGGAGGGGCTCGTCTCTCTCTGGGGCAGTGCTTCTTTTACTTTTTTTTTTTTTATAATAAAGTTCTTCTTTTAAGAACCTGATTGGTTTTTAGTGTCCTAAAAACCCAAGGGTCTGGTCTCTTCTCACCTTGTTAACCTATTTGGTTGGTATATTATTCTCAAGCCTCCCCAGGAAAGGGGGTGAAGGGCCTTGGGGGGATATTTGCTGGGGGATAGGGCTCCAAGTGGCCCCTCCCTCAATGTTTGTTTAAATCAATTGGTGGTGGCAGCAATACTGTCCAAGGACAAAGAAAGGAATTTGTGCCTTGCGGAAATTTTTAACCTAAAGATGGTGGAATATAAGCTTAAGGGGGTCTTTCATGCGGGTCCCCACATCTGTACCCCAGAGTTCAGAGTGGGGAGGGAACCCTGACAGAAGTGAACTGGGGAATGAATCGTTGATAGTAGCTGGTGAGCCCCAGGAATTGTCGCACTTGACGTTTCATGGTGGGTGATGGGCATGCTGCCAGTGCTTGAACCTTCCCAATGAGGGGCTTTACCCATCCTCCCCCTATGGTGTATCCGAGGTATGTTGCCTCTTGCCATTCAATGAAAAAAATTTTGGATTGGCCGTTAGTCCCACCTTTTGCAGGGATCTCAAGACCACAGCTACCCGCTCAAGGTGGTCCTCCCACTGGCGGCTGTAGACTATGACGTCATATAAGTATGCCGCTGCATAGTGTCGATGGGGCCATAGGAGGTGGTCCATCAGTCATTGGAACGTCACCGGGAGCTCATGGAGGCCGAAGGGCATCCGGGTAAATTGGTAAAGTCCCATTGGGGTGGCGAACGCTGTCTTCTCCTTTGAGATCGGGTTGAGCAGGATCTGCCAGTACCCCTTACTAAGGTCTAGGGTTGTGACGAAATGGGCCTCCCCTAGGTGGCTGAGCAGTTCATCCACGAGGGGCATAGGATATGCATCAAACCTCAAGATGGCGTTGACCCATCGTAAGTCTATACAGAAGTGCTGTGTTCTGTCAGGCTTGGATACCAATACCACCAGACTGCGCCACTCACTCTGCTACAGTTCAATGACTCCTAGGACTAGCATGGCCTGTACCTCCTTCTCGACCTCCTGCCGTATTTGGTGCGGCAGGGGCCTGGTTGTCTCCCGGATTACCTTTCCCGGCTCAGTCTAGATGACATGATGGACCAGGGTTGTGTAACCATGCAGGACTGTAAAGGTTACACTGAAAGCCTGCAGGAGACACTGGGCCTGCTTTCGCTGCTCCTCTGTGAGCGTGTCCTGAGCTAGGGTCCTGTGGGGCCCTCTGTCAGGGGCATGCAGGGACCGAACTCTGGTTCTGGCAGGTAAGGTTTAATTAACAGGCCCTCCCACTCCTGCCGTGGTTTCAAGAGATTCACGTGATATTGCTGGGTCTTCTTATGCCGGTCGGGCTGGTGGACCTCATAGGTGACTGGCCCGACCTTCCGGGCCACCTCATAGGGTCCCTGCCACCGTGCTAGCAGCTTCGATTTGCTTGACAACAGGAGGAGCAGGACCCAATCACCTGGCTCAAAGACATGGACCTGCACTTCCTGCGTATAGATTCGCACCTAGGCTTCCTGCGCAGCTTTTAAATTTTTTTGCACTAGGGCTCCGGCCTGAGCGAGGTGCTCCTGGAGCTGGAGAACGTACTTCAGGAGGCCCTGGGTCAGAGACAGAGACTGCTTCCATGTCTCTCGCATTAAGTCTAATAGGCCCCGTGGGCGGCGGCCATATATTAGCTCAAACGGGGAAAATTTTGTTGATGACTGGGGAACCTCACAGATGGTCAGCAATAAAGGCAGGAGTAGCTGGTTCCACTGGCATAGCTCATCTGGGGAGAACTTGCACAGCATCTCCTTCAGGGTCCGATTGAATTGTTCCACCAACTCGTCAGTCTGTGGGTGTTAGATGGAGGTGCATAACTGTTTAGCTCCCAGAAGCTCGCATACCTGTTGCAACAGCCGAGAGGTAAAATTGGTGCCCTGGTTTGTTAGGATCTCCCGGGGCATCCCCACTCGAACGAAAACCTTCACTAGTTCACCCAAAATGGTTTGGGTGGTGGTGCTCCGCAATGGCACGGCCTTGGGAAAACAGGTGGCATAATCAACGATGACGAACAAGTACTGGAATCCCGCAGCACTTCTCGGGAGCGGGCCCACTAGGTCCACGGCCACTCACTCCAATGGCATCTCTACTATGGGCATGGGAACCAAAGTGGCCTTGGGTACCTGTGGGGGGAACCGCTAATTGGTACTCCAGGCAGGAGCTACAATAGTTCCTCACCTCCTGGTGATCACCGGGTCAGAAGAACTGTGTCAAAATCCGGACGAGGGTCTTTTCATGGCCCAAGTGCCCTGTGGCAGGGATGTCATGTGCGAGCTTCAACCCTGCTCGTCGGTGGCACCGGGGCACCAGCAGCTGGGTCCATGGTTCCTTTGTCTACCGATCCTGTTCCACCCTGTAAAGACAGTCATGGTGTAGCTCAAAATGTGGCCAATGATTTGTGCGACGTGGGTCGATCTTGGCCCAATCAAGGGCGGCTAGTTGCCCGGAGGCCCGACTAAGGATGGGGTCTGCTTTTTGATTGAGGCAAAAGTCAGTGTTAATTAGGGGTTCGACAGCCCATCCAGGTGGGGGGTCCTCAGGTTCCTCGGTCCCTTGCTTGGGGTCCGGAGTCTCCTCCTCCTCCAGCTGGGCCTCGGGGAAATCCCCTTTCCAGCGCAGGAGTTGAGCAGAGGACCTCCTCGAATGCTGGTCAGTCACCCACAGAATCACTGGGTATGCTAGTCAAGGAACCAGGCCGACGATAATCCAATGCGTGTCTCCGGCCATGGTGAGCGGGACCCGGGTACTGGGGTATGGCCACACATCACCAGGTATGCATTGCAGCCGACTGTCCCCAGATGGATGTCGGCCCGGGGCCCCAGGGTCTGATGGACTAGTGTCTGTCCATAGCCCAAATCAATCAGGGCCAGGGTTGGGTGGTCCCCAACAACTACAGGAACTGTGATCTTAGGGACCTGTGGCAGCCGGGGCCGGGTCTCTTCCCCACAGACATGGCAAAAGCTGCAGTCCACCTCCATGCAATCACACCACAAGTGTCCGTATTTCCCGCATGAAAAACAGGGCCCAAGTTCTGGGTGACCACCCTGGGTTGGGGCTTCCGTCGGGCCACTGGGGAGACTCTGATTGCTCCTTGGGACACTGCACGGGGGGTGCAGATCCTTGTCGATGTGGGAGTTTGGGGTGTCTGTCCCAAAACCCTGAGCGAGCCTCTTGCCCACGTGGGAGGCTCCACACTTTGGTCTGGGCACCCCATTTTCTTTCGGGGTTAGGGCGCTCTAGCTCTGGGGGGGAGGGCTCGGGTAGCTGGTCCCACCGGCACTTCAGCCGTGAGGAACTCTTCCATCAGTGTGACAGCAGCAGCTAGCATCACTGACGGATGGCGAAGCACCCAGGCCCTTCCCCTCGATGGGCGGATGTGGATGAACTCTTCTAAAATAATTTGCTCAGTGACCTCATCTGCAGTCCGCCCCTCCGGCTCTAGCCACCCATTTGCACTCTTCCCTCAGCTCTTGGGCCACCAACCGGTGTCTGGCACCTGTGGGGTAGGTCTGGCTCCGGAACCGCTGCTGAAAGGTTTCCGGGCTGATGTCCAAGGCATCCAGGATCACTGCCTTCACCTGTCCGTAGTCCTTTGCATCTCCGTCGACAGCCCTCTGTATGCCGTTTGGTCTGTCCTGGTCAAGCACAAGGCCAAGAGGGTGGCCCATTGGTCAGGGGCCCATCCTGCAAACAGCGCCACCCTTTCAAATGTTACCAAAAAGCTTTGGGGTCATCGTTGGGTCCCATCTTTGACAGCTGCACCTGCGCCGTTGTGCGGGATGACCTGGCCGCGTCTCCTGGCTGAGACTCAGCAGGACGAGGCAGTATTGTCACTAGCTGCTGCAAGCATTGCCTCTGATGTTCCTGGTTCTGAACCCCCAGGTCCTGAACCAGCTGCTACTGCAGTGCTCCTAGCTACTGGATGAGCTGCTGCTGGAGCTGGGCGGCCTGCTACTGCTCCTGGTTCTTGGTCAAGAGCTTGATAAGTTTGTCCACATCCATGGCTCTTTCTGGGGTATGGTCCCCCCCGACCCCTTTTCAGAGTGGTCGAGGGGTTGTGCCCACATTCTCCACCACATGTAGGGACCCCCACCGCCTCACTAAGTTTGGGAGGAGGCCTAGCAGGGAATTAGTCCAGCCACAGAAATCTTCCTCCGCGGCCTTTGGGAGGGCAGAAATAAACACAGTCATAAGCCCAGGCCCTAGGTCAGGGTGGGGCAATGGTGAGTCAGGTGCTCAGGCCCTCAGGCAGGGGCTGAGCAATAACAGTATAGAAACAGTGAGCCTAGGCCCGAAGGCCTGGGAGAGGGGGAGACTGCCACCCGCGAGTTGTGTGGCAGGGGGGACGCAGGCCCTCCCACTCCACTGCGTCCCAGCCCGGGGCCCTAGCAGCGGCAGAGGACCCGCTGCTGCGTCAGAGAGAATCCTGGCCGCAACACACTGACATGGATTCTGGCAGCGGCGCAGCCAGACTTGGGTCGGCTGCCCCCGGGCTACTTCCGGACTCCTCCTCTTGAGGTACCTGGGTCAGGGTGGTGTACTCAGGGGGGTCCAGCACCATGGGTTCCTTGGGATAGCTGGCGCAGGGCAAGCTCAGCAACTCCTCCGGGTAGCTGGCCTGGGACAGGCCTGGCAACTCCTCAGGGTAGCAGGCCTGGGGCAGGCCCGGCCAGCCCTTGGGTCCACCGCAGGTCGCTGAGGTTTCCCAACTGGGAGGTAGGCCGGAGATGTCTGGCCTCCCCGACTGCTGCCCTCCCAGTGAGCTCTGGTGGGCCTTTATAGTTCCTGTGCCACGCCTGACTCCCCTGGAGGGTGGGCTCAGGGCTTCCTGGCTCCACCCACTCTGGTGTCCGGAGGGGCTCGTCTCTCTCTGGGATGGCGGGGACCCGCACCACCTCACAACAACATTGTAGGCTGCATCTACACTAAGCAATGCAGCTAGACAGGCATAGTTCCCCTTGCGTAGGTATACCTTCACCTCAGTGAGTTTTAATTAACCTGGCAACACCACCTTTAAATTATGCTATAATCACAAGATTAAGTGTAAAACTACCTCATTCTCTAATTCCGCCAGTCACCTCAACTCTCTCCCAGACACACATTTTCAAAATTTCAAAACAAGTATATGTCCCCGTTTCCTAGTCTTGAGACTTTAATCAGGTCAACAAGGTGAATTTGCTCTATGATCTTTATTTTAGCTTGTTTTGGTGCCCCAGATTTAGAGAGTGAGGTCACTTCTGGTGCTATTTGGCTGTCCAGGTGGATGTTAAGAAACCTTTATCACTTTTTCAAGAAGCGTAGAAGAAAACCACATCATCCTTTCCAAAAAACAATTAGGTTAATAAGGTTGCTTTTATTTTATCAACTGCAGGGAGAAGCAGACATGATGTGCTCTGGGGATGAATCACTATGGACACATAAAGCTGCCTGTTGCCAAAATTTGTTTAAATTTGAACTGATTAGATTGCCAGATTTTGTGGTGGAGTCATGTTGAATGATGGCTTAAAGAGAGGGAGGGATAGCTCAGTGGTTTGAGCATTAGCCTGCTAAACCTAGGGTTGTGAGTTTCATCCTTGAGGGGGCCATTTAGGGATCTGGGGCAAAAACTGGGCATTGGTCCTGCTTTGAGCAGGGGGTTGGACTAGATGACCTCCTGAGGTCCCTTCCAACCCTGATATTCTATGATTCTAACTGTCCACATCCAAGGTCAATAAAGTACTATTAATAATATGTTGCACTGATGCCAACTCTTGAGATTTTTATCTTAAGACTCATGACAGGTGTTCTTCTTGCCTGGAGGTAAGTGATTATGTAAGAAAAAAAAAGATGGCTGAGATTTAAAAAAAAGCTACTAGCCTTTCTGCTTATGAAGAAATCTTGAAAACATGACCAGAGTGTACCCAAAGTTTCAAAATCCAGAAGGCAAATTAAAGTAACCCCTATCACCACCAGCTAAAGAAACAGATCTTAAGATGATTAAAGAAAACTTAGTTTGATAGCATCCTGTCTGGCAAGAAATCACTTATCATGGTAGTGGTTGTAAGACCCTCATTTTTGTATTGTTTTATATTTATGGTCCCCACTTTTCTACTGTTAATCTGTCTGGTTCTCTAATTGTTTCGGTCTGCTGTATAATTAATTTTGCTAGGTGTAAGTTAATTAGGGTAGTGGGATATAATTGGTTGGAGAATTATGTTACAATATGCTAGGATTGGTTAGCTAAATTTCTGTAAAATAATTATGGATAACATGGATACAATTAACTTAGGCTTGAATAGAGACTGGGAGAGGATGGGTCATTACACAAAGTAAAACTATTTCCCTGTGTTTATTCCCCCCCCCCCACACACACACGCACACACTGTTCCTCAGACGTTCTTGTCAACTGCTGGAAATGGCCCACCTTGATTATCACTACAAAAGGTTCCCTTCCCACCCCCCACCCCCCGCGCTCTCCTGCTGGTAATAGCTCATCTTAAGTGATCACTCTCCTTACAGTGTGTATGGTAACACCCATTGTTTCATGTTCTCTATTTATATAAATCTCCCCACTGTATTTTCCACTGAATGCATCCGATGAAGTGAGCTGTAGCTCACGAAAGCTTATGCTCAAATAAATTTGTTAGTCTCTAAGGTGCCACAAGTACTCCTTTTCTTTTTGCGAATACACACTAACACGGCTGCTACTCTGAAAACTGTAACGAGAGTGATCCCTTAAGGTGAGATATTACCAGCAGGAGAGTGGAGGGGGGAACCTTTTGTAGTGATAATCAAGGTGGGCCATTTCCAGCAGTTGACAAGAACATCTGAGGAACAGTGGGGCGTGGGTGGGGGGAATAAACAAGGGGAAATAGTTTTACTTTGTGTAATGACCCATCCACTCCCAGTCTCTATTGAAGTCTAGGTTAATTGTTTCCAGTTTGCAAATTAATTCCAATTCAGCAGTCTCTCGTTGGAGTCTGTTTTTGAAGTTTTTTGTTGAAGAATTGCAACTTTTAGGTCTGTAATCGAGTGACCAAAGAGATTGAAGTGTTCTCCAACTGGTTTTTGAATGTTATAATTCTTGATGTCTGATTTGTGTCCATTTATTCATTTGCTCCAACCCATCAGACAGAGACAAATACCTACAAGATCTCTATCAAGCATTCTTACAACTACAATACCCACCTGATGAAGTGAAGAAACAGATTGACAGAGCCAGAAGAGTACCCAGAAGTCACCTACTACAGGACTGGCCCAACAAAGAAAATAACAGAACGCCACTAGCCATCACCTTCAGCCCCCAACTAAAACCTCTCCAACGCTTCATCAAGGATCTACAACCTATCCTGAAGGACGACCCATCATTCTCACACATCTTGGGAGACAGGCCAGTCCTTGCTTACAGACAGCCCCCCAACCTGAAGCAAATACTCACCAGCAACCACAATACACCACACAACAGAACCACTTACCCAGGAACCTATCCTTGCAACAAAGCCCGTTGCCAACTGTGTCCACATATCTATTCAGGGGACACCATCATAGGGCCTAATCACATCAGCCACACTATCAGAGGCTCGTTCACCTGCACATCTACCAATGTGATATATGCCATCATGTGCCAGCAATGCCCCTCTGCCATGTACATTGGTCAAACTGGACAGTCTCTACATAAAAGAATAAATGGATACAAATCAGACGTCAAGAATTATAACATTCAAAAACCAGTTGGAGAACACTTCAATCTCTTTGGTCACTCGATTACAGACCTAAAAGTTGCAATTCTTCAACAAAAAAACTTCAAAAACAGACTCCAACAAGAGACTGCTGAATTGGAATTAATTTGCAAACTGGATACAATTAACTTAGGCTTGAATAGAGACTGGGAGTGGATGGGTCATTACACAAAGTAAAACTATTTCCCCATGTTTATTCCACCCTCCCACTCCCCACTGTTCCTCAGACTTTCTTGTCAACTGCTGGAAATGGCCCACCTTGATTATCACTACAAAAGGTTTTTTCCCCCCCGCTCTCCTGCTGGTAATAGCTCACCTTAGGTGATCACTCTCGTTACAGTGTGTACGGTAACACCCATTGTTTCATGTTCTCTGTGTATATAAATCTCCCCACTGTATTTTCCACTGAATGCATCCGATGAAGTGAGCTGTAGTTCACGAAAGCTTATGCTCAAATAAATTTGTTAGTCTGTAAGGTGCCACAAGTACTCCTGTTCATCATCCACAGAGTAACCCTATGGATTTCAGACGAGTTACATCTGAGAAGAGTTTTGCCTTGCCTAACCATGGTTCACACACTGTTACTGTCTCAGTGCTGCATTAAACACTGGCTGAAATATCATTTTCCTCACTACGTTCTGTATTCAAATTGGCTTCGGAGCAGATAAGTTCCTTGTTTTCTCCTTTTTACCATTCCTTTAGATCACTTATTATGTAGCTGCTGGCTTGCAGCACTTGGAATTTAAAGGGATGTTTTCATCATTTAGGACTAAAATATGTGTAATCATTTGAAATATTGCCGGCTATTGATGGATTTATTTTAATGTGTGCAGCACAAGTAGTTCCGTTAACTAATGCAAAAGGCTGTCTTTATTGTTTCTTTAAATAGAACTGTTTAATTCTGAATTCCATGATAGCTACAGAAATGGAAAGAGTGACTGAACTTGGACAATAAACCAAAAGATGGACATGGTTAATGTTACTGCTGGGATGCACTTAAAGCCAAAGCTCATGGGAAAGCAGAGTGGTTGCACAAATACAATCTTCAAGTCATCAATTAATTATCATTGGAAACCCTTTTTACAGAACTCTTTATATTGATGAATGCATAAACATTCTTAAGCTGGCAGTGATAGTGATGCACTGGCAGGCTTTTCCCTTATCAAGGATTCAACTCCTGTATGGGAGAGCAGGTTTATCTGAACTTCTTTAAAACAGAAATCTTGAAAGCATTAAATTTGGTGCCCCTTTGTTAACATAATTTTCTGTGGTGGAAAATACGTATACAAATGTAGAGAAAACACATTTCAAAGAAAATCTGGAGATTTTATTCATTTTATTTCATTAAGAGTTCCTGAAATAAAACAAAAGCTAAAGTGCCCCAGGAAACAAATAACTATTTTTGGTGCGATTCCTACATAGAAATTGCACGGAAAAATAATTGGCAATTCTAATTGTCCTTGTAATGACTAAGGCCCCAAAGTTATGAATTGTTACTTTTTAAGAATTGTCCCGGCATTAAGACTTTCTAGAACAGATATGGGACAGGGAGCAGAGAGAATAAAAAACTCAAAATCTAGCAACAAGCTTTCGTCAGACTTTCCAGATAGTCTGAGGGAAACTCATAGTTTCTGAAGCCTTTCACAAGAGTGCAGCTGCATGTGAATGAATGAATTGAAATGGAGGTTTCAAATATTAAGATACCATATTATGTTGCCAGATACAGTAGTGGGAAAAATAGGGAACCACATTGTATCAACCACTGTGATTAAATAAAGTTATATGTATAAAAGGAAAGTCAATTATAAGTTATACAGCATTGGGCAAAATATTGTAAACCTTAATGACAGATTTGACCTAATGGGCAATCCTTAGGGAAAGAAAGGGGTCGCATTCATATTGATTTATTTTACTTTACTGATAAAGTGAAGAAATGAGGCTAATGTTTGCAATCTAGCTTGCTTATGTTATCAACTTAGTGAAATACATCTGTGCTGAAAGAGGCAATAAATAAAAGGGATTGAAAGCAAATAATATGTTATAAGGACACTAGATCCCAGACTACAATAATCAGAAATGCAACTGTTTGATCAAGAAGGCGCAGACTCAGCTCAGCCATACATACAAAAGCCCCACCATTGTTGCTGAAACAAGGAGGCAGTAATGGAAGATTTATACTGCTATTCCAACCTGCTGGAGAAAAACAGTTTTTGAAGTGACTTTGCATTGTATAATGGACTGTTATAACAAGTTTAAAGAGCATCAAAGAACACAGAGGGACTTTGTATAAACTGTATGAACTTTAAACAGGACATTTCAGCAACTACTAGTGTGCTGATGGAGAAACTACAATTTGAGCAAGCATAGCATGCAAAGTTGGCCAAGGGATCCACCACACTGGGGCCCATGGAAACCATTAGAGGAGGTAAGTTACTGACTGGAGAAAACCAGCCAGAGTTCAATGTATATCCCAAGATGGCTGTACCAACAGATAGGCCTAAATTGTCTTACATAAGCTGGTATGACAATATATTTTGTACAGAGACTGGAAAATTCCAGCTCTAGTTGCAAGAACTCAAAGGGGATGCCTTGTTCCTTAGTGAATAGTGAGAGCGGATGACTCTCATTTTGGTTGGACATTACAAATCTTTAGCAGAAGTATGGGTTGCCATCTGACTGGTCCATGCCATTAACTCCAAGAAGAGGAACTAAGTTGGACCAACCGGTAGAAACAACTTGTTTCCTTCAGCACATCGCTTCCCAAAAGTTGAAGACACCTGGAAGGGAGAAGACTGAGGTCCTGGGCTGGCCATCTGGGAGTCTTCCTGGTGACATCAAGCACCTATCTTGGATAGACACCTCTAAATGTCTTTTTCTATTTTCCAGCAATTTGGGTTGCCCACTAGCGCAAAAGGAAAAGTCTATAGTTGTGTCCATCCTTTGCTCCACCTGTGTTTGCAGTGTCAACTCCTGCTCAGAATGATAATTGAATTCAAAGCTGATGGCCGAGCAAAGATCTGGTGATAAGTAACACACCAACTTCCTCTTGGGTTGTCATAAATATAAAGGGAAGGGTAAACCCCTTTAAAATCCCTCCTGGCCAGAGGAAAAATCCTCTCACCTGTAAAGGGTTAAGAAGCTAAAGGTAACCTCGCTGGCACCTGACCAAAATGACCAATGAGGAGACAAGATACTTTCAAAAGCTGGGAGGAGGGAGAGAAACAAAGGGTCTGTGTCTGTCTATTAGCTGCTTTTGTCGGGGATAGAACAGGAATGGAGTCTTAGAACTTTTAGTAAGTAATCTAGCTAGGTATGCGTTAGATTATGATTTCTTTAAATGGCTGAGAAAAGAATTGTGCTGAATAGAATGACTATTTCTGTCTCTGTGTCTCTTTTGTAACTTAAGGTTTTGCCTAGAGGGATTCTCTATGTTTTGAATCTAATTACCCTGTAAGGTACCTACCATCCTGATTTTACAGAGGTGATTTCTTTACTCCTATTCACTTCTATTTCTATTAAAAGTCTTCTGGTAAGAAAACTGAATGCTTTTTCATTGTTCTCAGATCCAAGGGTTTGGGTCTGTGGTCACCTATGCAAATTGGTGAGGATTTTTACCAAACCTTTCCCAGGAAGTGGGGTGCAAGGGTTGGGAGGATTTTGGGGGGAAAGACGTGTCCAAACTATGTTTCCCAGTAAACCCAGTTAGAGTTTGGTGGTGGCAGTGGTTATTCCAAGGACAAAGGATAAAATTAATTTGTACCTTGGGGAAGTTTTAACCTAAGCTGGTAGAAGTAAGCTTAGGAGGTTTTCATGCAGGTCCCCACATCTGTACCCTAGAGTTCAGAGTGGGGGAGGAACCTTGACATGGGTGATGACCCAAATAAGACAATTGACTACCTGAAACTGGAGCCTGAATAGTAAGGAAGTATTCATGCTTGTGTATGTGTTTTAAAGATTGTCACAGAGTTATTGTGAGTCCCTGCTTTGTAACAGGTTCCAATCAAGATTGTTGTAAAATAGCTTTGAAGCTGAATAAGTTACTGCTGTTAACTAAGATTGCTGAACACTGTTCATGTGTCTATCATAGCTAGTGGTTTCATACTGCCTTTCAATTTCTAGGTATATACTGTACAGACATAAAACTAGACCAAGTGTGCAAGCCTCTTAAACAGCACTCAGGTTATACAATTTGTCATAAATGTAGGAGTTTATGTTAGATAGATAGGAGTGTTAATCAGATCCTCAGGCTAATATAATTTGGTTGGGAAGCAGGTTACGAGGGTTGACTACTATAGATCCACTGGGAAGGAGTCCCTGGCAAATTGGTGTGTATGCTTAGAACCTTGTGAGATTCTTTTATTTTTTACAATATTTCAATTTTTTCAGGATTTTGTGTGTATTATTTTGTCTTATTCATTTCCCCCCATATGCTAATGTTCTGTCTTCTGTGGGGGGGGGGGCGGGACGGGGAATGCAGATGTTGCAGAGCAAGTCTACTCTGCACTCAGCCAGCAATGGCGGCTCCTTTCCTATGAGTCTGTGCCTGGCTCCCCACTCTGGGCATTGTGACCTGGCACACAGGGTCACAGCATCACTTAGGTTTGGCCCAGCCACCCTCCAGTCATGATGACTGAGGGGTAGCCAGGCCACAACTGAGTGAGCAGCGCTGTGACCCTGAGTGCCAGGTTGCAATACCATTCACTCCAATTAGACCCAGCTACCCTTCCCATCACCCCAGTCATGATGTTGGAGGGGTGGCTGGACAAAAACTGAGTGGTGCTGCAACCCCATCAGAGAGCCAGGCTCAGTCCCACAGGATAGGAGCTGCTGCTGCAGAGTGACTTTTTCATTTTTGTTCATTTTATACATTGTTTTTCATGTTATTTTGTATTTGCAAAAAACACGGTTCTACTTATGCTTTAGCTTTGGATTGTTTTTCCTCTGTGTTAGCAACCCTGGAGTTGATAACCATTTGGCATAAATGAGGTCCTATTCCGAGAGATCCAGTCAAAAATCTAAACAAAATTACCTTCCAAGAATAGTGATTGAATAGAAATGTAGTTTTCTATTATGGCTGTGTTTTTTGATTCTGAAAACCTGGTTGGTTATCAAATCATTTTTGGTTTGTTAGCAAATTCATAGTTAATACTATTTTTTCTTTCTTGTATCCTATGCTATTAGTTGCTGTAAAGGATAGTTAATAAAACTATAAAATTAAATTCAACTCTTGAGTCTATTTTCTTTAGCTAATCAATCAAAATTCAAAGAACCCTAAGAAAGGTGGTACATGTAATCAGTTAATCAGTTTGCTTAACTAAGTTTTGTTTTATGCCCTATCTTTTTTACATCCTCTGGCTAAGAAGGCTGAGCCATTACTTTTCACTTATTCTCCAATAACTTTTCACCAAACTGTCACTTTGATTCTCTCCTTTTCCAAACTGCCCTGGAAGTAGCCCCTTGAACATAAGTCATTCCCTACATAGATACAGTTACTATTGCATCATTATTATTAAACTGATAAAAGGACATATTTTGTACACAATACATAATTAGGACATATTTTGTACACAATACATAATTAACTTATGGCAGTGAGTTCCACAGGTTATCGTTGGGGCCAGATCCTAGTAGGATTCAAAAAAGGATTAGATTTTTATATGGATAAGGAGAGCTTCTACTGCCATGATAAATCAGATAAAACTTATAAAGTGATGTAAACCCTCAGACTAACTGACAAGAAGCTGGAGGAAGAGAAAATGTCCATATATATGTTTAGTTCAAGGTTCTCAAAGTTCTGTACCTCACACAGCAGAGGCTGAAGCACTAACAGCAGATAGATATTGAAGGAAGAATTTGCTCTTCATTCCTTTTTTACTTTAAATCCTGCTGCTGCATCACAAGTATGCAGAGTTCATGTCTTGTGCCTTGCTGACCTTTGGTCATGATGGTCTTAACCTCATTTGACAGCTGTTCATGGAAAAGAAACCATTTGTCCCAGATCAGGAAGTCTTTCTTGCCCAGCACATGTTAGTTATCTGCTAGATAAATCTGGAGAGTAGTTGAAGAGGGTAGCCAGGAGATCCAGGCACTTCCTTCTCCTAACCTCTTGTGAACTGCTGGTACAGTAAGAGGACCTGGAAAAAGATGTGTGTAAAGATACTCAAAGCCCTTCTGGGGGACCCTTTTTTCCCCTTGGATTATTTATAGTCTCAGTTTCACTGACATCTCAGCACCAGATGCCTTCCACAGAATTCAGCTGGAGGAGAAACTACTGTGAAGACACAACCTTCAAAGAGGTTGGAAGAGACAATCAGATGGACACAGCCAGGCACCATAATGCTCAATTACTATATATATTTTTGTTGGTTCTTCAGAAGGGCTAATTTCCCAAAGATGAGCAAATTTAATGTTAAATGAAATTTAAATTTAAATGAAATTCATTTGGCAGGGAAAATTTAGATGGAAAAATATGAATGTAAATGGGAAGTTCTTTAAGAAGAGTTTATTAGGTAGCCAAAAAGACACTATTCTACAATCAAGAAAGAAAACATCCTGTTTCAGTGGCAACATGAAAGCAGCAATTAGAAATAAAAAAGCAACATGTAACAAATGGAAAAGGGGAAATAAATAGCAATAAAAATAAATTAAAAATTATGAAGTGTAGAAAATTTTTAAGGGAAGCTAAAGACATCAGGCGTGATCCATGGCTGGTAGGACTAAGGACAATATCTAGGAGCTTTTACACTATATTACGAAAAAAGAAATCTTGATAATTGTATGGGCTCATTAGATGAAGATGGTAAAACTGTTAATGATGCAGAAAAGGCAGACATGTTCAATAAATATTTCTGTATTTGGAAAGAAGGAGGTTGATGTGCTTGCATCACATGAGGCTTATGAAGCACTTTCCAGTCCATTAATAACTAAAGAGGATGTTAAACAATGTCTACTAAAGAGACACGTTTTTTAAATCAGCAGGCCAGTATAACTTGCACCCAAGAGTCCTAAAAGAACGGCTGAGGAGATATGTGGCCCACTGGTGTTAATTTACAATAAATCTTGGAATATTAAAGAAATTCCAGAAGACTGTGATGATCTTCAAAAAATGCAAGTGGGATGACCTCAGTAACTATAGGTTACTGACATCAATCTGAGGCAAAATAATGGAAAAGCTGATACAGGATTCAACTGATAAAGAATTAAAGGACTGGAATATAATTAATGCCTGTCAACAAGACTTTATGGAAAATAGGTCTTGTCAAACAAATCTTATTTCATTCTTTGAGACTACAAGTTTGGTTGAGAAAGGTAAATGTAATAGACTTTTGTTAGTCATTTGACTTAGTATCACACAACATTCTGGTTTTTAAAAAATCAGCACTGGAATTTATGTTTTAGTGAAACACAGATTATTGGGCTCAATACAGGGACAACTGAGTGAAATTCTAAGGTCTGTGATAAATAGACTGGATGAATGGTCCTTTCTGGTCTTAAACTTTATGAATATTGTAATAAGCCATCAGATGGCACCTAAGTGTGAGCAGCCAAGTCCTGGAGGATCAAAGGCCAAAAAAGACAAGAAGCCAGAGGATTTCAGGACAGTTGGGAGGAGCCAGGGAAGGCGTGAGTGCCACATTGGCAGGAATGGGGGCGGGGGTCCTCAGTGCAAGGAAGAAGGACTATGTTGCTCTGGATGTGGGGCTACCTGAGCCTGGGGAACAGGACTCTGATGGACACTGCTAGAATGGGGCTGATGGTGAACACTTTGGTTTCAGACTCATGTGTGTCCCAAGGGAAGGTGAAGGCTGAGAAGCAATGTACCCTACTAGGCTAGAAGTCTATACTGAGCAGCTACCACATCAGGCTAGGGCATCCCCATTCTCTTTGCAACACTGGTGGGATTAGAGGCTTCCGACAGTGAGAAGGCTTTGGCCACCTCCGGAGGTGGGGGAAGGGAATGTGCTATTGTTTCATTGTTCTTGAGTTCCCTTAAGACCCCATTCCCTTTCAGCCTGTTGGTTGGTACCATTCCCTTGCCTACAGTTCTTTTATATAAATGGTCTCAGAAGTCCTCTGTGTGGGTCTTTGCATCAGGGGCTTCTGGATCCATGTAAGCAAAGGGGGTCTATGCCAGATCTGAAGAAAAATAGCTGTAGGCTCACTACCTTAAGACATCTGCCAGCACCTGTGTCCAGCGCAGAGGTGGTGGTGGTGATGGGAGGTTGGTACGATATCTTTACAATGTGTTTATAACTTTGTTTGCTGCAGGATGAATGGAAATTGGGCCCCTTAGGGCACTCATTAGTAACACTGGTTTTCTTTGATTCACAATACACACAGACGTTATGCTGTTCTATAGGAGGTGTTTTGCTTTATAGTTCCAGTGACATTGATCACAGAAGTAGCAGTAGCCTCCCCACTAATTTAACTGTTAAATAATCTAGAGAGTAGGTGGAAATGGTAAACACTGAAGTGGGTGTGACCATTGCCTCCTCCTTTGTTATTTTACATTTGAAAGGTTTCTTACTGCCTTAGGCAGCTGGCTAAGAAGAGCTGTAACTACAGGAGCTGTTGCACAGACAAATCTCACCCACCTTTGCTTGCTTACAGTTTACAAATATGTTAGAAATAAAGAATTACCTTCACAATGTCCTTTTTAAAAGGGTTAATTTGGATTTTGAATAGGAAAAATGCATGGGGAGTGATTGTAACAAACTCCCAAACTTTAATCCAACTTCATTTAATCCAGAGAGTTTCATATGTGTACATAGGATGGATCACTAGAGTTCTACAATTCCTTGCTTAGCTCCAAGTTTAAACCCATAAAGTTTACCCTGAATTCTTCAGGGGAAGTAGCTTGCTGAGGGTTTGTCCCTCTTAGTTTCTGGATTCCCACTCCCCAACATGAGTCTGGATCTTGGGAGATCCACAGGAGGTAAAAGACATTAATGCCTCTTGTGTCTGTTCTGCAAACTGTCTCTATAGGTTCCTGTCAGTCTCTGTAGAACTGGTGCATCTAAGATCTCCTCCCATCATGGCTGCCCCATTACTCCCCTGTTAAGTGGGATTTTACATAGCATGAACAAGCCCCCATAAATCTCCCCTGAAGAGGAATGGAAAGGAGATGTCCACACTGTAAAATCCATGATCACACAGACCAGCTCCATCGATGATAAAACACATCCCTGAGACAACTAGAGTGATTGCTTACATGAAAAAGTAATATTAGGAACCCATTATGTATTTTCATTTTCTTCTTTTAATGCAATTTGTTGCTGGAAACAAGGAGGAAAGCACTGTGTCCAGCAGCTTTCTGTAGACCAGCAACAAATGCTCCATCGATGTCAGATTGGAAACCACTGACCTAACCAATCTATCCTGCATTCAGCACCATGGTATCTATGAACTTAAAAACAATTACATAAGGTCAGGTAGGCTAAACACTTTTGATGGCTGGGGCTCTCTCCCTCTATTCTCTCACACATCTTCTGCTCACTTAATTACTCTTTCTGGGAAGTAGTTATTATGGTAAAGCTATGGTGAAAAGATGGGTCCTACATTTTTGTCTGAAGATAATGAGATTTACAGTTGTTCTAATCTGTTATGAAAACAAGTTCCATAACAGTGGCCCAGCCACCAAGAGAGATCTGTCCCCTGCGCCTACAAATTTTACCTTGGTAATTGAGATTGTCTAGACCCTGCCCAATGAGAGCAAAACCTTGAATACAATCCAGTATTTGATGGGGTTGTCAGATATAGAATAGTAATAACCAAAACTTTGTGATACCTATATTTATTTCTTTTTAAACAGCATCTGAACACTTTTCTGACCAAATTGGGTCCCTTTCTAGAACTTTTTAGAAATATAGGAATTAAGAGGATCTGGAGTTAAGAACTTTTAAAAAATATGGCCAAGTTCTACCATTACTGAGCTAACCCTTAGTACAATCAGGACAATTGCATTGAAGAATCTGATCAGACGCTGGGGTGTGATGGGATCATTGGTGTGTAGCTCCATGCTCTACTTTCATATGTACTACAAGTGTATTAATCAAAACAAACTCAATTACTAGAATTTACTGTTAATCATCTTGCATATCATAATGGTATGGCCTTGGCCTTTAAAGAATAAGGACGCTCAGGGCCAGCCAACCCTTTCCCAAGGACATGGCCAGTTTAAGGAAGACATGTTAAGGGAGCAGCTGATATACCGATGAATGAAGATCAGGTGCTCATCAGAGAAAAGTCTAAAAACCCAGCTGTTAGCTGACTTTGAAGGACAGACAAGGCTCTATGAAGCAGGGCTGTTATGAACGACTGCACAGCCCCAGAAAGAAAGGTTGTGGAATCCCTTAGCTAGGGGGAAGGGTTTGGGCCTCAGGGGCCAAAAGAAAAAGACGGTATCTTATTGAATCGTATTGTACTGTTGTTCTTCGAGATGTGGGTGCAGACGTACATTCCATTCAGATGGGCACGTGTCCAGTGCACCAAAGTCGGAGAACTCTGCTTAGCAGTACCTTTTGGGGTGGTACTTCTGCCCTCTGGACCTCGTATTCCCTCCCATGGCTATACAGGGTTGGCACCATCCAGGTCCCCCCTCATTTCTTTGCACCAGAATCCAAGTCTAGAGCCTCAGATGCAGAGGGTACAGAGGGTGAGTTGTGGAATACATGTCTGCACCCACATCTTGAAGAACAACAGTTACAATACAGGTAAGTAACCGCCTTTTCTTCTTTGAGTGGTGCAGAAGTATATTTCACCCAGGTGACTCACAAGCAGTATTCCTAGAAGGTGGGGCTCGGAGTCTACTTAAACAGTGACTGCAGAAGTGCCTTTCCACAGTTAGCATCCAACCTAGATGCTGCACTAATCACATAATGTTTGGCAAAAGTATATATGAAAGACCACATAGCAGTCCTACAAATGTCCACTCTTGAAACCTCACTGAGAAATGTGATGGATGTTGCTTTGATTCTCATGTAATGAGCCCATAATGACTGTGGGAACATAGCCTGAGCAACTCCATAAGCCATGGTAATTCAGGAAGTTATCCATGTGTAAATGGTCTGCGTGGAGACCAAATGACCTTTCATCCAATCCACATAGAAAACAAAAAGCTGAAGTGATGAATGAAATGGTTTAGCCTTTTCCAGACAGAATGCAAGCACTGCCTCACATATAACATATGGAGATGCTGCTCATCTGGATTTCAGTGCGGTTTAGGGAAGTATAAAAGCAAATAAATAACTTGCTTAAATCAAAACTACAAAACCACCTTACACAAAAGCTTTGGATGTGGTCTTCAGGACACTTTGTCTTTGAGGAACTGAGTATATGGAATTCTGCCATTAAGTCTTGGAACGTGCTGACTCTTCTTGCGGACATTATAGCCACAAGAAAGGCTGTCTTCTGGGAGTGTAGAGACAGCTTGCTATTGGCTCAAACAGAGGACCCCCGAGGGCAGCTAGTACAGTGTTAAGGTCCCACAATGGAACCATTTCCACTACAGGAGAAAACAAGTGGACGATGCCCTTTAGAAATCTCACTACCATGGTGTTTGAGAAAATCAACTTTCCTTGTATGGGAGTATGGAGTGCTGAGATGTATGGGAGAATGGAGTGCTGAGACCACCCCCAACTGAACCCCCAATAGTTAGACCAGAAGATTTCAAATGTAGCAGGTCATCCAAAATGTCCTGAATACAAGCCAAAATGGGTTGAATTCCCTTCAATGTCGACCAAAGAAAAAACCATCTCCACTTAGGACCTCATAGATGGCTTTCTACTATTAAGCAGGGTCTTCTAAGCTGCTTCCGACCATTGCCCTTTCTCCTCATCTAGCCTTGTACCATCCATGCCGTGAGGTGTTGGCTGTTCAACGCCGGATGAACAACCTGGCTGGGGTGCTGAGTCAGCAAGTTGGGAAGGAGAGGAAGAGGTTTGGGAGACTGGGGAGAGAGACTGAGAAGGTGAGAGAGCCGGTGTTGTCTCAGCCAGACTGGTGCAATATGTATCAGTTTGGCAGGGTCCAACTTCAGTTTGAGGATAACCTGACAGATGAGAGAGATGGAGGAAGGTATACGTTAGGTCCCCTCCCCAGTTCAGGTGGAAGGCATCAGTTAGGGATGCTCAACTCAGTCCCCCTCAGGAACAAAATTGATGACCTTTCCTGTTGTCCTTTGTTGCAAATAAGTCAACTCACTAGATGCCCCATTCCCTGAAAGTGGACTTCACCAAGCTGCTCTTTACAGATCTTTCATAATTGTTCAAGAAAGTTCTGCGGAGACAGTTGGCCAACTGGTTTTGAGAGCCAGTAAGTATGCCTCTGTGGGCATTTCTTCCTCAGTGCAGAAGTGCCAAAACTTTGTGTCCTGGCAAAGCTGGTTGGAGCTGGCTCCTCCCTGCTTGTTCATATCATACACTGTAGTGGTATTGTCAGTGAGTATGTGAACCGCTGCTCCCCTGAACTGATCCTGGAAGGCTGACGCACATTGCAAATGGCCCAAAGTGTCAGTACATTGATATGACAGGATACCTTCTGCTCCAACCATAAACCCTGAATGCATCCGATGAAGTGAGCTGTAGCTCATGAAAGCTTATGCTCAAATAAATTTGTTAGTCTCTAAGGTGCCACAAGTACTCCTCTTCTTTTTGCGGATACAGACTAACACGGCTGCTACTCTGAAACCTGAATCTTTAGCATCCCTGTATACACTCCCCAACCTATTGTGTAGGAATTGGTGACTACCATTCTAGTTGGCGGAGGACAGACATAGGGGACTTCCTGGCACACATTGATCTGTTCTCTCCACCATTGTAACAAGTCCAGTAATTTTGAAGGCACCTAGCATTGGCCACTGTTGGAAGACAAGATATTGGGCTAGATGGACCTTTGGTCTGACCCAGTATGGCCGTTCTTATGTTCTTATGGCACTTGGGCAACAGACCAACTTCAAACATGACTGAAGAGGATGAAGTTACAACCTCGCATGCTGAACCACATAAGTGCATGCAGCCATATAGCCCAGTAACTTCAAGTATACATGGATGGTGGTTAAAGGATGCAACTAGAAAGCTAAACAAAGGCACCAAACTGTCTGGAATCACTCATACGGGAGAAACCTCCACAAAATTATAAAGTCCAGTATGGTCCCAATTAATTTGATTTAGTGGGATTCAAGTCAATTTTGCTTTGTTCAAAACCAGCCTCAGTCAGTAAGGACCCAGGGACTAGAACCCAGGTTTGCAGAGCTTGGGGCAGCTGATAGTCCTACAGTGCCACAAGGAGGCCATGCAGAGGTACAGCCAGGGTGCACTGTGGAGAGTAGGTGCTGTAGGAAGTATTGCCTAAGAGACACAGAGTGACAGGACCCTGTGACCCTCTGATTGGCTAAGTGCTCCTAATTAACCCCAGGGGTTGCCCCAGGAAGTTGTCTGGGCAACCACACAGACTTTGGCCTGCTGCAATGCAAGATTTTCCCTTGTCTCATTTCTGATCTCTGAATCTGTCCTGACTCTGAACCTGGTATTACCTCTGCTCTCCAGTCTCTGACCCTGGCCTGACTCTGAACCTGACTCTTGTTTATGGGACCCGGCCTTGTGATTCCTCCAACTCCAGCGCGGTGACTCCCATCCCTGGTGGGCAGACCTCAGCCCAGCTGTGACTGCCAGACTGCCTATGCCCCAGTCCTTTACACAGTCAATTGAAGAGGTCCAGTGTAAACTGGACATGACTGAGGACATGTTCCTTGGATCTATGTCTGAATAGTCAGTCATCTAGGAACAAGAATACATGAATTTCCCACCTTTTGAGATAGGGTGCTACTACTGTCATACATTTAATAAAGACATGTGGGGCTGATGATGGGCCAAAGGGAAGAGTTGTTTAACTCTCTGGAGGATTCTGGTAATTTATTTGTAAACTTGTCCCAATTTACAAAGTCATATTTAGCTAATAATGCTTGCAGTGCATTGTGCATTTATAATGAGGAGGTTGAATAAAGTTTCCTCCCCATCAAATCTAATATTTTAGACTTTTTGCCTTTGGATTCATGTGACGGGGTGAACTAGGCCCAGAGGTCCCCCGTCGGAGGCCTCAGTGTCGTATCACACCCGATCCCAGAGAGGAGCAGAACAGAAGTCCTCCAAGCAGCCAACGAGGGAGGCTGCAGGGAAGCGGCCAATAAGGGAGGCTGCAGGGAGTAGCCAATCAGGGTCCAGCAGGCTCATATAAAAGGAGTTGCAGGGGCAGAGTCAGTCTGCTGCCTGGAGCTGGAGGAGTGAGTGAGACCTGTGTTCCTGGCTGGGTGTAGAACCACAGAGCCCAGTGCTGGCAGGGACTGGGGGAGCGAGAGAGAGCACCTGGCTTGCTGCTAGGATTTAGCCCAAACAGGTGCTGGCAGGGACTGGGGGAACAAAGAGGAGCTCCTGGCTGGCTGCTGGGACAGAGTAAGGACTGAGCCCAGGGAAGGCTGCAGTAAGACACTGTCTCCAGAAAGGAACCCTTGGAGGTATGGCCTGATACCAGGGCCAGGACTGATTAAAGACCACAGACAAACCCAGGGCCGTCCCTAGCTATTTTGGTGCCCTACGCCGGGGGCTGTGTGGGACCCCAGGCCTCCACAGGGAGGAGCCAGGGGGGCTGGCTCCAGTCCTTCATCGGGGACGGGGGCTGGCCGCTTCCTGCGGGAAGTGGAGTGACCTGGCCCCAGCCTGTCCCGCTCCCCTGGCTCCCAGCTGCACCACCCCCCTGCCAAGCCTGGGAGCCAGGAGAGCAGAGCAGGCTGGGGCCAGGTCTCTCCACCTACCATGTGGTGAGTGCAGGGTCAGGCCTGGCTGCAATCTTTAGGGGAGTGGGGGCGGGGCTAGGGTGGAGCAGGTGTGGGAAGAGGCGGGGCTGGGGCATGGAAAGGACAGGGTAGAGCAGGGGCAGGGGCCCTGGGCAAGAGCTGGAGCAGGGGCTAGAGCAGCACGCAGCTGCACAGGGCACCAGGAAATTTGGTGCCCCAAATTTCCTGGTGCCCTACGCAGCTGCGTGCTTTGCATATGGGTAAGGACGGCCCTGGACACACCCAACCAGAAGGGGCGCTTGCGAGAGGTGGGTGCAACGCTGTTATATGTAGATTTATACCTCCCCTGCTGCACTCTCTCATTTGCTACTACCAGGGCATTAGGCAGTGGATGTGAACAAAAACACTCCAAACCATGCATGGGGACATAATATTTCTTGTCAGTATGTTTAGACATGGGGCATTATAATCACTGGGGTATTCCACAGAGATTTAGCAGGCTCTAATATTGCTTCATTTATAAGGAGAGTGACTCTCCAGGGAGTTGAGGATTGAGAATATTCACTAATTTAGGGGTGTTCTCCTGAACAAATTCAGCTTGAATATTTAACAACAATGCGATTTGTCTCAGGAAGACTTAATATTATTTAAAATACTCAGGTATTGAAGATAAAGACTCAGGCACCGCAGCATTTTCTGGTGAAGAGGAAGAAGAGGGAAGTGGAATAACCAGAACCTCTTGTAGTGACACATCTGACCACATCAAGGGTTCAGGTGGTACCAGGTCAAAGGAGCCTCCCCCCTGTTCCCCCCCACCCCCGTTCCCTGTCTCTGTCTGTAGCACAGGTGGTTCAGGTAGAGAGACTACCAGAGGAACAGATGATCTACCCCCGAAGTGTATGATTGGGACCTTGCCAACCGAGGAGCCTCCCAGGAATTCCAAAGAGGCCACTGTGTGTAAGGGTATGACACTAGTGGCCAGTAGGAGCTAGGCCAGGAAGCATTGTCCCTACTGCAGGAGCAGTGCTGATCCTGGTACCTGATGATCCCAAGACAGCCATGACAACTTCCGAGAGTGATACTGCCAAAGTGAAGGAGCGGGAGACATCTCTGCACTTGATCCTGAAGATCCTTCTAAGTGGCCCAGTGGTAGAGGAGGAGCCGTACTAGGCAAAGCTAACAAACGGCTTTGCATCATCCACAGTCCAACATGATGGGCTCATAGGCACCAACAATGGAACCGTAGAAGGCACCATAATCACATATGATACCAAAGAAGGCATTGGTGCCTCAGATGAAGTTTGGTACCAGATCTACATATATAGACTGTGCTGGAATTATCATTGGTATGAAGATAGCATCTGTGTGGGCAGGAGGCCGATGAAAACCCAGGCTCTGGGTATAAGGCAGCACAGATGATAGCAACCACACCGAAAAGTGCAGGGGATGCCAATGGCACTGAAGATGAGACCACCTGTAGCGGGGCCGTCGCCCCGCTCTAGCTCAGAAGGGGTTAAAGCCAGCCCTTGGAGAGGGCTGGAGCTGAGGGAAAAGCTAGGCTGATTGGAGGAAGCAGCCACAGCTGGGGCCACCCCCCAATCAGGCCACAGCTGGCCCTATAAGAGGGCTGTGAGCCAGGAGCTCAGACACAGAGACTTTCTCTTTAGCTTCTGAGAGAGAAGGACTGGCTGCCTGGGAGAAAAGGGTACCTGGAGTGGAGCAGAGCTGGGGAAGGCCTTGGGGAGCTCCAACCTGGAAAACCCCCAGGCTGCAGACCTTGCTAACGGCCAGGAAAGGTACTGGGGCTACAGAGGTGTAGCCTGGGAATAGGCAGAGGCAGCTGGTCCAACCCCCTTGCCGACGATGAGTGGTTTACAGACTGCAGTCTGCCCCAGTGAATGGGGGCTAGATGGTGACTGGCTGTAGCCAGTGAGGCAAGGTGGGGATAGAGGCTTGGGGGTTCCCCTGGGTGGGGAGACCCAAATTATGGGTTACTGCTAGGGGCAGCACCCAAGGCAAAGGGGCACTGGGGTCCGGGAGGGACATGGGGGCCAGCGGTAGGCAAGACTAGCCTGCAGAGGGCCCTCCAGGCTGGAAGAGCTAATTCCCAAGGCAACCAGCAGGAGGCGCCGCACCAGTGAGGCATTGTCTCGCTACACCACCACAGACAAATCCTCTTGAATGAGTGGCAAGTCAGGAACAAACTGGCACAGCAAGTCCACTGCTGCCTGATACATCAACAGTGTGGAGACTGTCAGTACCGACATCATTATTGTCGATACCAGATTCAATGGTCACTCCAGGGGTGGAACCAGCATTGACGGTATGGAGTCTAATTGATCAGGCCTCAGTACCAGCAAGATGGTTGACAGCCTGGCTCTATCCTGTGTACTGAAAGAATCATGGTGCCAGTCCACACACCTCCTAGATGGGGAGGAGGAATCTGTTCGGACGCTGAAGCTGCCCTGGTCTGTCTTACAGGTTCTTTCCCCCAAGGGACTAGAAGAAGGGGAACAATCCCTCTTTCTCTTGGGTGATCAGTCTGAGTCCAGATGTAGAGCTGCAGTCTACATTGTTCAGGCACTCTTTGAGGTGCGGGGCTGTGATCAGCAGCAGTCCCTGGTGACGATGAAGTGAGCCCCATGGCCTGCTCCACAAAGTGCTGCTTCAAATGCAAGTCCCATGCCACCTGCATTCTGTTCTTAAAAGACTTGCAAATAGAGCACCTAACCTTAATGTTCCCTTCCCAAAGGCACAGTAAACATTGCGTGTGGGGGTTACTAACAGGTATAGCAACCCTGATGGACCATGTTTGAAATCCAGAGAAGTCATTACCCCAGGCTAAACTCTAATAACTACACTAAACTAACCCTTAAGGTATTACTAAATTATTTATAGAACAAACCTCAGAAACGCTGTGATAATGAACATGAGGTTAAGACCACACTGAACGCTCCCACTCAAGCCACAAGTGGTGGGAAGGAAGTGAGGGGTAGGGATCGGTGCAGTGCTGCCCTTATATAGCCATGAGAGGGGCTACAAGGGCCAGAGGCTGTGAGGCTGCAGGTACTGCTAAGCGAAGTTCTCTGGCTTCGGTGTGCTGGGTATGCATACACCCAACTGGAATACATCTCTGCCACCACTGGAAGAACTATATTTATACAGATCTAATAAACTGGACCCTTCGAAGGGGAATATTATTTTAAGTATTTTCAGCTGTGAACAAGTTACTTGTGAGAAACAAGAGAGACTGATGGTGGTGTGTCTGCAAAGCCATGAAGGTTTGTGCTCTGGGATGGCACCCTGTCACATATTTTTAAAATAATTTCTTAGAATACTAATCTATTACGTAACCTTCTGTAACCACTCTGATGGATGTGTAGAACATCTCACAAAGACAATGCAACAGCCACTTTATACAATATATTTTGAAGTTTCATTTGAAAAAAACGGTTACTCACCTTCTCATAACTGTTCTTCAAGATGAGTTGTTCATGTCCATTCCAATCAGGTGTGTGCGTGTGCACGTGCATGATGGCCAGAAGATTTTTTCCCTTAGCAGCATCTGTCAGGTTGGCCTGGGCACCCCCTGGAGTTGCGCCCTTATGGCGCCTAATATATAGCCCTGACGACCCGCCACCCCTTCAGTTCCTTCTTGCTGGCTATTCCGACAGAGGGATAGGAGTGTGGGTATTGGAATGGACATGAACAACACATCTCGAAGAACAACAATTACGAGAAGGTGAGTAACTGTTTTTTCTTCTTTGAGTGTTTGTTCATGTCGATTCCGATCAGGTGACTCCCAAGCAAAATTAGGAAGTGGGGTCAGAGCTGTCCTGTGACTGGAGTACTGCTCTACCAAAGGCTGTATCATCTCTGGCCTGTCTAGCAATTGCATAGTATGCGGCGAAAGTGTATATCGATGACCATGTCACCGCCCTACAGATTTTCTGGGTGGGGACTTGAGCCAGGAAAGCTGTTGATGAAGCTTGTGATCTTGTAGCGTGCGCCATTATTGGGGGCGCTGGGATCCCTGCTAGACTGTAGCACTCGGTAATGCAGGCCACAATCCATGATGAAATGCGCTGTGTCAAAACAGGCTTGCCCTTCAATCTGTCACTACTGAGACAAAGAGCTGTACTGACTTCCTGAACAGTTTCGTCCTTTCTATGTAAAAGGCCAGTGCTCTGCGGACTTCAAGAGTGTGGAGTCTCTGCTCTCTGCTACTTGCATGAGGCTTGGGGTAGAACACCGGGAGGAAAATGTCCTGGTTGATGTGGAACTGCGATACCACCTTTGGGAGGAAGGCTGGCTGGGGTCTGAGCTGAACCTTGTCCTTAAAAAACACGGTGTAGGGCGGCTCGGACGTTAGAGCCCTAAGCCCCATCATGCTCCAGGCTGAAGTTATCGCCATCAGGAACGCAATCTTGTAGGAGAGGTAGAGCAGGGAGCATGTTGCTAGAAGCTCAAAAGGGATGCCCCATGAGCCTAAAGAGGACCAAGTTAAGGTCCCAAGCAGGAACCGGTTGGCAGACGTGTGGGTACAACCAGTCAAGGCTCTTCAGGAAGCAACTGACCAGGGCGTTAGTGAAAGCTGAGCAGCCCCGTACCCCCGGGTGGAAAGCTGAGATTGCAGCCAGGTGTACTCTTATAGAAGATAAGGAGAGACCTTCCTGCTTTAGGTGGAAAAGATAATCCAAAATCTGAGGCAATAAAGCTAGTGCCAGGAGAAAGTTGGGCTGAGCTGACCAGATTGAAAATTTCTTCCACTTGGTCAGGTACATGGCCCTAGTGGAGGGTTTCCTCCTGCCCAAGAGAACCTGTCTGACTTGTTCTGAACAGGAGAGCTCGGACGGGTTCAGCCATGGAGCCTCCAGGCTGTGAGATGCAGTGACTGCAGGTTTGGGTGCTAGAACTGCCCGTGATCCTGCATGAGAAGGTCTGGGAAAAATGGCAGGGTAATCGGGGCTCCCACTGACATGTCTAGGAGAGGCGTGTACCAATGCTGGCAGGGCCAGGCTGGTGCTATGAGAATGACCGGAGCCCGGTCTCTGTGGATCTTGAGCAGGACCTTGTGGACGAGAGGTATGGGTAGGAAGGCGTATATAAGCGGTCCCCCCCAATGGAGGACGACTGTGGAGCCCAGACTGTGATTCTGGAAGGAGCAGAACTGCTGACACTTCCTGTTGCATTGCATGGCAAAGAGGTCGATCAGGGGACAGCCCCCCCTCTGGAAGAGCGAAGATGCGACATCTGGGGGAAGAGACCACTCGTGACTGTGAAAAGACCTGCTGAAGCTGTCCACCAGCTTGCTTTGGACCCCTGGAAGGTACAATGCCTGTAGATCAACTGAGTGCTCTATACAAAAGTCCCATAACCTGAGGGCTTTCTGGCATAGGGGAGAGGAAAGTGCACCCCTTTTTGTTGATATAGAATATTGTGGTTGTATTGTCTGTCATGACCAATACGCATCGACCTGCTAGATATGGGCGGAATGACTGACACGCTAGGTGTACCGCCCTGAGCTCCCTGACACTGATATGAAGGCAGAGATCTGTCTGTGACCAGAGGCCTGTCTGTGACCAGAGGCCCTGAGTCCTGTGGTCCCCCAGATGAGCCCCCCCCCCCACAAATCTGACATGTCTGTTACTAGCGTCAGGGATGGTTGTGGGGCAGCGAAGGGGACTCCTGAGCACACCTGTTGAGCGTCCGTCCACCACAGGAGCGAGTCAAGGATGGGGTGAGGCAGGGTCATGATCCTGTCCAAGCTGTCCCTGGCAGGTCTGTACACTGACACAAGTCACGACTGAAGCAGCCGAAGCCTGAGTCTGGCATGTCAAAGCACGTACATATAGGCTGCCATGTGGTAAGCAGTTTGAGACAATTTCTCACGGTGGTGGGGAACTGCCTGAGTCCCTGGATCATGGCAGAGGGCCTGGAACCTCGCCTGCGGGAGGAATGCTTTGGCTTGGGTTGAGTCCAGAACCGCTCCTATGAACTCTATCCTCTGGACCGGGGACAGAGTTGATTTTTCCTCGTTTAGTAGGAGGCCCAGATTCTCGAAGGTGGCTCTGATGAATGCCACCTGAGTCTCCACCTGAGCCCTGGATTGGCCTTTGATCAGCCAGTCATCGAGGTATGGGAACATCTGTACCTGATGTTTCAGCAGAAAGGCGGCAACAACTGCCATGCACTTGGTAAAGACTCAAGGTGCCGCGGACAGGCCGAAAGGGAGAACCGTAAATTGGTAATGGGAACCGTTGACCACAAACCTGAGGTACTTTCTGTGGTTTTGCGCTATTGCTATGTGAAAGTACGTGTCCTTCAAGTTGAGGGCAGCGTACCAGTCTGCTGGATCCAATGAGGGGATAATGGAGGTCAAGGAGACCATGCAGAACCTGAGTTTCCTCCCAAAGTTGTTGAGGTCGCGCAGGTCCAGGATAGGCCTTAGGCTTCGGTATTAGGAAATAGCGGGAATAGAAACCCCCGTCCCTGTGTTCCAGTGGAACCTCCTCCACAGAGCCTAGCGCTAGGAGTGATTGCACCTCCTGAATGAGAAGTTGCTCGTGAGAAGGGTCCCTGAAGAGGGACAGGGAACGGGGGAGGAAGGGCGGGAGGGCACCGAATTGGATGGAGTATCCCCTCTCTATCATGGGAAGCACCCAGTAGTCTGAAGTTATACAGGACCATGCACGGTAGAAAGGGGATAGTCGGGAGGAAAAGGTAAGGTGGGGTGAATCCAGTCTCTGGTCTGGTGTGCCGTCCTCGACCGCACCTTCAAAATGCCAGTTTAGGGCCAGAGGGCGGTTTGGGCTGGCCTTGATTAGCGGAGGGATGTTGCCTTCTCCTACTGCTCCAGTTCCTCCTCCTAGAGTTGTCCTGGAGGTTCTGCTGTTGGAACCTTTGAGGAGGTTGTGGGCAGAAGTGTCTGTGCTGTGTGGCGGGGGTATGCAAGCCCAAGGATCTGAGGGTGGCTCGGGAATCTTTTAGACTGTGGAGCCGTTTGTCTGTCTTCTCTGAAAAGAGAGTCTCACCCTCAAACGGGAGGTCCTGAATCGTTTGTTGGACTTCATAGGGTAACCCTGAGACTTGCAACCAGGTCCCCCCATTGCATAGCCACCCCTGTCACCATGACTCTTGTGGCAGCATCTGCAGCATCTAAGGCTGCCTGCAGTGAAGCGCAGGAGACTAATTTCCCTTCTTCCACCAAGGCGGTGAACTGTGACCGAGAGTCCGAAGGGACGAGCTCCATGAACTTAGCCATGGAAGCACAGGTGTTATAAGAGTACCTGCTCACAATGGCCTGCTGGTTAGCAATTTGGAGTTGGAGACCGCCAGTGGAGTAGATTTTTCTACTCACGAGATCCAGTCGTTTAGCGTGCCTATTCTTTGGGGAAGGACCTTGGAAACCTTGTCTCTCCCTCTGGTTAGCAGCATTGACGACCAATGAGTCCAGACGCGGATGGAAGTAGAGATGCTCAAAGCCTCTGGAGGGAACAAAATATCAGTGCTCATTGCGTTTGGCAGAGGGTGGCAGAGATGCCGGCATCTGCCACAGAGTTTTGGTGGTGTCCACCACTGTCTTAATGAGGGGTAACGCTACCCGTGAGGGCCCCGAGGGTGCTAGGATGTCCACCATGGGATCCGTGTCCTCAACCACCTCCTCAGCCTTGATGCCCAAGCCCTCTGGAGCAACTGCTCTAAAACTCTGTTGTCCTCTAACGCAGGGGCTATGGACATCCCTGCCAACGCTTCATCCAGTGACGAGGAGGAGAAATCGTGTGCTGGTGGTGGAAGCTCCCTGCCGTCTGCCTTGGACGGGCCACGTGACTCCTGGGGCAGCATTGGAGGAGGTGGTGCCAATGACGGTGCCAGGGCCATAGGCGTCAGCATCAGTCTCACAGGAGGGAGCTGCATCGGCACGCTCACAGGAGCCGCCAGGGTCAGGGGTCCTGGTGCTGACATCGGCACCTGGGCCCTAGGTGCCTGCATCGAGGTCGACGTCGACAACAGTGCAGGTGTGGAAGAAGGGTGTGTCGATGTCATGAAGGCCAGTGCCAAAGTCGGAGCCAAGCACGGTGCCAGAGCTGACGATGGTTCCAGAGGAAAAGGCGTCGGGATCATAGGCGCCGGGTGTGGATGCACAGCCAGAAGGTGGTATGTAAATGGCAGAGGCGACTGAAGACGTCACTGAGCGTGGGCCCTGGGCTCCTCCCTGGCCCTGGTGATAAGCCCAGGGAGTCCAGAAGGGCCACTGAGGTGGATTCTGCCACTGCGGAGGCCATGCCTGATGCTCCCTTCTGTCTCTGCCCAACCTCGCTCTACGACTTCGGCTCCTACTTGAGCAATAGGAGTCAGGCTCCGACTCCAAGGTCTCAGACACTGAAGACCATGGAGGAACTGATCCTCGGTGTCTCGAACGGCGAGAGCTCGGGGAGTGGGAGGGCTCTCTGTTGGAGTGTGTAGATGCCGATGGACAAAGCAAAGGAGAGTGCCTCGACATAGCTGGCTTTTCCTTAGAATGCAGAGTAGGATGGGGCTCTATCAGCGCTGCGGGTTCCTCCCTGGCAGATGAAAACGGTGCTGTCAGGTGGAGGAGATCTCTGGTAGCCTGGTACACTTCCGGCATGGACGGGAGCTGAAGCTTCTGTCTAGGCGCCGGAGATTGAGGTGGGGCTGGACTCAACTGCCTCACCTGGACAAGAGTTGACATAGCCCTGGAAGGAGATGCTGAGGAGTGGCCCACCTGGGGTTGCACTTCGAGGCTTAGCCAGAGAACGGTCATCCGGCTTTTTCCTCTTTTGAAGCACTGGCGAATGGGAGCGGTGCCCTGTGAGGAGCCGTGGCAGTGCCAAGTGTCCCTGGAGGAGTCCTTCCTCTGCGTCGAAGTTGCCGGGGCACTCCGCGTAGAGGAAGATGCCGTCAGGGCTGGGTCTCTTGAGCCCGGGTCGGAATGGGGGCACAAGGCTGCCTCCATGGGGATCACCTTCAGCCGCTGTTCCTGTTCTTTAAGTGTTCTCTGGCAGAGCTCGTGGCAGATCCGCAACGATCTTTCCGATGAGTCTCCCGCAGGCACCGAAGACCCGACGAGTGCGGTTCACTCTTAGGCATGCGCTTGGTGCAAGCCATGCAGTTCTTAAATCCCAGGGACCGCAGCATGCCACGGCGCCGAGGCCGGAGTGTGGGGGGAAACCGCCAACAACTATACTATACTAAACTTCGAACTGGTACTACTAACAACTAACTAACTAAATACACAGAATAATGAAGAAAACTTGCTGAGCAAGAGCCAAGGGAAGTTCCAGCCACCGTCAGTGGCGGTAAGAAGGAACTGAAGGGGTGGCTGGTCAGCAGGCCTATATATTAGGCGCCATAAGGGTGCGACTCCAGGGGGCACCCAGGCTGACTCGACAGATGCTGCTTAGGGAAAAATCTTCTGGCCATTTTGCACGTGCACGCGCACACACCTGATTGGAAGCGACGTGAACAAACACTCGAAGAACTGATATTTTCTTTCTTTTAAAATAGTGTTGCTCTAAATCAATCAGATCCACTAAAGATGATAACCCATACATTTACCAGCACAAAAATTATACATCTGCTTTGTTGCTATTCTATCTCGCTAAACTGAATGGTGATGTCACAATGAAGTTATACAGCAGTGCCTCTTTGTGGCAAAAATAAATTCTGCAGCTATTTAATTATTACTCGTACAGTAGATTTTATTGGTTGCCTATTTAAGGGTCAAGTTAAATATTTTCTTTCTCCTCTGATTCTAAAATCAGCCCCACAACATATATACAGTGCTATCATCTAATAATTTATAATTCAAGTTTATTCTTCTCATAGTGACTGCTCTGGTAGCTCCTTCCGTATTTAAAATTATGCCAGGGCTTTAATTACTGTCCCTGAGTGACATTCTGAAAATTTCACATTCTGGCCTGAAATTTTTTCCTACTTGTTCTTAGCTTAGAGAGAACTTTTTAAAATTTGATCAAAATCTGCTCCTCCACTTTTGACTTACGAAAAGATGAGACACTCTTCCCACATTAAGTACATTAAGGATGCTTTTTGCTTACACGTAACTCAAATAGATGACTTACAGAATTTGAAAAGATATTGTAATCTGAAGTTCTGTTGCCACCACCAGAAATTCAAGCCAGCCAGATTGGCTGAAACTCAAGCAGAAGCCTATCAATGGTTGAATTTCAAGTCTGTTGGCACTATAGTATAAATAAAACGTATAGACTTGATTCTAGTCTCATATGTGGGTACACTAGGGTGACCAGATGTCCCGATTTTATAGGGACAGTCCCGATTTTGGGGGCTTTTTCTCATATAGGCACCTTTTACCCCCCACCCTCATCCTGATTTTTTACACTTGCTATCTGGTCACCCTAGGGTACACGCTGCCATGTATTAGCATCACCTGCTATTGTGATTTTTCAAGGTGTGTGCTGCAGCAATATACGCTCGAAACAATGATGAGAAGAATCACACTGGAGATATTTAATGAAGTGAAGCAAGGTTGCATTTTTTCACTTATTGCAAATTTCACTTGAGGTTAATTTAACAATTTAACAATTAATGCTTGACAACTAAAAAACAAACTAAATATAGTGAGGTTGTTTTAATCACATTTCTGTCTGAAAACATCTTATCAACTGTCGTCTAACATCTAAGATTACTATAATTAAACACAATTAGAGCAAAAAAAAATCTTGTTTCAGTTTTACTTTGTGGTTTTGACAACTTTTTGGGTTGTCAGTTTCACTTTCCTATGTATTATCAATCAGTTCCTACTTTTGCTTGTGTAGATCTTTCATACAGAGCAAGTAAGGAGAGAGAAATATTTTAAGAAAATAGGAAAATGTGATTCTAACATACAACAATTAGCAGGGGGATTTAGTGACCTGTGCAGAACCTGAAAATACTTTTAATTCATTTTTTTTAAACTGACTAGATTTCAGCCTGACAGTGTCCCTTAAAAGTAATAGAGATCAGCTAAAAACAATAGGAACTGGCATGACTTACCAAGCAGAAATGCAAATGAATTTGAGAGAAATTAGTTATTTTGATGTGAAACCCAAAAATGGAGTCCAGACAGAATGGAAGGTGGTGAATGAAACTTTTTTCATCAAGTCATTACAGCTGCAGCAAAGGTGCTTTCAGGTTTTTGCTACAGAATACTGTCCTTTCCAGAAAAGAATAGCATATTTACTATTTTTTATCACAAAAATATGCGTGTTTAATACCCAGAATCACTTTCTGGGGCAAAAATGCCACTCCAGGACAGGATAAGAAGGTATCTTTCTTACTATGTTCATATTACTTGTCCAGAAATAATACTTTTGTACAAAAGTATTAATGAATATGCTTAAAGGTACTGTCTTTCAAGATTCTTTTGTCAGTGAATATTTTATGGCTCCAAGATGGCAAGATATGTAATAATATCTGTATGTAATCTTGTAATGTACATTGCACTATTTCTTGTACATTTAACTAACGCTAGCTCTTTTGAGTGCCTTTCCCCCATTTTGGTGAAAAGCTCCATGTTTGGTTTATGGAGATCTCTGTAAGCGTTTCCTGTGTGATCCTCTTTTGCTCTATATGAAAAAAGTTTTTCTAGAACAGTTGTCTGAGTATATCACTTCTGTTTATTTCTCAGGAGTATCATGGTAGAATTGGTAATGTAAAAAAGTAGGAACCTCTGAAGCTGGGGTTTGGGCCCTCATAATATCGGGGATTGTTATGGTCTGGAGTCAGGTGAGGTGAACAGTACTTGCTAGAGGGTTCATTTCTTTACCAGAGACAGGCTTTGGCCCACATGATACCTCCAGCCATACTAGAAACAGATACCTGATACAGGAAGAAAATAGGACAGATATAAATTTACTTAGATAGATAATACCTTGTCAAGCTATCTATTGCCCACTGAAAAGTTCAGACATGAACACAATCTGCTTACTTCTAAACACTTCCAATAAATATATGCACATCTTCCCTTGAAAAAATGTTTGTAATCCCTTATTAAAAAAAGAACTGGATACGTTCATGGAGGACAAGTTCGTCAATCAGTGTTTCCTCTAATTTTTCCAACAGATGTGTGGAATGAATTTTGTCCACCAATATGGAGGTGATGTGTCACCCCTGGGCTGGGGTGGGGAGAAGCTCTTCTCCCCACCACAGCAGCTCCATGGCTGGGGCTGTGGGATAGCTCCTGTCCCCTGGCCACAGCAGGTCAGGGCCGGGCTGGGTTCGGGCAGGGGAGGGATGCCTGTCTCCCAACTGTGGCAGGTTAGGGGCTGGACACCTGTTCCCCAGCTGCAGCAGGTCGGGGGCTGGGCTACATTCAGGCTGGGGGAGGGGCCCTGTCCCCCAGACACAGCAGGTTGGGGGCGGGGCTAGGTGGGGGCCAGGGGTGGGGCGCCAGTCCCCGGCCATGGCAGGTCCGGCCAGGGGCTGGATTCGGGTCGGAGTGCCTGCGCAGCACTTAATAGGCTGCTGTGCAGCCAAGCTTACAGGGAACTTAGCCATCAATGGCTATTAGCCAGGATGGGCAGGGATGCAAAACCATGCTCTGAAATGTCCCTAGCCTCTGTTTGCCAGAACCTGGGAATGGGCGACAGGGGATGGATCACTTGATGATTACTGTTCATTCCCTGTGAAGCACCTGGAATTGGCCATTGTCAGAAGACAGGATACTGGGCTAGAGGGACCCTGTGACGGGTGGCGGTCGGTCCTCCGAGCCCCTAGGGGCGATGGAGAGCAATGGTCTCCGTGGCAGGCCTCGGCCCCACCTCCCAGGCGTTGGGGAATTAGCGGGGAGGTGTGCCGGCCGGAGTCAGTAGCGCGCCCCTCAGGCAGGGGAGTGCCGGCAAGAGTCAGTAGTGCGCCCCTCAGGCAGGGGAGCGCCGGCAAGAGTCAGTAGCGCGCCCCTCAGGCAGGGGAGCGCCGGGGTAGGGGAACACAGGCCCACCCAACTCCACTGCGTTCCAGCCCAGGGCCCTGACAGTGGCGGGAGGCGAAGGTCCCGCTGCTGGGTCAGCGGGGCAATCCGCACCCACTGACCAAACACACCCACCCCACGGTGTAGTTGGGCTCCTGGGCTACTTCCTACCCGGTCTCTCTCAGGCGGGTCGCTCCGGTCCCTCCATCTCCTCCGGGTATTCCGCTGTGGGCAGCTCCAGAACCTCCATCTCCTCCGGGTAATCCGCTGCCGGCAGCCCCGGTTCCTCCGGATAATCCGCTGCGGGCAGCCCCGGTTCCTCCGGGTATTCAGCGGCCGGTAGCCCTGGTTGCCACAGGCCTTTCCCCCCGGTCAGGTTCCTCCTTGCCCAGGGCTTCGCCTGGGTCGGCAGCAGGATCGCGAGGGAGCAGCCAGCAGCCTGTGTCTGTCTCCCTCGCTGGTGCTCTCCTCACTGGGCAGAGGGCTCCGCCCTTTGTACCTCCTGCCCCACCCTTCCCCTTCCGGGGATTGGCGGAAGCTTGGCCTGGCCCCGCCCACTCAGGCTTAGAGGGTGGCTCTTTACCCTCTGGTTTGGAGGGGAGCCACCCTGGCTCCCTACATACCCCACCCCTCAAATCCAGCTCCCGATCTTCGGAGCTGGCGTCCTCACCCTCTCTGAGGTGGGATGGGAAATCCGCATTGGCGTTGTCTCGTCCCGCCCGATGGTGAATCGTGAAGGCATAGGGCTGCAGAGCGAGATACCACCGCATCGGCCTGGCATTATTGTCCTTCATCTTATTAAGCCACTTCAGGGGTGCGTGGTCCGTAACCAGTATGAAGGGGGCCCCGAGGAGGTAGTAGCGGAGAGCATCGACTGCCCACCTAACGGCTAGGGCCTCTTTCTCCACGACGGAGTAGTTCCGTTCTCTGGGGAACAGCTTCCGACTGAGGTAAACAATCGGGTGTTCCTCCCCGTCCACCTCCTGCGAGAGGACCGCCCCAAGCCCAACGCCTGAGGCATCTGTCTGAACAATAAAGTCCCGATGAAAGTCAGGGCTGAAGAGTATTGGGTCGCTACACAGCCGCTCTTTGACAGTTCGAAAGGCCATCTCACACTCGTTGGACCAATGCACCTGGCGGGGACTGTCCTTGGTCAAGAGCTCCGTTAGCGGGGCCGTAATGCTTGCGAAGTGGGGTACAAACCGCCGGTAATAACCAGCTAAGCCCAAAAATTGACGCACTTGCCTCTTCGTGGTCGGCACCGGACATTCCTGGAATGCTTGGACCTTCCCGATGGAGGGGGTGGACCTGTCCCCGGCCCAAGGTGTACCCCAGGTAAGTGGTTTCCTCCCGCCTGATCCGGCATTTTTTTGGGTTGGCCGTAAGCCCGGCTGCGCAGAGGCCCCGGAGGACTGCCGCTACTTGGTTAAGATGTTCCTCCCAGTTATTGCCATAGATGACCACATCGTCCAGGCCGCCGCGTATCTCGTATGTGGTTGCAACACCCGGTCCATCAACCGCTGGAAGGTTGCCGGGGCCCCATGTAGGCCAAAAGGCATCCGGGAGAACTGGTATAACCCTGAAGGGGTGGCAAACGCGGTCTTCTCCTTGGACCTGGGATCCAAGGGGATCTGCCAGTACCCTTTGGTGAGATCTAAAGTGGTGATATAACAGGCCTCCCCGAGCCGGTCGAGAAGGTCATCGACGCGGGGCATCGGATAGGCGTCAAATTTTGAGATGGTGTTTACCCTCCGGAAGTCAATGCAAAACCGCTGGCTCCCATCGGGCTTCGGTACGAGGATGACGGGGCTCCGCCACTCGCTCTGGGAGGGTTCAATAACCCCCAGTTTCAACATCGCCTGGATTTCCTCCTCTACGGCCTCCCGCATTCGTCTAGGCAATGGCCGGGTTGTCTCTCGGACCACCACCCCGGGTTCCGTCTGGATCACATGATGGGTGAGCATAGTCTGCCCGGGTTTCGTGGTGAACGTCTTGGGGAACGCCCTCACTAGGCAGAGTGCCTGTTCTCGCAGCTCGACAGTGAGTGTCTCTGCTAGCTGGGGTTTACCATTATCTGACTCCTCGGGTGGTTGGGGCCCCAGTTCCGGTTTGGGGGGATAGGGGGCCACTAGGAGCCCTTCCCGGTCCCGCCAAGGTTTTAAGAGGTTTACGTGATAAATCTGCTTTTCCTTACGGATACCGGGTTGCCGAATCTCATAAGTTACCGGCCCTACCTGGCGAAGGACCTCATACGGGCCCTGCCAGCGGGCAAACAGCTTTGATTCCTCCGAGGGGAGCAGGAGGAGTACTCGGTCCCCTGGCCTGAATGATCGAGCCTGGGCGCCCCGATTGTAGTGCTGCTCCTGGGCTCCTTGGGCGGTGCTTAAGTTCTCCCTCGCGAGCTCACCCGCCCGCGCCAGCCGCCCCTGCAGTTGTAAGACATATTGCAAGAGACCCTGTGTTGCGGACGGGTTGTGTTCCCACGTCTCCCTCAAGAGGTCCAACACCCCACGGGGTCGCCGCCCATAGAGGAGCTCGAACGGGGAGAACTTCGTGGACGCCTGTGGGACTTCTCGAATCGCTAGTAGCAACGGAGGGAGCAGCTGGTCCCACTGGCGGAGGTCCTGGGCGGGGAAACGCCACAACATTCCCTTCAGGGTCCGGTTAAACCGCTCGACCAATCCGTCAGTCTGGGGATGGTAGACCGAGGTCTGCAACTTCTTAATCCCCAATAGGGCGCATACCTGGCGGAACAGCTTAGACGTGAAGTTGGTCCCTTGGTCAGTGAGTATCTCCCGTGGGAGGCCCACCCTTGCGAAGATCTTCACGAGCTCCACAGCAATAGTGCAGGCGGTGATACTTCTTAAGGGGATGGCCTCCGGGAAGCGGGTGGCGTAGTCCCTCAGGACGAGGATGTATTGATGGCCCGCCTTGCTTTTTGGGAAAGGCCCGATCAGGTCCATTGCTACCCGCTCAAATGGCACACCTACGACTGGTAACGGGACCAGGGGGGCCTTCCGTACCCCAGCCGGGGCTGCATGTTGGCAGTCCGGGCACGACGCACAATAATCCTTCACCTCTTGGTGGACACCGGGCCAGAAGAACCTGGCCAGGACCCTGGCCACCGTTTTTTCTTGCCCTAAGTGGCCGGCAGCCGGGATGTCATGTGCAAGCTTCAGCACAGCCCGACGATGGATGCGGGGGACCACGAGTTGGGTTCGGACCTCTTGGGTCTGGGGGTCTCGGTCAAGGCGGTAGAGCCGCTCGTGGTTAAGTTCAAATCTGGGCCACTGGGTGGTGCGCTGCGCCTCCACGACCTCACCATCCACGCGGGCCAGCTGCTCATAGGCAAACCGGAGCGTAGGATCTTCCCTTTGATCTCGGCTAAAGTCCACCAGGTCAAGAGGGGGACCCACCATTTCCAGGCCATCCAGCCCGGCGGTGGGACCTGGGTCAGCTCCAGGGTCGGAGGTCGAGTCAGGTCCTGTCTTCTTCTCAGGCGGGGCTCCCTCGAACGCCTCTTTGGTGGGTAGGGAGTGGAGCACCTCGACGAAGTCTGGCCAGTCACGGCCCAGGATCACTGGATAGGCGAGGGATGATGCTACCGCCACATTCATTAACTGAGTTACTCCGTGCACCATGATGGGGACCCGCACTGTGGGGTACGATTTTACATCTCCGTGGATGCACTGAATCCGTACTTCCCCACCGGTCCGCTTGGTGTCCGAGAAGAGCGCCTGGCGGACAAGGGTCTGCCCACAGCCCGAATCGACTAGACCCACCACGGTGACCCCGGCGACTTCCATGGGAGCTGTCAGTTTGGCCACGGAGGGCAAACGGGCCCGTCGCTCCCCGGCGCACACCAGGCCAAAGTTGCAATCCATTGCAGGACAGCCCCGTTGCAGATGCCCATACTCGCCACATCGGAAACAAGGTCTTACCTCTGGGCGCGCCGGCCGCGTGGGGGCATCCGTGGGGCCGCAGAGTGGGCTAGGGCCTGGTGGTCGGGGTGAGCGTCCAGGGCCGGAGAGTGGTGGGGACTCGGGCCGTCGGGAAAACTCGGTCCTGCCGCTTTCTGGTTGTCGGGTACGGTGGGGTGTGTTGGTTTGGGAGGTGGGCCCCCTCCGTTCAGGTTTCTGTGCATTGGGTCCAGGACTTGGGGGGCCGGCGGCCGGTCCTAGCGGGGCCTCAGCCTCGAGAAAGTCCTCCATAAGCGCGACGGCCGCGCTTAGACTTTGTGGCCGGTGCCGTAACACCCAAGCCCTCCCCTGGGGTGCGAGGATGTGCACGAATTGTTCGAGGATGACCTGTTCCGTCACCTCAGCTGCGGTTCGACGCTCGGGTTGGAGCCATCGGGTACCCGCGTCCTTCAGTTCCTGGGCCACAGCCCGGGGTCTGGCACCCGGGGGGTAGACCTTTTCCCGAAACCGTCGCCGAAATGTTTCCGGGGTAATGTCGAAGGCATCCAAGATAGCGGCTTTCACTCGCGCATAAATGCGGGCCTCATCATCTGGGAGCCCACGGTAAGCCTTCTGAGCCAGCCCCATCAGATATGGGGCGAGGAGTGTTGCCCATTGGTCAGGCGCCCACCCAGCCACGGAGGCAACCCGCTCGAAGGTCACTCGGTAGGCTTCCGGGTCATCCTCAGGCCCCATCTTGGCCAGACGGATCAGTGGGGTGGGCGGGGTCGGGATGGCTGCCCGCTCCGGTTGAACACCACCATGGCCCAGCCACAGGGTTGCAAGCTGCTGGAAGCACTGGGTTTGTTGTTCCTGGTGCTGGGCCCCCAGGGTTTGAAGCAACTGCTGCTGGTGGGCGCCCAGCTGCTGCTGCTGTTGCTGGCTCTCAGCCAGGAACTTGATGAGCCTTTCTATCTCCATCTTTCCAATAGGGGAGCTTCAGAGGTCCCCTCGCACTAACCCCTTTCTGCAGGGGTAGGGATCGCCGGCCCGCATTCTCCACCACTTGTGACGGGTGGCGGTCTGTCCTCCGAGCCCCTAGGGGCAATGGAGAGCAATGGTCTCCGTGGCAGGCCTCAGCCCCACCTCCCGGGCGTTGGGGAATTAGCGGGGAGGTGTGCCGGCTGGAGTCAGTAGCGCGCCCCTCAGGCAGGGGAGTGCCGGCAAGAGTCAGTAGCGCGCCCCTCAGGCAGGGGAGCGCCGGCAAGAGTCAGTAGCGCGCCCCTCAGGTAGGGGAGCGCCGGGGTAGGGGAACGCAGGCCCACCCAACTCCACTGCGTTCCAGCCCAGGGCCCTGACAGTGGCAGGAGGCGAAGGTCCCGCCGCTGGGTCAGCGGGCAATCCGCACCCACTGACCAAACACACCCACCCCACGGTGTAGTTGGGCTCCTGGGCTACTTCCTACCCGGTCTCTCTCAGGCGGGTCGCTCCGGTCCCTCCATCTCCTCCGGGTATTCCGCTGCGGGCAGCTCCAGAACCTCTATCTCCTCCGGGTAATCCGCTGCCGGCAGCCCCGGTTCCTCCGGATAATCCGCTGCGGGCAGCCCCGGTTCCTCCGGGTATTCAGTGGCCGGTAGCCCTGGTTGCCACAGGCCTTCCCCCCGGTCAGGTTCCTCCTTGCCCAGGGCTTCGCCTGGGTCGGCAGCAGGATCGCGAGGGAGCAGCCAGCAGCCTGTGTCTGTCTCCCTCCCTGGTGCTCTCCTCACTGGGCAGAGGGCTCCGCCCTTTGTACTTCCTGCCCCACCCTTCCCCTTCCGGGGATTGGCAGAAACTTGGCCTGGCCCCGCCCACTCAGGCTCAGAGGGTGGCTCTTTACCCTCTGGTTCGGAGGGGAGCCACCCTGGCTCCCTACAGACCCAATATGACTGTTCTTATGTTATGTTAGTTAACTTGCCCAATCTCACACAGCAAATCAGCTGCAGAACAAGAAACTCATGACTCCTGATTCTCAGTGCTGATCTACATTCACAAGACTGAGGGGTGCTGGGCTCAGAGTGCTGTGTTTGTTGTTAGCGACAAAAAGGGAAACAAAATGTTTCAGGTATTCCATATGTGGATTCATTTTTCACTAACCTCCTAGAATGTTCTGGACCTTTGTAGAATCTTCCAGACCTTCTGAGAACTACATTTTCTTTCAACTTCTTAGAATGTTGTCAGCCATGCCCTCGTGGGTATATGTGGGGCGGGACGTCACCAGTCAGTGAGATATAAGAATGAAGTGAAGTGAAGTGAGACCCCAGCTGCAATATTGTGAACCTTGTTTTACTGTATAATTGTGAAAGTGTACTTGTGTTCTAAGACTAGAAGAGTATAAGTAGCAACTAATAAAGGACATATTTAATGATTTGCCAGAAATATCTATCAAACCCTATCTACCCAACAATATAAAAGAAATACTGTTACTTCTTTTGCCATGCTTAACACATAATGTTTGATGACTTTCTAAGAATGCAGAACATAGACTTTTGCTCTCCCTAATATGGTCTGTCTTCTCCCATAGAAAAGAAAAGATGCCCCCAAAGAAGCCTTCAGGAGCTCAATTTAGGAAGTGAAAAGCTCAATTGCAATCTAGTTTGCACCAAGGGGCAAATTTCATGGGAAAATATCTGAAACAGAATAACAGAGCCCAGGCTTTAGGCAGTAGCGATTGTCCCAGTGCAGAAGAAATTGAGGAGCAAAGTGTAAATGATGGAAGTCCTATTACTAAGGAATTAGTAGATTCACCTGAAGATAAGGAATGGAAATGTGGGTAAAGTGATGGAGAATCATCCAGTTTTCCTGGTGGCAGAAAGGAGAGTGATAATAAAGAAGAATGTGGCTCACATGAAAAGGAGAGTAATGACAAAGAAAAATCTGGTTTACATGTGTAAGCAGTGTCAGGATGAGCTCCACCCTGACATCTGGTGGTGAGGTGTGGCAAGTTGTGGAAAAGAAGTTTAGGGGCCGATCTCATTTGCGTAGGCACACCCACCCCACCTAGAATGAGGCTATAGCTGCCCAAATGGTCACTTTGGCTGCTGTGGGATCCCCAGTGTCTCTGTTATTGGGGCAGGAAGAATAAATTGTTATTACCCTGATTGTGGGAACTGTGCTTGGAACTGTACTTGGCCTTTTGTTATGATGGAGGAACTCACCATCAACTAAGTAGCACTCGCTAGGCAAGGGTCATGGGTTCCAAAACTCTGTGACTGGAGAGAGGCTGGGGACAAGTATTAATACTTGGTGGCATGGGCCCCTTGGTGAGGGCCTTACATGCTAATTGCACTTCCTCCTCTCTCCACTGTGGAATATCAAAGCTAATTCATTAGAAGTCTAGTTACAGGCTGCTGAGCTCACTTTGGGCTAATAGTGCACCAGCACTGAGGCTCCCCTACGACAAGCTCAATTCACCAAAGAGCTGAACTGACTAAGAGCTGAAATCACTGAGCGTTGTGTTAAGTAGTGGGGGAGCCTGAAGATATATTGTGGACCAGTTTGCGGGACGGCTGGAGTGCCTTGTGGACAGGCTGGTGGAGCAGTTCGTGGGACGGCGGGAGCTGCGTGTGGGCCGCAGAGCGGAGCTGAGCGAAGCAGTTTGTGGGGCGGCTGGCAGAGCGGAGTGAAGGCCTATGGAGCTGTGGGGCGGTCAGCTCCAGATCATGTAAGGTGCCTCTTACCTCCACCCCCATCTCCATCCAGGTTGGGAGGTAAAGCTCTGTAGATAAACTTTTGAACTCTGGGGCTGCCCTGACCAGGTACAGAGACTTTTGGGTCATTGGACTTTTGGGACTTTGGGTGATTTGGGGTTGCTGGACTCAAGAACAAAAGGGAAAGGGCATGCCTCAATTTGCTTGGGGTGGGTTTTTTGCTCATGGGTTGTGTTATGAATCCTGTTGGCGGTGTTTCCCCAACATAATGCCACATTGTTTCTCTCTGTTATTAAAAGGCTTTTTGCTACACTCAGACTAGGTGCTTGCAAGAGGGGAAGTATTGCCTCTTGGAGGCGCCCAGCGGGGGTGGTATATATTTGTCCCAGGTCACTGGGTGGGGGCTCGAGCCGATTTGCATTGTGTTATTGGAATGGATCCCCTAGGTATTGAACCCGGCCCTTGTTGCTGCCAACTCTGACGGGCAGAAGGGTTACACATGAAAAGGAGAGAAACAATAAAGAAGTATCAGCCTCACATAATGACAGAAACAGCAGTGAGAAAAATTGCACACTACAAATTGATATATCTGGTCCTGCTTTATGGCGATCCTCAACTCTGCTGATATTGATTGTACAATTTTGAATGGGCCAGGCAAAATCGAGGATATGACATTTCCAGTAAATGAGCAGAACTGACACTTTTCAAAGTCACACTGCAAAAGAGTGCTCAAAAATGGTGAGAAATTGAATCGATGTTGGCTACTTTACTTGAAATCAACTGACAAAGTGTTCTGGTTTTGTTCCAAAATATTTGACAAAAATGTGAAATCATTCCTTTTCTGGGTACAATTACTGGCATAATTTAGCTGATGCTCTGAAGCAACATGAAAATTCACCTGACCATTTTATGGCCTACTCAGCACATTATTAATGTAGAAACCCAGCATTGGCAGAATGTGCTTAAGCATCTGATCTTAATTACTCTCTTCTTTGCAACGAATAATTTGGCTTTCCAGGGCTCATCAGATAAGTTGTTCACTGAACGTAACGGTAATTTTCTTGATTTGGTAGAGCTCCTTGGGAAATACAATGATGTCATGTGTGAACACCTACATCGAGTAGTTCGAAAAGAAGCTATAGACCATTACTGCAGTAAAACAATGCAAAATTAATTGATTGACCTTATGGCAAGGAAGGTGTTTGATAACATATTGATTCAGCTTGGCAAAGTACTACAAGCAAGTACTACACTGTAATAAGGGACTGCACTCCCAACAGTAGTCGCAGTGAAAAGATGTCATTTACAATAAGATTTGATGACTATTAGGATGGCTGTATCCAAGTAAAGGAACACTTTATCTGTTTCCAGTCTGTGAATGACCCTGCTGGAAAAGGCCTAACAGAACTGTTTATGAATGCTCTGAACGAGAATAAAACAAAGCTTCAGGACTGCCGCTTCAGGCTACGACAACCGTGCAAACATGAAGGGAAGAAACAGTGGTGTCCAGGCAAGGATGCTTGTGCTGAATCCAAGAGCTTTCTTCATGCCTTATGGTTGCCATTCCCTCAACCTGGTTATGTCAGATGCAACGTTATCTTTTTTAGATTCAGTATCTCTCTTCAGAGTACTGCAAAGGATATACGTCCTCTTTCCAGCATCAACTATCAGACAGTGTTACAAATCTGACCGTGAAGCCACTAAATGACACTTGCTTGGAGAGCAGCATTGCCCACATAAGGCCAAGTGACCGAGGTTTATGATGCCCTGATGGAATTGGTGCAGTTGAGTAAAGTTGAGGCTGGAATCTGACATGAGGCATAAAACCTGGCAAACCAGATCACTGACTTCAAATTTCTGATCTCAATTGTGGTTTGGTGAGAAAAAATATGGAACGATGTCCTTTTCCAGGTAAACGCTGGAAGCAAGGCATTACAAACTAAGTGGACGGACATCGCGACCACTACTACTTTGATGAGAAGCTGCCTTGGTTTTGTTGTGATCTAGAGAGACAATGGATTTGAAGATGCCATCACTGCTGCCAAAGAAATGGCAGAAAACTTAGGAGTTGAGCCTGTCTTAAAGGAAACTTGTATTAATCAGAAAAAGAGACAATTTGGTTACAAGGACAGAGATGAGGGGATGGGAAGCTCACAAGAAAAATTCAAGAGGGAGTTTTTTGCTCACTAGTTGACACTGCTTGAGTGTCCATCGATGAAAGGTTTGGACAAATGAAGCACCACGAAAAGACCTGGGGCTTTTTGTATGACCTTAGTAAGCTGCTGGCTGACAGGAAAACACTCTTGAACAATTGTATGGACCTTCACTGGATGCTGCCACATGGGAAATGTTTGGACATCAGTGATAAAGACCTCTGTTGAATTGGACAACATCCATCACATTTTGCAACACAGGAAGCACTCTCCACTCCAAGTTCTCCAATTCATTCAAGATGCAGAGCTGAAGGACACTTTTCCTAATGTCTGGATAGCTTTGAGGATTCTGTTCACGCTGCCAATCACAGTCATGAGTGGTGAGCGCAGCTTTTCAAAGTTGAGACTCATTAAAACATACCTTTGATCGATGATGGCCGATGAGAGACTGACATGGCTTGCTGTTTTATTGCCTGAAAAGGCCATTGGCCAGTCTTTGGATCTCTCGGATGCTGTGCTTCAGTTTGCGAAGGCAAAGGTGAGAAAAGCGATCTTTTGAACTAAAGGACTAGGGTTAACATTCTAAGACTGTTACCTACTGTAACACTATTTAATACTGGTCTACCCAGTGTTGGTGCACAGTTCCATTTCTTGATGTTAGTATATTTCAGTTATTCTTAACATTAAAAAGTTTCTATAAACTTAGAGAAAATGCATTTTTATTTGCTTATATATGGCATGAATAAATACAAATTTACAGATCCTAGTGTGCAAATTTATCATCTTATATGACAGGGATAAATCATGCATCAAAGTCATGAAATGGGCTGCATATGCAATAAAATAAGGTATTCAAAAGTTTAACAAATGGAGACACTCTTCATCTGAGGGGTCATCTGATGTAAGGTTGACCCTGTTCATTGTGATATTATATATCAAACCAAGAGGCTTACTTTTTCTGTCTATATGGGATCTGGTCACCCCAGTGGTTCATCCAACCATATTGTCAATCCACTGAGCAGCAATGAATTTTTGTAATTATCATATTTCCAAAAATGTAATGCTAAAAAAGAATAAGACAGATTTAGAGATTTATATGAGAAAATATGTAGGCATAGAGAAGTGAAATGGGGGGGGGGCTGCTTAACATGCAGACCAAAACAAATTGGTCTTGGCTTCTTTCAGGCAACGACCCTGATGACACACTGGAGTGAAACCATAGAAGAGAGGGACAGAGTGGTCCCTCATAGAATACTTAATCAAAACCCTCCTCAGCACGGGTTCAACAGCATTGGATGACCTGGTTTTGAAGAGCAGGAAGTGCCTAGCTGGTCTAAGTGCTGTCAGTTTCAAATGCAGCTGTTTCTTCTGACCACTTGCCAGCTCTGGTCACCAATCAAGGAGTACATCTGAGGAGCTCTCCTTGGTAAAGGGTCAAAGACAACTCATTGATTTGGATTAGTTTATAGGGATAGACAGTCTTCATCTGTCCCTGTCCTCACAGGCCCAATCTCAGCTAATTGGTCTTCCTCCCAATTTGCTTCAGACCTCACCGTGGGACTGTTTTTGGGGTTGGTTTGGCAACAATCCGCTGATCTGGGGCACACCATCCCATGTCAGATTGAAAAAAATGGTCTTGGCTTCTTCAGGCACTGGTCCTCAGACATCAAATTTCCCGGAGCTGGGGTAGATCTACCCAAAGGACTTCTCCTTGATAGTCCCTCTGATGCAATGGGTGCTTGAAGTTGGCATAGATGTTGTTTTATAAGACCATGAGATGGTTGAGTTCAGGATCCGAACACAAGGAAGAAAGGGAAGCAGCAAAATACGGACCCTGGACTTCAGAAAAGCAGACTTTGATTCCCTCAGGGAGCTGATGGGCAGGATCCCCTGGGAGAATAACATGAGGGGGAAAGGAGTCCAGGAGAGCTGGCTGTATTTTAAAGAATTCTTATTGAGGTTGTAGGAACAAACGTTCTGATGTGTAGAAAGAATAGTAAATATGGCAGGTGACCGGCTTGACTTAACAGTGAAATCCTTGCTGATCTTAAACACAAAAAAGAATCTTATAAGAAGTGGAAGATTGGACAAGTGACCAGGGAGGAGTATAAAAATATTGCTCAGGCATGCAGGAGTGAAATCAAGAAGGCCTAATCACACTTGAAGTTGCAGCTAGCAAGGGATGTGAAGAGTAACAAGCAGGGTTTCTTCAGGTATGTTAGCAACAAGAAGGTGGTCAGGGAAAGAGTGGGCCCCTTCCTGAATGGGGAGGCAACCTAGTGATAGAGGATGTGGAAAAAGCAAATGTACTCAATGCTTTTTTGCATCTGTCTTCACGAACAAGGTCAGCTCCCAGACTACTGCACTAGACAGCACAGTATGGGGAGGAGGTGACCAGCCCTCTGTGGAGAAAGAAGCGGTTTAGGACTATTTAGAAAAGCTGGATGAGCACAAATCCATGGGGCCGGATGCACTGCATCCAAGGGTGCTAAAGGAGTTGGCGGATGTGATTGCAGAGCTATTGGCCATTATCTTTGAAAACTCATGGCGATCACAGGAGGTCCCGGATGATTGGAAAAAGGTTAATGTAGTGCCCATCTTTAAAAAGGGAAGGAGGAGGATCTGGGGAACTACAGCCCAGTCAGCCTCACCTCAGTCCCTGAAAAAATGATGGAGCGGGTCCTCAAGGAATCAATTTTGAAGCACTTAGGGGAGAGGAAAGTGATCAGGAACAGTCAGCATGGATTCACCAAGGGCAAGTCATGCCTGACTAACCTAATTGCCTTCTATGACGAGATAACTGGCTCTGTGGATGAGGGGAAAGCAGTGGACGTGTTATTCCTTGACTTTAGCAAAGCTTTTGATACGGTCTCCCATAGTATTCTTGCCAGCAAGTTAAAGTATGGATTGGATGAATGGACTATAAGGTGGATAGAAAGCTGGCTAGATCATCAGGCTCAATGGGTAGTGATCAATGGCTCCATGGCAGCCCGTATCAAGTGGAGTGCCCCAAAGGTCAGTCCTGGGGCCGGTTTTGTTCAATATCTTCATTAATGATCTGGAGGATGGTGTGGATTGCACCCTCAGCAAGTTTGCAGATGACACTAAACTGGGAGGAGTGGTAGATATGCTGGAGGGTAGGGATAGGATACAGAGGGACCTACAGAAATTAGAGGATTGGGCCAAAAGAAATCTGATGAGGTTCAACAAGGACAAGTACAGAGTCCTGCACTTAGGACGGAAGAATCCCATGCATGCACTGCTACAGACTAGGGACCGACTGGCTAGGCAGCAATTCTGCAGAAAAGGACCTAGGGGTTACAATGGACAGCTGGATATGAGTCTACAGTGTGCCCTTGTTGCTAAGAAGGCTAACGGCATTTTGGGCTGTGTGAGGAGGAGCATTGCCAGCAGATCGATGGATGTGATCATTCCCCTCTATTTGGCATTGGTGAGGCCTCATCTGGAGTACTGTGTCCACTTTTGGGCCCTACACTACAAGGAGGATGTGGAAAAATTGGAAAGAGTCCAGTGGAGGGCAAAAAAAAAAAATGATTAGGGGGCTGGAGCACATGATTTATGAGGACAGGCTGAGGGAACTGAGATTATTTAGTCTGCGGAAGAGAAGAATGAGGGAGGATTTGATAGCTGCTTTCAACTACCAGAAAGGGGGTTCCAAAGAAGATGGATCTAGACTGTTCTCAGTGGTACCAGATGACAGAAGAAGGAGTAATGGTCTCAAGTTGCAGTGGGGGAGGTTTAGGTTGGATATTAGGAAAAACTTTTTCACTAGGAGGGTGGTAAAGCACTGGAATGGGTTACCTAGGGAGGTGGTGGAATCTCCTTCCTTAGAGGTTTTTAAGGTCAGGCTTGACAAAGCCCTGGCTGGGATGATTTAGTTGGGGATTGGTCCTGCTTTGAGCAGGGGGTTGGACTAGATGACCTCCTGAGGTCCCTTCCAACCCTGATATTCTATGATTCTATGAACCCCTAGCAGTTCTTCTAATGCAATGTTATGGTTTTGGCCTTCCAGCTTATTGTATAGCCATGTTGTCTCACTTCATATATGCAGTATATCTAGTAGAAGGCGGTGAGGGACACACACATCTAGCAGGGATTCGGACATCTGAGCCTCTGCTGGCCTCCTCCATGAAGAAAGCATTATCAACAGGAACCCCAGGAAGGTCAATATCTCATTGTTGCTGACCATTTAAGTAGATTTCCCCCAAGAGGATCAGCAAACATCAAGAAGAGGCATGCTCGATCCTGTTAGAAGGGGTGACCATAGATCCTGTTAGAAGGGGTGTCCAGTGTTTCACCACCCTCTTAGTGAAAAAGTTTTTCCTAATATCCAATCTAAACCTCCCCCATTGCAACTTGAGACCATTACTCCTCGTTCTGTCATCTGCTACCATTGAGAACAGTCTAGAGCCATCCTCTTTGGAACCCCCTTTCAGGTAGTTGAAAGCAGCTATCAAATCCTCCCTCATTCTTCTCTTCTGCAGACTAAACAATCCCAGCTCCCTCAGCCTCTCTTCATAAGTCATGTGCTCTAGACCCCTAATCATTTTTGTTGCCCTTCGCTGGACTCTCTCCAATTTATCCACATCCTTCTTGTAGTGTGGGGCCCAAAACTGGACACAGTACTCCAGATGAGGCCTCACCAGTGTCGAATAGAGGGGAACGATCACATCCCTCAATCTGCTCGCTATGCCCCTACTTATACATCCCAAAATGCCATTGGCCTTCTTGGCAACAAGGGCACACTGTTGACTCATATCCAGCTTCTCGTCCACTGTCACCCCTAGGTCCTTTTCCGCAGAACTGCTGCCTAGCCATTCGGTCCCTAGTCTGTAGCGGTGCATTGGATTCTTCCATCCTAAGTGCAGGACCCTGCACTTATCCTTATTGAACCTCATCAGATTTCTTTTGGCCCAATCCTCCAATTTGTCTAGGTCCTTCTGTATCCTATCCCTCCCCTCCAGCGTATCTACCACTCCTCCCAGTTTAGTATCAACTAAATCATATTATATTATTATATTATATATTATATTATTATAAATCATATTATATATCTGCCCTTCACAAGTTACTTAATGTTGCTAGGACTTCACCTGGTGTAAGGAGAACTTATTGTATTTTAAAGTGCTTAAGTTCTACTTCATTTTTAAACTCTGCATAACCTTTTTACTCTTTGTTTTTATTGGCATTCACTAACCTGACAGATTTTTAGTCTTTTATTCTCTTGGCAGCTCGATTCTGTCGGCGGAGAGCTTCCTTCACACATTGCAGGATAGTTTCAAGTATTCTATATTCTTACTTTGAAATTTCTTTTACTCTGAGCATCTAATCCCTTACTCAGACTGACAGTTGAGACTTTGAGTCACATTGCTGCAAGAATATTTCCTGAAGGATTTTCGTCCTAATAAGGAACTGTCAGCAAAGTATCACATACTGGTCTGGAAACCACATTCCCAAAACGAAAGCTCTGATCCTGCAAACGCTTCCACACATGTATTCCCATACAACTTAATGGGACTACTCACATTCTTAAGTTACTTGCATGAGTACTTGTTTGCAGGGTCTTAAAAACCAAGGCAGAAACCTGGGCCTTGATGATCATAAGTAAACAGATCAGCACAATCAGGACATGGCTTAGTAGATTCGTGAAAACTAAAATGTAAACTCAATTCTTTATTTATGATATATTGATACAGAATGTTCATAGGTAAAATCAGTGTAGTAATAGGATCTGGTCTGAGTATTCTAGTTTTTGCATATGAAGTAAAAAGCAAAAAAACATGGCATGAAAAGCCTCAGAGAAAATGTTGCCCAAAGGCTTCTTCTGTGAAAGCATTTTTTAGCTGAAACAATTGCCTTCACCTTTTAGTGTTTGGCAAAATGTAACTAGAATTTGTATGTTACACTCTTACAGATCTTGGTATCATATTCTTCTCTTTATTCTATGAAAAGTGCAGCCAGTCTCAGTGAACAGCTACAACATCCAAAGAGTTGGGATAAGATTTTGTCATGGAGGTTGTTAGGGGGCTTATTCCTTCACTCTCCCACTTCCCCGGTCCTTCTCGCACGAACAGAGAGCAACAATACCCGAAGTCCGAAGGTGCAAACAATTCGATGTTTATTGGGGTGAACTTCCAGCAAGCTTAAATACAAGTTCCTTTTTCCTTATTTTCGAATCCCAACTTACTTCCTGTTTGCCCCTAATTTATATAGTAATATTCTTAGCTATACCTTAACCAATCATTCTACTGAAATGTACCTAACCAATCCTAACATATTGTAACATGATTAGCTAACCAATTATATCCCACCACCTTAATTAGATTACACCCAGCAAAATTAATTATACAGCAGACAGAAACAATCACAGAACCAGACAGAGATTATACAGACAAACAATAGCAAAGTGGGAACTCTAATGACAAAACAATACAGAAGTGAGGATTTCACATCCCAGCTATTGATAAGTGAGTTCTTGCCAGACAGGATGCTATCAAACTAAGTTTCCTTTTACATTTTCTAGGCACTTCCCTCTCTCTGGAGGTGATAGGAATTATCAGGACAGGATTGTATTCAGGACAGGATTGTATTCCTAACAGCCCAATAGCACCTTCTTTCAGTGTGACTAGTTTGGAATGTGAGGATGTGACCGGTCGCTTCCTGGCTTATGGCTGCCTCTGCTGCTTAGCCAAAGGCCTTAGCCTAAGCACAGGGCCTCAGACTGTCACAGTAAGAGAAGGCCCTTACACCAGCAGACAGTGATTTTGATTCATTCTTTTATACCTCTAACTAGCCAAGTAATAAGAATACCCCTAAATTTTTAAAGTACAGGCCTTTACAGACAGGCCTGAATATCTATGTCCTAACAGAGGTCACGGATTCTGTGACTTTCAGAGACCTCTGTGACATTTTCCCTTCAGCTTCAGACCTGTGCCTCGGGCTCTCATCCCCCTACCCTCAGCGGGGCTCAGGCTTCAGTCATCCCCCCATCAACCCTCTCCCATTATTTTTAGTAAAAGTCACAAACAGGTTGCAGGCTTCCATGAACTTTTGTTTATTTCCTGCAACCTGTCAATGGCTTTTATTAAAAATAACTGTGACAAAATCTTAACCTTGCCAATGAGCAAAGCCTTGAAGAAGAGTAGGACTGGGGAATTTATGTAGACTCTTATTGGCCTTACACAGGCTTAAAAACAAATACATTGATTTAAGATGGGTTTTTGTTTTGTATTAAAAATTTAATGCAGCACTCAACAATACTTTGCAAAATAAATAGCATTCTCACTGCATGACATTTATTTTGTTATAGAAACAAGATGGCTGAAGTAATATCTTTTATTGGACCAACTTCTGTTGGCGAAAGGTACAAGCTTTTGACCTACACAGAGCTCTGACCTAAAAAAGAGCTCTGTAAGCTTGAAAGCTTGTCTCTTGGCTTTCACCATCAGAGTCCAATACAAGATATTACATCACCCACCTTGTCTCTCTAATATCGTGGGTCCAACACAGCTACAGCAACACAGCCCACATTTATTTGGTTGGCAATGTCAAGTGTGGGTTGCTGGCTGCCCTTTAGGAGAGTTGGGCTCAGCCTTGCCTTTGATGGATCATTAATTTTCCTTCTAGTACAGAATCACCATTGTCAATACCAAGTGGCAATGTTCAATATTTTCGATTAATGGTCTTTTGTATTTTAAGCTTATATAAATGATCAGTGTTATAAAGTGCTGTACTGTATCCTTAGGATAAGATGGAATGTTTGGCAATTTGAAGCCATTTATTACTATGTTGAGCATAACCAACAGGCTGGGTCCAGACATGCCTTGGACTTTGCATCTTGGGTCTAAATAGATGTGGGTTTTCACACAGTAATAAGTGAGAAAAGACTTTAGCTCTCTGTTCTAGAATACCATGAAATCACATTGACTTCAGTGGGATTGTACTGGAATGATATTAAACAGCAGGGCCTGATTCTCTTCTCACACCTGTGAAATCACTGACATCAGTGGAATTACTCTGGAATTATGCCACTGAAAAAGAGGAATCAGGCCCTAGTGTCTAGTGAAACAGACGGAGTATGTAAAGTACAGAAAGTAAAATCAGAGCATAGGAAGACATGAAACTGAGAACCTAACAGTTGTAAAGTAGCAGTTTTGGTAAATCAAACTTTAATTAGTTGTAGCCAATGACCAAGCTCCTGGAGCTTGTCTTGGCAGACTTCATGCACTTGCCTAGCAGGATGGAAAAACATGATTCCTCTGTGGATTAAACTAGTGTTGCACTGCAGGGTGCTGATGTTTTGCTCATAAGAAACACTGTACTGTGCCCTTTTCTCAAGCAGGGTATCATGCTAACACAGAAGCTGATTATGCTGAATTATGCATGCTCCTTTCTGATGCAAGCTACCATCTCCGAGCAATTCTGCAGACCCCATCCAGTTGCAAGGGGACACACACAGACAGGAGTCTGAAAAACTCTGTTTTGTATCTACTTGATCACTCCATGCCTCAATGAAGCTGTTTTATACAGAAATATAACTATCACAGAGACAAGGTGGGTGAGGTAATGTCTTTTATGGGACCAACTTCTGTTCGTGAAAGAGAAGCTCTTAAGCTACATAGTGATCTTCTTCACCTACCAACATGGCTACAACAGCAAGGCAAACAAACATAGCTATCATGGCCATTTCACTTACAGATTTGTTTGGAGGGTCATAGCCTAAGCCTTCCATTTTTGTCCTGCTTTTGTACTTTTCACCTCTCTCACCCTCACGGCCACCGTCCTTTCAGAAGCTGTCAAGGCTACACTCAATCTCAGTCAGCCAGAGGGGTTCCCATCAAGTGACACTATTAGGTTGACCATGTTTCCTAAAGTAAAAATGAGAGGGCTGGGGCTCACCCGAAACACACACCAACTCCTTCCCCCGCATGTGCAGTGCTTGCCACCGCTGCCTTCCAACCCGCTGCCTGGAGCTGGGGCTGAGTGCTCGAGCCCCGTGCTGCCCACGGCTGGGGCTGAGTGCCCACTGAAGCCCTGTGCCACCTGGGGCTGGGGCTGATCCCGAGCTCCATGCCACTCAGGGCTGGGGCTGACCCTCCTGAACCCCACACTGTCTGGGGCTGACCTCACACCCCAAAGCTCCATGCCACCTGAGGCTGACCCCTTGAGCCCCACTGCCTGGCACCTCACGTCACACCCCCTCCAACAATCCTCCATGCTCTGAGCCCCCCTCGGGGGTGCACCCAACTTTTTTGGTAAACTGGGCATTTGTTCATTTGCTCTTGCCAACTGATCTGTTAGCAAGAGCAAACGGGACAAATGCACATTTTTGTAAAAAAACTTGGCATGTCCGGGACAGGGCTTAAAAAGGGTACTGTCCTGGGCAAAATGGAACATATGGTCACCCTAGACATTATGTACCATACTCCAATCCCCACCCACGCTTCCTCTCGCCAATCCAGGAAAACTGTGACCAGTCCAGTACTTTGATTAATTGGTGTAGTTTCCGTGTGGTATAACAAAACAAATTAAAACCTCCCATTCCTATTCGCTACTTTATTTTAATGTGCATCTACACTATCAGTTCTCTTTAGAACGTAAGCTTTCCCAGTTTGTTGGATCCTGCCCCATCTTAAATGGGCAACACTGCATCTCTGACTCTTGATTGGTTTCCCTTTCCTCCCAACCTCAGAGCCCCAGTCTCTTCAGTAGAAAGGTGTTGTTTCTGTTAATTTTTAGACTAGTTTATTGTATTAACGAAAAATGTTTATTTCTTGTAACTTAAGGAGGTGAGGTGGTGATGATGTGGGACATAGTAACAGTACAAGCATTATGAAAGGTGTAAACATAAGAACTAGGGCTATCAAGCGATTAAAACAATCGCATGATTAAAAAAATTATTGACTGAGCATTCTCTGAACAAGCAAAGAACTAGGAAAGGGTTCTCACCAGCTAGGTTTCCCAAATGCTGACAGAGAAAGCCACACAGAACCCATTCACACTCTTGCCTGCAGCATAATGAAGTGGATAGGGCATTGAAGTGGGATTCAAGAGACTGGAGTTCTATCCCTGGCTCTGTCACTGATTCAAGAATTGCTGTATTTGATCAAAAATATATTCCATCTAGTTCCTTATTCTGTCTCAGGCAATAGCCAACTCTGGATGCTTCAAAGGAAAGCAGAAAAACCCCTGTAGTGAACAATAATGGAATAACCTGCCCATAAGGTCATTTTTTCCCTAACTTTCAATAATTATTGGTTGGTGTATGGCCTGCGCTAGAGCACTAGGGTTTACAACCCTTTTTAAACAATTTTTAATCCTACCTAATGAAACTGTGGATGTCCTCATTATTCATACAGATGTATAAGCCTGAACTTGAGAAATGTAAACAAATACTTAATAGAGTGCATAGTTAACCTGTGGAACTCTCTGCCAAAAGATATCACTGAGCCCAAAACATTAGTAGGATTAAAAAAGAATTAGACATTTATGACCTAGCATGTGAGCTTGAAAAATCACTTCACCTTTCTACAGCTCACTTTCTAAATGGGGATAATGATACTTACCCTCCCCTGTAAAGTGTTTTGAAATCTAAACACAGAAAGTACAATATATGACTTACACATTATTCTCAGCTCAAGCACGGAAGTGTATTCTAAGGGTATTCTACAGGAAGTCTCCAGTCCTAGCTGGGGAAATAGGAACATGTGGTCTTTCTTCTCTTACCACATTCCCTGAATGTTGTGACAGGAATGTTTCAGACCTTCACTATCACCAGATGGCTCACTTTGTCCAGCACAACTGCTACTCAAATATCAGCTAACGAAACAGAACTGACTTCTCCTTCAATTGGCCCCTTAGTTTGTTCCAGTATCAGGCAGAAGACTTGATTTTCTAATGTGCTGTCTTGGGTTTCAATGATCAGCACACATTATTGTGCAAAGCCTAAAATTAGTAACTTAGCATTGGAATATAACACAGTGCAACAAACCTACCTCTTTACTCAGGTGAGGTTTGTCATGTTCTTCTGTACCTGATATAGGCTGGCTACAGAGCACCAGATGTGGTCATCATAAGATCCTTTAATGCTCTGCCAGGCATGGCTGAGGTTCATTTAAATAAGTTATTTTACACACTGTGATATATAGTAGCTGAACAATATGATACAGCTAATTACATCTCCCCCTTTAAGTTCTACATTTATACCATTAACAATATTTACACTATCACACTGTCTTTGAAGTTAAGTACAGATCAGTCTGTTATGTGTCTCTGAATTGTACTGGTTTTCTAGTTACATGACTCGAATGCATAACAACTTGGTCATCTGGCTGTCCGTTAATTGCAACAAGTGGCTGTGGTTGGTTTGGAATCCCTGAGTTGTCATCTTCTTGTTCTGCATCTGACATCTGTAGAGAGTTTGCTACATTGATTGTTCTGAGGAAGAAACTGTAGATGTTGATGGTTTCTGTTGAACTCTCTCCACTGTCGGTCTCAATCACAAATGATCTGGGTGCTGATTTTTTTTTTTTTTTTTTTACGGTACCTGGAGTTGTCCACCCTTTTTCTCCATCCAATTTGACATGAACAGAGTCACCAGGTTCTAGGCCTGGCAGTTCTATGAATGATGTTTGTTGTAAAAGTGTTCCTGAGCTCTTTTAGCTGTTTCATCCAATTTGGCTCTCTCTTCATGTCTGGCCACCTTGAAAATAGGCTCTTTTCCAAAGTTGGAACAGTAGTTATGAATTCTTCCCATAAGGAGTTGTGCTGGACTATATCCAGTAGCTGCTATTGGTGTTGATCTGTAACTCAGAAGAGCAAGGTCAGGATCTTCCTGCTGTAGCATTTTCTTGATTGTCTAAACAGCTCTCTCAGCCTCTCAGTTGGCTTGTGGATAATGTGGGCTTATTGTTTGGATGGCTTAAATTCTGCTGCAGTGAATTGTGGTTCATTGCTCATCACTAGTTGTTCTGAAATACTGACGTGAGCAAAAATGCACTTCAGTTTCTCGATTACACAGAGACGTTATGTCTTTCAAGTACATTATTTCTATATACCTGGAAAAACAGTTCACGACGACCAGGTAATGATGTCTTCTGAATTCACATAAATCTGCAACTAGTCTCTTCCAAGATTTGTATGACAGAAGTGTTGTTATTAAAGGTTCTTTGTATTATGTTGGTCTGTTAGTTCTGCAATTTCCACATGCAGATACTTTATTCTTTATGTCTTTACTGATGCCCGGCCACCACACGGACTGGTTGCCTCATTCGCAGCATTTATTTAGTTAATCCACGATGTCCTTCATGGATGAGGTTTATGACTTCTCCTTTCATTTTGTTTGAAATTATGATGCAATTGCCTTTAATCATGAGTCTATTTGGTTCACTACCTTGTTCACGCACTGCAAAAAAGTCTCTTGTCCCTTCATTAGTGACCTTTAGATACTTGGGCCAGACGTCCCAATGTAACTTAGAACTTCCTGAAGTTGAATGTCTCTTGAGGTTGCTTTTTGTAGTTGGAGTAGTCTCTTTTTGGACACTGGTCTGTACATGTCCACAGCATCCACGTGCACCTTTATGTCATCTTTGACCACACAGGTAGTTGAATGCAATGCTGGGTTCTGTGACAGAATGTCTGCTACTACCAGATTTTTCCGAAGAACATATAATTTGGCAATTGGGTTTAATCACATTAACCTTATCAATAGATGTTGGCCTCTCAGTGGTGCTGGATCCAGGTCTTTTTTGTTGATGAGGGTTAAAAGCAGTTTATGGTCTGTTATTAGTGTAAACAAATCCAATCCACACAGATATCTGTAACAGTTCTCTCATGCTCGTACACTTGCCAGGCACTCCTTTTCAATCTGTGCATATTGTTTTTCTGCTTCTGTAAGTGTGAGATAACAAAATGCAACTGGCCTCCACTCAGAGCCATAGTCTTGCAACATTACACCACCTAGGCTACAGCTGCTTGCATTCACACTGACAGTTCTGAGTTTGTTCATATCATAGTACTTGAAAACTGGAGCTACTGAGATAATTTCTTTTAGCTTTTTGAAGGCAGTTTCTTGATTTGGCCCACATAGCGAATATGTGTTGACCTTTAACAGTTAAGTCAGTGGTTTTGTCACTGTAAAAAAGTCTTGTAGGTATCAACCAACGTAATTTACCATTCCCAGTATATATTTCAGTTCTGGGACATTAGTTGGTGCAATCCTCAAATTGCTTCTACGTTCCCAGGGCTAGGACTGATTCCCTCTTTGTTTATTGTCTGTCCCAAAAACACGATTTGGGGTAGGCAGAAAACACATTTTTCCTTGTTTAGCTTCAGTCTAGATAGATTAGGCTTAGGACTTTGTTGAGGGTTTTGTTGTGTTCTTCCATTGAAGATCCATATATCAGAACATCATCCATGAAAACTACAACAACATTTGTGTTATTTAACAATTCTGTCATCTTTCTTGGGAAAACTTCAAGTGCACTGGCAATCCCAAAAGGTAATCTTTGAAAGCAAAATCTCCCAAAGGGCGTGGTAAATGTTGTCAGTTTAGCACTTTATTTGGCTACAGGAATTTGGCAGAATCTGCTTGAGGCATCTAGCCTGGAGAATTCTGTAGCTGAGGGGTCGACAACCTTTCAGAAGTGGTGTGCCGAGTCTTCCTTTTTTCACTGTAATTTAAGGTTTCATGTGCCAGTAATACATTTTAACATTTTTAGAAGGTCTCTTTCTATAAGTCTATAATATGTAATTAAACAATTGTTGTATGTAAAGTAAAAAAGGTTTTTAAAATGTTAAGAAGCTTCATTTAAAATTAAATTAAAATGCAGAGCCCCCCGGACCAGCGGCCAGGGCCCAGACAGCGTGAGTGCCACTGAAAATCAGCTCGCTTGCTGCCTTCGGCACACATGCCATAGGTTGCCTACCCCTGCTGTAGCTCCTTTCACTTTGGGGAGGAAGTCATCCAGTTTTGGGAGGATATATTTTTCTCTCACAATTGTTTCATTAAGTCTCTTAAGAGAGACGTACAGATAAATATTTTCCCATTTTATTTTGTAATTGGTACCATTGGGGCAAACCATGCTGTTGGCTCAGATTTTATCAATTATGACAATCTGTTCCATTCTCTTCAACTCAATTTCCACTTTATGGAATAATGGGACAGGAATCCTGGGAGGTGTGTATACACTATATAGATCAGCATTTGTACTGGATCTCCTTTCAAAAGTCCAATATCACCAAATGTTCCAAGTTTTTCACTAGGCCCATGACGTCTGCCACGCAGTGGCTGAAAAGGCTGTTGGTCTGTGGTCCTTTGATCACAAAGACAAAAGCTATGCATTCAGAGCGTAAGCTGTTTCTGTGGTGAGCTGGCCCATGCAGTTCAGAATACCTCCACGGCTAATCAGAGCTGTGTCAAGTGACCTCAGCTCTGGGAGGGGTTGAAGGTGATTGTAAAGCCCCTTCTGAGATGACTGTGATGTTTGTTGGGGTATCCTAGGTCTTCAGACATGACCAATGGACACACACAGGAACACACTGAGACTGGAGTCTTCAGTTATGGCTTGGTTTACTGTAGCAGAAGCTCAACTACACCCTGCAGCAGCATAGCTGTACCACCGTTCACCTCCCCCACATCCCGAGGAGTAAGCACTGAGATCCTTTTGTGTTTCCCCTTTATTGTAATCATCAGCCCTCCCCCTCTCCAGGTGGGCAGTTCTGGTCTCAGCCCAATAATTGCCCTCTAATTTCCCTGCTAAATTCCCTGTCCCTGTCTATGTTTACCCTCGCTCATGACCATTGTTGCCATATAAGGGGTTGTTATTGAGCATTTGGCTGTCTCTGTCAGTGAACACTTGCAAGCTTGTGGTTTGGGGGTTTTCCGTGTGTGTCTCTGCTGGCACCTACCAGGCAGACTTGACATAACTCCCCACAATGTTAGCTCCTGAGTCAATTTTAAAATCAACAGTCTTGCAATTAATATTCAGTTTTACTCTCTTGGCAGGCTCCAGATCACCACAAGTGATAGATCTCAGAAACAATGGCTCTTGTTGTCAGTAATATGAGTCAACTCCCTGACTGCTTTGGTGAGGCAAACAACTGCAAAATGTCCACATTTCATGCATGTATTATACCATGTGCCTCTGGCTGGACATGTACCATCTCTTGGGATATGCCTTTTTCCCACAACTTGTGCATGTAGGCGGGAATTTGTCCCTCTTAGCCTGGGATTTCTCTCTCCTTGCTTCAGGGGTTTCAGTTTGCTCCTGCCTTTTGTTCTGTTGTTTGACTAATTCTGACGGTTATAGCTGCTGTAAAGGATTTTTATCTGTTAACCCAATAACCAGCCTGTCTCTGATATTTTCATATTTTGCCTTCCCCAAAATCAGTTTTCAGCCAATGTATGCAGAACTCTTATAAAACATTCAACATTTTCCCCTGGTTCTTGAATTCTCTGGTGAAAACATGCTCTTTCATAAAAAATATTTCTCTGAGATATAAAGTATATATCAAACATAATCTCAGAACCATTTCAAAGGCATCTTTGTGACTGTCTTCAATAAAGTGAAAGGATTTAAAGATATGCTCTGCCTGTTTCCCCGTAGCATAAATTAGAGAAGATACCTACATATTTCCAGTTTCTTGTGGAGTTTGTTTGCAATTCGAAATCATGCAAAATACTGCTTCCATTTTGTCCATTGGGAAGATTTGTCAAAGCTGAAGTTGTCTGGGGCACTGAAGAGTGGCATGTTGATGAGATCCTGTAACATTTGTTGCTGTTCCTTTTGTCTGCAACCTTTCCTGCTGATTTCCTTCTGTTTCTGTTCTTAGTTGACTCCTGATACCATGTTCTTCTGTACCAGATACGGAGTGGCTACAGAGCTTGATTATACACACTGGACGTGTTCATCATAAGAGTCTTTAATGCTTTGTCAGGTACAGTTGAGGTTCATTTAAATAAGGTATTTTACACAAAGTGTGATCTAATGGCTGAACAGTGTAATGAAGTGTGACTGGAGTCCCAGGGAACCTCACTGAGGTTACTCAATTTGGGTGAACTGCAAAGAATGGGGCAGACAATTCCCAAAGCTGGTGGATATTCCAATACTTAGATTTACCAAGCCAGCACACTGTAGCTCACAAAAGCTTATGCTCAAATAAATTTGTTAGTCTCTAAGGTGCCACAAGTACTCCCTTTCTTTTTGCGAATACAGACTAACACGACTGCTACTCTGAAACCTGAATTAACAAATACAGCATAGAGAGGGACTGATCAATTACATTGTTAACCTCTAACAATATATATGTAAACACACAAAAACACAAACATTATCTACCAATATGTCCTTAAAGGTTGACTCTGGGTCAATCAGCCTGCAAGCTGCTTAACCCTTTCTGGTCATGCGTCACATAAAGTTTAGCATTCCATTTCAAGGTTAGAATCAGAGCCAGTCCTCCCAGGTCATCTGATCCTAACAAAAGTATAAGAGGGCAGCTAAGATGCAGGGCTCTTCTTTTGATCAACCATGTTAACAGGCATGGGAATCTTGAGTAAAGCTGCACAGTAACTCTGAGCATTCCTTGTGGCAGGTACAATTTAACTCCACCAGGATATAATGATGTGAGTCTCTCATCAGAGGATTACTAGAAATAGGTAGACTTGGAGATAAAGTTAGGGATGAGTTTTATGATCTATTGTTAATGACCAACAAATCCAAACTCTAGGAAGGGGGTAAGTTGGACCTTAGATTTTTATAGGCCACAGACAGTAGGCTTTCCTACTGTTTTCTATACACTGTGGAGAGACTGCACACATAAGGTCTATTGTCACTTTATTATATATTCATTCACTACAACTTGCCATCATACAGGTTCTGCCCTTGGTTACCTACATTTCCACTATGTCAATATACTTGAAACTAGTCCCTGGAGGAGGCTGTGCTGAGTGGGCATGGTCTGTAAACATAGCACTGTCCCTTATGACTCACGCAGCTGCCACCAAATCTTCCACCTTTGACACCGATTAATTGGGGACTAGCTGAGGCACAGTAGTATAGTTTAAATACTGAAGACTGAGTATGGCCTAATGAGACTTAAATGCTTGTAGTAGGGCTGAAGAGAGAAATTCACTAGAGGCTCAGGTGAGCCATCTGTAGGCTGGGGTTTTATTGCCAAGGTTTTGGTTTAAAACTCAGACTGACACGAGTTTGGCAAAAATCTCTAGCTATATTTCTTCCATACAGTGTAAGAAGTAGTAAGCTCAAAAATATAGAAAAAAGTAAAGTAGTTTCTGTTTTTCCCCAGAGCTCTCTATCTTTGGCCAGCACAACCTTTGTATTTGTCTCTCTTCTGAAAGCAACACAACCTTCTCTGAAGAGATTGAGGCTAAAGTCAGGCCTACACTTGGAAGGCTTTGTCAGTATAGCTATACAGGTATACTATACTGGCAAAGCACTCCTAGTGTGGACACAGCTTATACAGGCAAAACTCCATTTTTTCTGGCACAGCGTATTCCATCCTCACCCAGTGATATAAGTTAGTACATTAGGAGCTTTTGTCGGCACAGCTATGTCCATCATGAATTACACCTCATCACACCCTTGACCGACATAGCTATGTCTTCCAAAATTTGTAATACAGACCTGGCCTAAACAGGCTGAGATCCACCTAATTTACCTCTAGCTGGAAGTACACTCTGCATGGCCTCTCCAACCAGGCGGGACATTAACTCCTGAAATTCCAGGCTATTGTCTAACCCAGGGATCTCAAACACAAATTACCATGAGGGCCACATGAAGACTAGTACATTGGTCTGAGGGCCGCATCACTGACACCTTTACATATAAAAATACAAAAGCCCGCCCCCACCTCTGCCCCCATTCCAAACCCTTCCCCAAAGTCCCCACCCCAACTCCACCTCCTCCCTGCCCCTATTCCCATCCCTTCCCCAAATCCCTGCCCCTGCCCGCCTCTTCTCCGCCTCCTCCCCTGAGTCCATGGCTCCCCACTCCTCCCGCCTCCCTCCTGGAAAGTGCTAAGTGCCACCAAACAGCTGTTTTGCAGCAGGAAGCACCTGGAGGTAGGCAGAGGAGTGGGAACACCGTGTGCTGTGGGGGAGGGGGGCAGGTGAGGGGAGCTTGGCGGCAGCAGGAAATAACTCCAGGGGGTGGGGAGCTTGGTGGGCCGCAGCAAATAACTCCATGGGCTGCATGCGGCCCCGGGGGCCGTGTGTTTGAGACCCGAGGTCTAACCCAACAGAGCCTCTTCATAGGGCCAGAAGCTTCAGAGTCCCTACTGGGGGTACCCAAAGATCTGTCTTTTCTGTCACAGTGCTTTGAATGGGTACTGTAAAGTTTAATTCATGTTTGCCAAGTAGTGATTCTGGGGTGAAAAGAATCACGCAACTGTCGTTAATAGGAAACAGGTTCAGAATTCTGGACAGAAATGTAGATTTGAGGGGCAATAAAAACAAACACATAAGCATTAGCAATCCCCACTAAATCCGGGATTCTGTTTTTCCCCAGCCCCATCTTCCTTGCTTCTTAAAACAAATTCCATTACTTTCTTAAGTACCAATAAGACATGACAGGCAGTGTATTTCTGGGGGATTATTGCACTTCTTGTATAGTTGAAAGCCTTTGGTTTTGTTTTACAGTTTACCAAAGGCATGCAATAATCCCCCAACAATGCATTGCCGGTCATGTTTTACTGCTTAATTAAGTGACCAGGGTGAGCTCACTAGCACTATAATTAAAATCCATTACCCATGGCCTGCTCAACTTTAGCAATAAATCCTTTAGTATATTATTTTGATTTCAGTGTCCCAACTCTCTGCTTTTCAAACGTTAACTCTTACGGTTGCAGGTCAACAACAACATATTACAGAACATATAATTGTAAATCTTAGTGCTATTTCACAGCCAATAGTCACTATACAGAGCCCACCAATGTGGTATCTGAAAAAACATCTATGCTCTTACTTATATGCATAAAAGAGCCATGACTCCATACTGGTGATTTCTGATCCATCATGGCCGGACAGCATCTTGGTGATTGGCATGTCTCTAGGCCAATCAGAAAGGTCAGACCTGGTTTCAGCATTTGATATTGCTAACACCACACTTTATGGTAACCCTAAAGCTGCAATTTGGACTGAGGAAACTCACTGTTCAAGAATGAGAAATGAACACATGCAAGGACAAAACCCCACAAAACCCCAAATCTTTAAAATATGTTCACGGATGTATTATTGACCAGATACATATAACTAAAATATGTGTGAACAGTGTCAAGAGCTGTTGAGACTCCTAGATGAGAAAATCTTAGCAAGATCCTAACAACTTTGCCACTAAGCTTCCCTCTTTTAGCTCACCTGTTGGGGCTGCTGTCTAAAGCCACAAAGTACCCAGCTGTTGTCTGCAGTGGTGATTGTATCACACCTACTGCAAGGTCATTTGAAGGGCAGAGGACTCTCAAGCTGAAGGTCTTGGCTGGTGAGTACAGTGGCTCTAGGGAAGAGAGAAAATGTTCAGTGTCTGAATGCAGTTTATACATATTACTAAAACCAAAAGATTTTTATTTAAAATTCAGCATAAGGGATACCATAACATCATGAAAAGATAGAAACTCTAATTAATTAGCCATCATTACTCTGTTAGCTAGATGATAGTGTTATCTGCATCTTATTTTTGTTTAAGTACTATACACTCCTATTACCAGGGACCATAACATATTAACCTTTTCACTACTGTTAGAGCATCCATTTGAGTAGGCAGCACAATATATCTATTAGAATTAATCAATGCATTTCCTGAATGTACTGGAGCAGCATAAAATCTGTTCGAGAACATTCAATTTTGTGCAAAATCTTTCTTGGGCACTATTCTTTCTGATGATCTATATTTTACTTCTATTTTATTTGCACAATAATAAACCTCCCCATAATTGAAAGGGTTTTTCACAAGTTATTTACATTTTAATGAAACATGATTATTGATCACGTATTCGTTAATTGACTTTGAAAATATTACATGGAACAATGATACACAAGCACAAGGACCTGGAATATATAACCTGGGAAAACACAAGAAGCTTCATGGAAAAAAAATAATCAAGGAAGGATCTGAAAGAGGAGAAGGAAGGATATTAGTGCACAGGATAAATAGCAAGGCAGAACATGAATAAATGCGTACTAGGGAAAAATCATGTGTTGATGGGAGATCAACTAGATCAGTGGTTTTCAAACTTTTTTTCTGGTGACCCAGTTGAAGAGAATTGTTGATGCCCGTGACCCAACGGAGCTGGGGATGAGGGGTTTCGGGGGGGAAAGGGGCTCAGGGCTGGGGCAGAGGGTGGGGTGCAGGAGGGAGTCAAGGCTCTGGGTTGGGGGTGCAGGATCCAGGGTGGGTCCAGGGATGAGGGGTTTGGTGTGCAGCAGGGGGCTTCATGTTTTGGGGAGGGGGCTCAGGCCTGGGACATGGGTTTGGGGTGTGAGAGGGGGTCACAGCTCTGGGCTGGGGGTGGGGGCTTTGGGGTGGGGCTGGGGATGAGGGGTTTGGGGTACAGAAAGTGGCCAGCAGGTCTGGCTCCTAGGCGGAGGCGTGCAAGACTGAAGCCCGGAGCCCAGAGGTGAAAGTGGGCCGGTACAGGTCAGTACAGCATACCAGTAAGAAGTGGCTGCCTGTACTGGCCCGTACACAGCCAATGTTAAAGCGCTGCCATGGGGGGGGGGGGTAAAAGGGGCTGCTGCACCAGAGCCCAGTGATTGAAAAGGGCCCGGGGTTCGTGGCTGCCATTGCTACCGCAGCAGCAGCCAGAGCCCCGGGCCCTTTAAATTGCCGCCGCAGCCCTGGGTGGTGCAAGTCAGGCAGTGCTGAAGGGCTGGCTGGGGGAGGCTGACCCCCAGCCCTGTCCATTCCACCCAAGCACCTGCCCCTTCTGCCCGAGTCCCTGCCCCTTCCGCTTAACATTGTTTCGCTTAAAGTCGCATTTTTCAGGAACATAATGTTAAGCAAGGAGTTACTGTAGAAAAAATCCAAGTTAGAAAAATAACAGTTCAGTCATAAGTCAAAAAAGCCATGTGAAAAAGGTTAATCGGTCAAGTCAGACAATTCAGAACTGCCATGTGTCAGCTTAATCCTTGGGAAGCTTATGTGCATAACTTCTAATGTTGTTTGAAGTTAGTAACTTTTATAAATATTTTGTGCACTAATGGAAGGGTTAATCCCAAACTTTATATCTTTGCATAGTTTCATATCGTGTATATAGCTTTAGCCATAGGTGACTCAAAGAAACACTAATTTCAGACTGTCCTTATCTCTGTTCCAAATCTGTTCCAATTCACTTTGTACACCAATGTCTTGATTACATTATTTCAGTTAATTACAACATTATTTAGACTGACAATCTTTGTATCACTTGACAAGTGCTTAGAGTACACAAAGAATCTACTATAAAATATTAGTTTTAGGTCCTGAGCAACACAAACTCAAAGAACATGCTTGGAAAACTACTAAGATATGACTGAGATACAAAAAAAGAATTTTATATCTTTGTCCACTGGATTTTATCATGTTAGAACATAAGAATGGCCATACTGGGTCAGACCAAAGGTCCATCTAGCCCAGTATCCTGTCTTCTGATAGTGGCCGATGCCAGGTGCCTGAGAGGGAATGAACAGAACAGGTCATCATCAAGTGATCCATCCCCTGTCGCCCATTCTCAGCTTCTGGCAAACAGAGACTAAGGACGCCATCCCTGCCCATCCTAACTAATAGCCATTGATGGACCTATCCTCCTTGAACTTATCTAGTTTTTTTTTTTTAACCCTGTTATAGTCTTGGCCTTCACAACATCCTCTGGCAAGGAGTTCCACAGGTTGACTGTGCGTTGTGTGAAAAAATACTTCCTTTTGTTTGTTTTAAACCTGCTCCCTATTAATTTCATTTGGTGGCCCCTAGTTTTTATGTTATGAGAAGGAGTAAATAACACTTCCTTATTTACTTTCTCCACACCAGTCATGATTTTATAGACCTCTATCATATCCCCCCTTAGTCATCTCTTTCCCAAGCTGAAAAGTCCCAGTCTTATTAATCTCTCCTCATAGGGCAGCCATTCCATATTTCTGGAAAAGAATCAATGTAATCAATCACTTAATTTAATTAATCAATTAATTTAATTATATATAATTAAATCAATCAGTTAACACCAATTACCCCCTGTAGAGTAGAGAACATCAATTGTCATAACATAGAACACCCACAATCTTGGGCCTTATCTATCTACACAGATGTATCATAATGACTGGAATTGGAGGGGCTGTTAGTGAGGGGACACCAAGGGAACAGGAATGTGGGGAGTCAGGCTGGAGGCAACTCAGTGACATGGACAGAGCAATGCACAGGGTTTAATAAAGTTTCATTTGTTCAACTTGACCTGCATTTTAGCTTCACTCTTTGCAAATGAGCTGTGGTGGCAGCATGTGAGCTGTAAGTTCTCTGTAGTGCAGCAGCTGGCAGCATGAGCCATGGAACTTGGTCTGAAGCCCCTTGGAACTCTGGATTTTTACAAACCTAGCCCAGTGACAGACCCAGTGGAAGGAGGAGCTGGAGCTGTACATAGACCTGGCCATGCAGGAGAACGATAACAGCAGGAAAGTAAAAATATTATTTTACCTTACTGGGGACAAGGCAGAGAGATCTGCACTACTCTGAAGCGCACTGCTGCCTCAACCCTTACTGCAGTCCTAGGAGCCCTGGGAACCTATTGCTCCTCAAACCAGAAGAAAACTGCAATTCTGAGGATTTGACAGACCCCCTAATTTGGGACAGGGCAACACTGGGGATAGCCCCTGTGGGAGCAACTGATCCAGGAAGGTGATCTCACATTAAATAGATGCTTACGCATGTGTACGCAGTAGAAACCTTAAGAGAAAGGATGAAAGCCAGAGGAGGCACAACACACCCAGAAGTGCACAACAAAGGAGAACAAATGGAGAAAACGTGACCAAGGTTCCATATCCGTAGTGAGAGGCATTTACTGTGGGAAACAGTTTGAGGGGGGGAAAAGTGTCCTGCAGTAGGACAGCACTGCAAGGAATGTGGCACTTCGAACCTTTCTGGGACCTTCTTCAGCTCTTGCACACACTGCTAAAATGGTTCAGTCAGGCTTGTATAAAAGGGGGAAGGCTCATCAGACAGCTGCGATGACATCACAACTCCCTCCTTGAGTCTGTGAGCATATCAGGTCCAGGCTGTTGAGACAGGAGACAATAAGGGACAATATCTCTGTGTATGCAACAACGTTAATGGGGAAATGCCCTGTGTTATTTCAGGTGGATCCTTCTGCAAAATGATTCCTCAGGGTGAATTGGACTCTAACATGCCCATTACAAACAGCAGGTGCAATGTACAATGAAAGCAAAATGCAGCCCACAGGAAAATGTGACCTCATAGAAACTAACACAAAAAATAACAGATGGCACAAACTGAAGTTTGTTGTGGTGGATGGTAAGCACAACCCCCTTATGAGGAATACAGCCACACAAGCCATGGATCTGATCAGTGTGCAGTGTCAGAATTTAATAGCTGCAGTACAAGTAGTAAAAGGGGGGAAGTCCCATGGACAATAAAGACAACTTTAAAAGAGTGTGGGGATATTTTCAAAGGTGATAGGTGCCTTGAAGGAAAAGCTGGAAATGAAAGTCGACCCCCACAGTGGAACCTATGTGCTTATCATGACGGAAAATTCCCGTGGCACTACATAATCCATTATGCAAGGAGCTTGAAAATCTGCAGACCAGAGATATCATAGCACTTCTAGAGGCCAGTATAGCTTTGGTAAGCAGCATGGGGTGATACAGAAGACATCAGGCAAATTACACATCTACATAGACCCAAAGCCACTGAAGTGGGCATTGAAAAGATGCTACTATCCACTGCCCACAATTTCTTATGTTATCAGAATCTTTAAGATCTGTGATGTGAGGAATGAGTTTTGGCACATAAGCCTGGACAAAGACCATCACGTTGACAACCTGAGCAACACCATTTGGTCACTACAGATGGTTGCACATGCTGATGGGCATAAACCCAGCACCAGAGATGTTCCAAAGAAGACTCACCCAAGTGCTGGAAGGACTGCCTAATTGCAGTTTCAACAGTGAAGCTGATGGATATAAAAGGAAAGGACATCCAAATGTAGGCAAAGACAGCAATATTAGTAGGATGGTCAGAAGACAAAAACCAGTTACAGTAGGGGCAGAACCATATTTTCAAATTAAAGATGAGCTGATCATTCAGGATGGAATCATATTTCAAGGACAGAAAGCTGTTGCCCCCGACTCATTATGTAAGGATGTCATACAAAAAATACATGCCTCACACTTGGACATTGACAGATGTCTTAGATGTGCTCAAGATTGTGTTTAGCTAGGAAAGAATACACAACTCTGCTCCTTGATATAGGGGTGTGACTCCTGCTGGTCATGTGTTAACTCCCACCAAAAAGAGACTCTGTTGCCACATGAGCTGCTCATCCAATCATGGGAAAAGGTAGGCATGGACTTATTTACCTTCAAGAAAAAGCAGTATTTGATTACAGTGGATTACTATTTAAATTTCTTGGAGGTCGATACCCTGCCTGAAACAACAAGCACATAAGTAAGGCCCTACCAAATTCCCAGCCATGAAAAACATGTCATGGACCATGAAGTCTGGTCTCCCCCATGAAGTCTTGTCTTTTGTGTGCTATTACCTATACTATACAGATTTCATGGCAGGGTGAGACCAGCATTTCTCAAACTGGGAGTCCTGAGCCAAAAGAGGGTTGTCGAGAGTTTGAAAGGTTATTTTGGGGGGGGTGGGTCATGGTATTGCTACCCTTATTTCTGCACTGCCTTCAGAGCTGGGTGGCCGGAGAGCGGTGGCTGTTTGCTGGATACCCAGCTCTGAAGGCAGCGCCACCACCAGCAGCAGCACAGAAGTAAGGGTAGCGGTAGTGCAACCTCCCCCCCCCCCCGCAATAATGTTGAGGGCCCCCAACTCGTTTTTGGGACCCCTTATAATTACAATACTGTGAAATTTCAGACTTAAATTTCTGAAATCATGAAATGTACGATTTAAAAAATCCTATGACCGTGAAATTGACCAAAATGGACCATGAATTTGGTAGGGCCCTACAAATCAGTGATTGGCAAACTGAAGGCCCACTTTGTGACAGATGGCACTCTGGACACTGTATTCATTAACAACAGACCCCAATTTGCCTTGTGGGAATTCAAGAAATTTGTTTGTAAATGGGAATTTGACAAACACATTTCATCCCCATCATACCCACAGAGTAATGGTAAGGTGGAATCAGCCGTGAAAACAACTAAGACTGTTTCACAAGGCTGTTTCTTCTGGTTCAGACTCCTTGTAAGCAGTTTTGGCAAAATGGCACACCACATCACACGGGTGCCAAAACAGTCCGGCATAGACACTGATGGGACAAAGGACCAAAACCTTGCTACCAATGAGGGGGAGACCTGTTGCAGCCTGAAGAATAGTAACACTGCTGAGAGGAGACTGCCAACAATCAATAAGAGAGGTAGGCACTAGAGTACAACAGGTCAATCAGGGACCCAATGGCCCTGGAGACACACTCCTGTGAGGATCCAGCTGTTAGAGAGAGACCAGAAGGAGTGGACTAAAGGAATAGTGAGGGGTACAGTGGCAACCATGTAATATGCAGTGATTATGCAAGAGGGACTAGTGATCCAAAAGAACAGTACACACTACATTTACAAACCAGCAGACGCAACACCCAGCGAGAGCCTACAGAGATCATCACAGAACAGAGAGACAGCACTATCTGGACACCAACCCCACAGGGAAGGAGGAGACTCCACAGAGAGATCATTTGCTAGAGTGGAGACAGATAGGTCACTTGCAATGTGGTCGACTGTTGAGGCTATGTGCTACCAACCTCTGGCTGAGGGAACATGGAGTAGGGGTCTGGGAATCAATTATTTGTTTTTAATGTTTATATTAAAAAGTGTGTTTATGAACTAAGGAAGATGTATCATGATCAGTGGAACTGGACTCAGAGGGCAGATGTTCCCTGGAACGGCTGTTATTGATAGGACACCAGGAAAACAGGGAACGTGTGGAGATAGGCTCAAAGCATCTCATCTGCATGGATAGAACAGTGTACAGGGTTTAATAAAGTTTAACTTGTTCAACTTAATCTGCATTCAGCTTCACTCTTTGCAAATGAAACAGGGAAGTTTTTTCAGTGTATCTTTCTAGCCATCGGATCTTAATGTGCACGACACTACTATTGCTAGTACTAAAAGACCTCATAGGTCTTAGAAAATTTGCCTCCTCACACAAAGTCTCTGATAAGCACTGTTCATGAGACCTTTGGTGAACATACTACATACAAATTTTAGTATTTTTCCTGGCTGCAAATAATTCATACAGACTTGGACCCCAATTTTTGAAAGACTTACACATATCCTTAATTTCAAGCACGTAAATAGTTCCTTTAAGCTCAATGGGACTGCTTACATGCTAGAGTTAAGCATATGAATAAATCTTTGTAGAATCAGAGCCTTGATTTGTTAACATATAAGGTTTAACTGGACTGAGAGCCAATGATCTGAAGCACCTGAATTCATTTGATTGTCCTTCCAAGTAGGTATCCAAGTGCTTCTTCAAACTAGAACTTGATGGTAACATCAGGACATCTTAAGCTAGAAAACAATCATGCTTTTCCAGTAGCAGCCTCAAGGATACCACTGGAGATAAATATACTACCAATAGAGATCTACCTTCATCATGTCTTCCCAGTATTAAAAAAAAACATTACAAACTACTGTTTAATGTAGGTGCTATGGTGATACAGGAATGACTGGTATTTTCTAGGGCTGTCGATTAATCGCAGTTAACTCACGCAATTAACTCAAAAAAATTAATCACGATTAAAAAAATTAATCACAGTTTTAATTGCACTGTTAAGCAGTAGAATACCAATTGAAATTTATTAAATATTTTGGATGTTTTTATACATTTTCATATATATTGTATTCTGTGTTGTAATTGAAATCAAAGTATATATTATTTTTGATTACCAATATTTGCACTGTAAAAATGATAAACGTGAGAAATAGTATTTTTCAATTCACCTCATACAAGTACTGTAGTGCAATCTCTTTTTCGTGAAAGTACAACTCACAGATGTAGATTTTTTTTTGTTACATAACTGCACTCAAAAACAAAACAATGTAAAACTTCAGCACCTACAAGTCCTCTCAATCCTACTTCTTGTTCAGCCAATCGCTAAGACAAACAAGTTTGTTTAAGTTTACAGGAGATAATACTGCCCTCTTCTTATTTACCAGAAAGTGAGAACAGGCATTTGCATGGCACTTTTGTAGCCGGCACTGCAAGGTATTTACATGCTAGATATGCTAAACATTCGTATGCCCCTTCATGCTTAGGTCACCATTCCAGAGGACATGCTTCCATGCTGATGACGCTCTTTAAAAAATAATGCATTAATTAAAATTTTGACTGAACACCTTGGGGGAGAATTGTATGTTCCCTGCTCTGTTTTACCTGCATTCTGCCATATATTTCATGTTGTAGCAGTCTCGGATGATGACCCAGCACACGTTGTTCATTTTAAGAACACTTTCATTGCAGATTTCACAAAACGCAAAGAAGGTACAAATGTGATATTTCTAAAGATAGCTACAGCACTTCCCAAGGTTTAAGAATCTGGAGTCCCTTCCAAAATCTGAGAGGGACGAAATGTGGAGCATGCTTTCCGAAGTCTTAAAAGAGCAACACTCTGATGCAGAAACTACAAAACCCGAACCACCAAAAAAGAAAAATCAACCTTTTGCTGGTGGCATCTGACTCAGATAATGAAAAGGAACATGTGTCAGTCCACACCACTTTGGATTGTTATCGAGCAGAACTGTCATCAGAATGGATGCATGTCCCCTGGAATGGTGGTTCTCACTTTCTGGGGACGTAAACAAATGCTTGTTCTCACTTTCTGGTGATGTAAACAAGAAGCGGGCAGCATTATCTCCTGCAAATGTAACTAAACTTGTTTATCCGAGTGATTGCCTGAACAAGAAGAAGGATTGAATGGACTGGCAGGCTCTAAAATTTTACATTGTTTTATTTTTGAATGCAGTTTTTTTGTACATAATTCTACATTTGTAAGTTCAACTTTCATGATGAAGAGATTGTACTACAGTACTGGTATTAGGTGAATTGAAAAATACTATTTCTTTTGTTTTTTTACTGTGCAAATACTTGTAATCAAAAATAAATATAAAATGAGTACTGTACACTTTGTATTCTGTGTTGTAATTGAAATCAATATATTTGAAAATGTAGAAAACATCCAAAATATTTAAATAAATGGTATTCTATTATTGTTTAACAGCGCGATTAATCGCACAATTAATTTTTTTAATCTCACGATTAATTTTTTTAATCGCTTGACAGCCCTTGTATTTTCGTTCTGTTCATTTTTAGGGTCTCTTATCTGTATCCTACTCAGCAAGTCCCCAGAAAATGTGAATGCTTCATTGGAAGGTTTCAATCCTGCTCCTATTGAAGCCAATGGTAATTCTCCTATTCGTTTTGATGGGACCACGATCAAGATTTAAATATTATTAAAGAAAGTTCTAAGTAACTAGAACTACAAATTAGCTACATGACTAGAAATGGTTTTAATAGAAATTACTGGTAACAGAAACAAATTACAGTGTGAAAAATTACTATGAAGTATGTCACCTAAGTTATTTTTCAACATTAGCTAACTTGTTTAATACCACTGAAGGACATAATTATATTAAGACAATTAATTTGAAAAAGCTGATGTCTAAGAATGCTTGAATGATCAGTATTTAATATTCTCTGCTTGTCTCTATTATTCCATTGATATCCTCTGGATATTTTTGATGATTCAAGCATTTAACATCTTCACCCTTAATAATGTATTTTATAATAATTGTACCCTTCTAAGAAGTATTTTCTCCTCTCAGTGACAGCATATATTATAGTTCGCATTAAGCCTCCCCCCTCACCCCCCAAGAGGAGTATACACACTAAGAATGTGCTTAACTTTATGTTTGAATAATCCATTAAAATCAAAATTTAGGTCCTAATCCTACAAACACACAAATGTTTAAAAGTGAATTAAGGTGCCTGCTGGTCATATTATAATATTAATTGCAGTTATATAACACTTGCATAACACCTCTAAGATATGGCCTTTCCTATCCATCCACACAGCTAAAACCCATTCAAACTTCAATCATCTCCTGGTTGGATTACTGCAACATTCTTCCTTCTGGCCTTGACAAATGCCGTCTTGTCTCACTCACATCCATTCTGGATACTTCTTCTGCTAAGATAATTTTCCCAACCTGTTGCTTTCCATGTTACCCCTCTCTTTGAATCCCTCCACTGAATCCCCCTGCTCTATTGCATCAAACACAAGCTGCTTGCCTTGTCTTTCACAGCCCTTCATACCCAATTCCCATCCTACCAATCATCTCTCATTCACTATCGAGCTGATTGGCTCACGATGCCGGACTCTACCACCCACTTGTTAAATTTTCAGACACTTTCATGCTTTCTCCCATGCTGCCCACATGTTCAGTAGGGGCTCCTTGTAAACATCCGCAAAGCTACCCCATTATACTCCTCCAAATATCTCCTCAAAGCTCTTCTTTGCCATGTTGCCTACAAAAGCTTGACAATAGTTAGGCTGCTTATGTGCAGAGATGCTGCCTGGCATGCTGACCAATACTGTCTCATTGTTTACTTGTACTCCCCCATCTGTTGTCTCTTGTCTTATACTTAGATTGTATGCCCCTTGGGGCAGGGACCATCTTTTTGCTTTGTGTTTGTACAGCAGAATCAGGTCCAACCAGTGTTCCATGACTAATGCCCCTAGGTGCTACAGAAATACAAATAATAAATGATAATATCTGTCACCTAAGAATCTCCAAGCACTTTATAAATATTAACTATCTAAATCAGGGGTCTCAAACATGCAGCCAGCGGAGCTATTTGCTGCGGCCCACCAAGCTCCCCATGCCCCTCCCCCAGTTATTTCCTATGGCCGCCAACTCCCCTCCCCCACCGTCCCCCTGAGCACCTTGTCCCCGCTCCTCTATCTACCTCCAGGCACTTCCCACTGCCAAACAGCTGTTTGGCGGCACTTAGCAGTTTCCAGGAGGGACGGGGGAGGAGGGGAAGCCGCGGAGAAGAGGCGGGGCAGGAGCGGGGATTTGGGGAAGAGGTTGGAATGGGGGCAGGAAAGGGGTGGGAAGAGGCAGGGCAGGGGCGGGGCTTCATGGAAGGGGTGGTGTGGGGGCACGGCCAGAGGCAGCGGGGCAGGGCAGTGTCAGTGATGCGGCCCTCAGGCCAATGTATTAGTCTTCATGCGGCCCTCCTGGTAATTTGAGTTTGAGATCCCTGATCTAAATGGTCATTCATGCTCCTATTGAAGTCTCCAACTGACTTGAATGAGAGCAGGATCAAGCCCTAAGCTTTGTAATACCTTTAAAGTAGGTAAGGAAGTTGTATTAATTTTAGAGACTGACTTGTTCAAGGTCACACCATGAATAGGAAGCAAAGCTATGAATAGAACCCAGCAGTTCTGACTGAGTGCCTTCCCTGAACCACAAGACTATATTTCCATGGAAGTAAGTGTAACTTAACATTAGGGCCATGAAATAAACCAGAAAGAAGCAGCTGCTCAGAAAGACATACACTAGCACTGCTCCAGTATGTGACTTTTTCCATCTCTCCAAAAATAACAAACAAAACTGGCTGGCCTTCTTGGGATACTTTTCTCAACTGGCTACAATTGTCCTTCAAGTAGCACTCACAGTGAGGGTGCTATATCTCCCTTTCTCTCTGAAATCTATTTTATTTATTGGCTTTTTCACTTATCTCTTTTAAATTTGCAAACATGTTTTTATGATTCATTTTGAGAGTTGGAAAGAGCTTGTGTATGTGTGTGTTGTGTAGGGGAAGATATTAGAATCCAGTATTAGAATAGTCTCTAGTAAAGGTATCTGGCTGCTTTTTAAAAGGAAACTCTTAATGGAACTAATCCATTGATTAAGCTTTGTAATTTCATAGTGGCCTTCTCCTCTTCCTCACACTGGAGTGGTTAAATTGTGGCATTAATTATTGCTGCTGCTGGTGGTGGTGGTGATGATGGTGAGGTGGCTATGAATTATTATTTAAAACCCCGTGAATCATGTTTATAATGGAATAATGTTTTAATCAGTCCAGGGGACAACTTCAGGGCATTGGCAATGAAAGAGGAAAACACAATAATAAGGATAATTTAAAAGGTTAAAATGTAGAAACAGTTTTGAGAGAGCATGCTGGAAGCTCTGTTGTGCTACTCCACGAAAAGTTAACAACACAATTCGAATATGTACTTTTAACTCAAGAAATCTCAAGATAGAAATCTAGAAAGAGGAAGTGTAGTCTCATGATTAGGGATTCACATATTATTCAGGTTCCTATTCCCAGCCCTAGCACTCACTTGCTACGTAACGCTCTCTGTGCTTCAGTTTCCTAATCTTTAAAACAGAGACAATATTACTTTGAGCAGGTGCCTATCCCACCCTGCTCTACAGCATAGTCCAATCAATATAACTCACTCCTTCTTGATCTTTTACTTTATTAACAATAAAATGAATTACAATTAAATAAAACAGTAGAGGTAAGATAAAGGTCAGCTCAGACATTCTACACAGTACTCATACGTTTCCTACCTCTCAATTTAGTCACTCTTAATGCACACCTCAATCACTCCTAGCCCCAGAGTGTCACTCCCATCTTCTTTAATCCTAGGTGGGGTAATGAGCCAACTGCCTTGGCAAATAAGCATAAATCACTTAACTATTTCACTAGGAATCAACACCTGCCAATGGGGCTATTTCATGCAAATAGTGCCAGCCTAAACAGTACTGTAACTCCTCACTTAAAGTCGTCCTGGTTAACGTTGTTTCATTGATCAATTAGAGAACATGCTTGTTTAAAGTTGTGCAATGCTCCCTTATAACATTGTTTAGCAGCCGCCTGCTTTGTCCACTGGTTGCAGAAAGAGCAGCCATTGGAGGGAGCTGGTGGGGACTTAGAACCAGGGTGGACCGGCAGCCTCCCTTATCAGCGACCTGCTCCCCTAAGTTTTCTGTGCGGCAGCCACCCAGCAGGCTATCAATTGCCAGCAGTTCAGCTGTCCCTCCTCCACTGCCATTTGCTGCTCCTGCCCCTCTGCCTTGGAGCTGCTCCCAGGAGCCTCCTGTGCGGGGTGTGGGGGGGTAAGAAGGGGGCTAATGTCAGGGTGTTCCCCTCCCCCCTGCTCCTGTCCCCCGCTTACTCCATCTCCATAGAGCTGGGGACACACACACGACAGAGCTCAGGATGGAGGGAGCTTGCTGGCAGCAGCTGCTGTCTCAACTTGCTGATCTACTTAAAAAGGAAATGTACTTAGTGGAGTCAGCGTACTTAAAGGGGCAATGCGCATTTCTCTCTCTCTCACACATAGGGTGTGTGTCTCTGTCTGCCCATGCTATCTTCCCTCCCTCCATTCGTACTGCCTTGTAGACTGGGAGGCTACATGAACAACGTGTTAATCCTTGAGGGCTCAGCTGAGTGCTAGTTCATCATTTAGCAGCAAGGCATTCCCTGGGAAATATCCCACCCTCTTAGAATCATAGAATCATAGAATATCAGGGTTGGAAGGGACCTCAGGAGGTCATCTAGTCCAACCCCCTGCTCAAAGCAGGACCAATCCCCAATCAAATCATCCCAGCCAAGGCTTTGTCAAGCCTGACCTTAAAGACTCCCAAGGAAGGAGATTCTACCACCTCCCTAGGTAATGCATTCCAGTGTTTCACCACCCTCCTAGTGAAAAAGTTTTTCCTAATATCCAACCTAAACCTCCCCCACTGCAACTTGAGACCATTACTCCTTGTCCTTTCATCTTCTACCACTGAGAATAGTCTAGAACCATCCTCTCTGGAACCACCTCTCAGGTAGTTGAAAGCAGCTATCAAATCCCCCCTCATTCTTCTCTTCTGCAGACTAAACAATCCCAGTTCCCTCAGCCTCTCCTCATAAGTCATGTGTTCCAGACCCCTAATCATTTTTGTTGCCCTTCGCTGGACTCTCTCCAATTTATCCACATCCTTCTTGTAGTGTGGGGCCCAAAACTGGACACAGTACTCCAGATGAGGCCTCACCAATGTCGAATAGAGGGGAATGATCACGTCCCTCGATCTGCTCGCTATGCCCCTACTTATACATCCCAAAATGCCATTGGCCTTCTTGGCAACAAGGGCACACTGCTGACTCATATCCAGCTTCTCGTCCACTGTAACCCCTAGGTCCTTTTCCGCAGAACTGCTGCCTAGCCATTCGGTCCCTAGTCTGTAGCTGTGCATTGGGTTCTTCCGTCCTAAGTGCAGGACCCTGCACTTATCCTTAGTGAACCTCATCAGGTTTCTTTTGGCCCAATCCTCCAATTTGTCTAGGTCCCTCTGTATCCTATCTCTGCCCTCCAACGTATCTACCACTCCTCCCAGTTTAGTATCATCTGCAAATTTGCTGAGAGTGCAATCCACACCATCCTCCAGATCATTTATGAAGATATTGAACAAAACCGGCCCCAGGACCGACCCCTGGGGCACTCCACTTGACACCGGCTGCCAACTAGACATGGAGCCATTGATCACTACCCATTGAGCCCGACAATCTAGCCAACTTTCTACCCACCTTGTAGTGCATTCATCCAGCCCATACTTCTTTAACTTGCTGGCAAGAATACTGTGGGAGACCGTGCCAAAAGCTTTGCTAAAGTCAAGAAACAATACATCCACTGCTTTCCCTTCATCCACAGAACCAGTAATCTCATCATAGAAGGCGATTAGATTTTTAGTCAGGCATGACCTACCCTTGGTGAATCCATGCTGACTGTTCCTGATCACTTTCCTCTCATGTAAGTGCTTCAGGATTGATTCCTTGAGGACCTGCTCCATGATTTTTCCGGGGACTGAGGTGAGGCTGACTGGCCTGTAGTTCCCAGGATCCTCCTTCTTCCCTTTTTTAAAGATTGGCACTACATTAGCCTTTTTCCAGTCATCCGGGACTTCCCCCGTTCACCACGAGTTTTCAAAGATAATGGCCAATGGCTCTGCAATCACATCCGCCAATTCCTTTAGCACTCTCGGATGCAACTCGTCCGGCCCCATGGACTTGTGCACGTCCAGCTTTTCTAAATAGTCCCTAACCACCTCTTTCTCCACAGAGGGCTGGCCATCTACTCCCCATGTTGCGATGCCCAGCGCAGCAGTCTGGGAGCTGTCCTCTTCCACCCTCTGACTCCACCACCTCAACGAAGCTTCACAATCATCATTGCTGTGTACAGTATTAAATTGTTTGTTTAAAACTTATACTGTGTGTGTGTGTATATATATATATATATATATATATATATATAGTCTTGTCTGGTGAAAAAAATTTCCCTGGAACCTAACCCACCCTATTTACATTTATTATTATGGGGAAATTGGATTTGCTTAACATCGTTTCGCTTAAAGACACATTTTTCAGGAACATAACTACAACGTTAAGCAAGGAGTACATTCGCTTACTTAATTTTTTTTGGTGTTGGGAGGCTTAGTTCACCGATGTTTGTAAAGTGTTCTGAGATCCTAGGGTAGAAGGAGCTGTATAAATGCAATGAATCATAATTATTATATATTTAAAGTTCAGATTAGAACTGACAAATATTTCCCATCTCACTAAATGTGAGATGAGTGACTTTTTTCCCTCTTACATCTCTTCTCACATATATGACCTATACTTGATATCTTCTGAATATATCTTTCTTATTTTCACAACTTTTTATACAAGTATTGATAATTTGCCCTCTGACAGAATATGGACAGAAAAAAGACTGAATACATTATATGTAATATAAGTAGACTATTTTATAAAATGGTTGTAACTGACCACCAAATAGTCTAAAGCAATAAATATTAATAGTCTAAAGCAATCATCATCTAATGGTCCAGTGGGAAAGTTAAGTAAATTATAAAGGAAAATATAAAAAATGAGAATAATAATGCAAGAGATAGCCTAAAAATACAAAATATGGGAACTCCACTATCAGAGAAGTAGAAAGAATATCAGGATCTGACTATGTTACATTCTCAGACCAAGTTACTGTTTAGAACTGGAGCATTTATTAAACTTTTACCATAATTCAACAACACCAAACATAGCTTGCACAAGCCCACTGCTGGAAAATCTTCCATAACACTGAACAAACTTTTATGACCACACCCTGTTCACCAGAGCTGGGTCCCTTTGATCTCTTTAGCACAGTTCCAGATCTTAACAGGACAAGAAGAAGGAAAATATAGCTCTGCCATTCCTTTCAGTTCTTACACAAAAAATATTTACACTTACATTAGAATTTATATATGGGGGAGTAGTAATTTATTAATGCTACAATTACAATGCATACAACATTCTGTGGATCAAATCCTGTGCGTCTTTTTCAATTTTTACCCAGTTAAATGCCCCAAAAGTCAAAACCTCAGGATGTGGCCCAACATGTGTAAAATTCTAAATGTAGATTAGCTACTGTTCACTTAAGCAAAATCCTTAGGACACTGACCACGTCTCTTTATATATGTGTACACTGTCTAGGACACTGGGTTCCCTGGGTACTGCTGTGATCTAAATATTGCATAATAGTAATAACAACATAAAACAAAAATAGAATTAAAGCTAATATACAAACAAGTGGTGCTGGAAGGTGGGATTCACCACAACTCAAAGAATGGGGTAAATTTCTGGGGAGAAGAAATTAATTATGACATACAACCACCTAAAAAGGACAAAGGAAATAATGAGGGCAATCAGTTGGAGAAAGGACAAAATAGGAGGGAAAGAGGCAAAAATAAGGGAGGAAAATGTGATCTGAAGTAGATACAGGACAGGGATTATCTTGCTTCCCAAGTGTCAGCCCAATGAGTGGCTGGCCTGGCCATCACCTATAGAATTCTCTAATAAGAACCGGATGTTAGCCCAGATAGCCCCAAAGGTCTTGAATTGTGAATGAGCAAGTAAACAAGCATCTCCAAAAGAGCATGGGAGAAGATTTCTTACTGGTTCTCTCTGTCACTTAGTAATAGCGGTTTATACACAAAAGACACATAATTAGTTACTTCTTGGAGTTGATAGTTTAATCAAGTTCTTTTAACATATTTTGAAGACATAAGGCCATGCATATTTAGTTCACAATATGTTTCCCAGCAGGAATATCAGGAGTTAGTGTGGTTTCTTGAATCACTGATCAACACAAATTAAAAAGGAATATGACTCTTTCAGTCAATGGCCTCTTTGACATTGGAAATTCCAGTTCAAAGCAGATGGAATCAAAAAGGCAGTAGTAGAAATCCAATTACTCTTCTTTTGAGTGCTTGTCCGTATTTCACTTCTGGTGCACATGGACCTCATACACTCAAGATCAGGATTGTAAGGATCTGAGGGCACAGGTCCTCAGTTTTTGTGAATCTAGAACCCAGGGCAGTAGGACTAGAAGCTTATGACACTGCCTCATTGCCACCAAGGGGCTGCTTTGTCTGTCTTCATCTTGGAAGATCAGGCCCCACAGGAAGTTCTATTGGGGTGACCCAGAGTCTGGGGCATCAGATTGGCTCATACCCACTACTTAAGCCAGGAAGTGACCCAGGTGGCTTGTCTGAGCAACAGTGCAGGCTCCCTGTTTCTGCTGCATTGGATCCCGCTCTTTACCTGCCTCCTGCAATCTGCATGCAACCCTATTCCCGTTCTGCTCCTGTTGCTAGTTTCTGTTTTGGTCCTGCTCTGTGCCTGATCCTTGCCTTGTCTCTGGTTCCTGCCACTACAGCTTGCTTCTACCCATTGGCTCAGACTCCTGACTCTGATCTTTGGCTCAAGTGCTGACTCTGACTTTCACTCTGACCATTAGGCCAGATCACCTACGTCCTGGTTCCTAACAAGAATCTTTTGGCCATTGGTATATATTGGGACCATGCCTGTGACCTTTCTATCCTCATGCTTCCCACCCTAGGCCATAAAAGGCAGAATGGGGGTGACCATCCTTTAGTTCCTTCTTAACACCCATAGCTGTGAGATGGAACTGCTAGCAATATTCACTTTCTCTTGTGCCTTTTGCGACTCAATCCATCTAATTGTATATACTTTTAGTATTTAGTTGTCAGGGGTTGTCTGGTTGTCCCAGGCCCAACCATGTTCCATGGGTCACTTCCTACCCTAGTCCCAGTTGCTCTGGCATCATCTCTAGGGTTGGATGTGGGGTCTCTCTTGTGTCCTTTCTGCTTTGTTTCCAGCAGCTCCACAGCTGACAACAGCAAGCCATCCCATCTGGCTCCTGCATTCGGCTGGCTCCCTGGTGTGCAGCTAAGAGGCTTGACCCCTAGCGGTTTAGAGTCCTGGTGGCTGACTGGCGACAGGCCGTGGCACACAACCGCTCATCTCCTCAGTCAGCCCAGATGGAGCTGAGCTGCTCCCTTGTAAATGCTCCCTCCACTGGAAGCATACCCAGCAGGGGTTAGGGAGCATGGCCTCTTGGGCCAAGAACTGTTCTTTAACCCTTGCTTTTCCTGTGCACGGACGGTATACCCCCTCACAATAGTACAGGTGTAGCATGAGGATTAGTTTTTGTTAGTTTAAAAACATTGTTAGTACCTAGTACTGGATTCTAGCCCATACAGTGAGTCCAAATCTCTGTGTTTTAAATACTGCCCTTTTGTAAGGCAGCTATGCCTCTTAACAATCGCTACTCGAGATGCCTGTTTTGCTTGGGTAGAGGCATATTCTGGAAAAGTGCTCCATCTGTGCTTCATTTTCCAAACAAATTCAGATGGTGAGAGAGGTTTGCCTGAAGTTTTTCTGCTGAACATATCAATGAGATATGCTTCTGATTGGGTAAACCTGATCATCCTGGATCTGAGCAATCTACATCTAAAAGTGCTCTGGTGAGCTCTGGCTTGACTGCCAGCTCCCGGGGCCCTGCTTCTAAAACGTCCTCCTTGGTTGTGACTTCTAACAAATCCTCTTCATTATCTGCCGAGAAGTAGGAAACAGCACTCATCTTCTAAAGAGCATAGACAAAGTTTGCCTTCTCAGGAACCTAGTAAGAAGATGCAGATGTCTCTCCATTCTGCCTTCTTGAAGGGTAGATCAACGTCTGGAATAGGACTGTGAAGGAGTCCAGTCCCTGAGTTGTGGTGCCATCTAAGGAGCAGGTTGCCTCCAGTGCTGACTCTGCAGGACCATCTCTGGGACTGTTGGTACGGGCATCAGCTGTATCAGTGCTGATATACTCAGCACCCTCTAGTACACCAGTGCTGAGGGTCTCCAATACACTGCTTATTGTAAGGCCCATGGGTCTAGTACTGAGGCCTGTAGAGCTACCAGACAGCTAACATCTCCAGGCTGCCACTCAGTGGCAGCTGTAACCAAGTTGCATTCCACTTCCCATGACTCTCTGGGGACACAGACCATGGGAAATTCTGCTTCAACTTCAAGAGTTTGACAGACAGCAGCCCCACGGCTTCCGATTGGCAACCTGCCCTATATAAATTTAAGGGGCATTCCAAGAAGTGTCCAGGCAATAGTGTGGATCTTCTATAGCTGCCATGATCATTCCTGCTCCTTGCTCTTGAATTCTTGGTTTGACCTTGGCTTTATTTGGACTTCACTTCCTGACTCGGACCCTGATCCTCGGTATTGACCCTGGCCTGGACCTGACTATGAATTCCTCTGCTACTCCTTGCTTCAGGTTTGCCCCTGCTCTGACCCTTGGCCCAGAATGCCCTTGTCAGGATCCTGACACTTACAGTGCCGAACTTCTCAGCCTTGATTAACCTCATGGTATCAACGAGAGACTGCTGAATTGGAATTAATTTGCAAACTGGACACCATTAAATTAGGCTTGAATAAAGACTGGGAGTGGATGCGTCATTACACAAAGTAAAACTATTTCCCTATGTTTATTTCCCCCCCCCCACTGTTCCTCACATGTTCTTGTCAACTGCTGGAAATGGCCCATCTTGATTATCAGTACAAAAGGTTTTTTTTCTTTCCTGCTAGTAATAGCTCACCTTAACTGATCGCTTTCATTATAGTGTGTAGGATAACACCCACTGTTTCATGTTCTCTGTGTATATATATCTTCCTACTGTATTTTCCACTGCATGCATCCGATGAAGTGGGTTTTAGCCCACGAAAGCTTATGCTCAAATAAATTTGTTAGTCTCTAAGGTGCCACAAGTACTCCTCGTTCTTTTTGCGGATACAGACTAACATGGCTGCTATTCTGAAACCTCTCATGGTATCAGTTCTGCATGAGCCACCACTACTGGGCACGACCTCAGCTGTAGTACTGAGTACTTCTATGGCATTAACTCCCTCTGGTGCATCCCAGGACCCCTCTTAAATCGGCTCTGCCCCCTGAGGAGGAATATTCCTTCTCTCTCTCAGCCTTGGAGCAGAGTATGTTTCAGACAGGGAGTCCAAGTCCTATTACTACCCTCATGGACATAAGGGATCTAGAGAAGGGCACTGTCTGATATCCACCCCCACGGTTCCCTGCTACCTTTCCTTAGGGCACTCACTCTTGGCCCCATGGGTTTCCAACCTGCAAGGAAGCTAACCTCAAATGCCTCCTCCAGGGTTAGTTCTCCTTCCCCTGTAAGATCTCTTAGGGTGCAACAACCACCATTCCAGATGACACACACTGAGTTGCATCAGGAACAGGTACATCACAAAAAACACAAGGGCAGCAACGCTTATTGCAGCAGCTATCTCCTTATCTTCCCCAGTTGAGGCTGGAGTCCCTGCTACACAATCCCATCCTGATGACTACAAAGCATTCCAGTATCAACTCTGTTGTATGGTAGACGTGCTAGAGGTACTGGTCGAGGTAGTGCAGGAGAAATCCCCAAAACTATTCAACATTCTCCTCAGTGCCAGAGTGATTGTCTATGCCAATCAACAAAGGACTTTTGTTGCACAGGCTCCATCTATGACAGACACCAGCTTCTATTCCACCTACACCTAAAACAGCTGACAGGTGGTAGCAGGTGCCTTCATCTGAATTTGAATATTTCTATACATATCTGGTCTCTAGTTTTTTTAGTTCCGAGAGGTGCCCGGGAGATATCTAGGCAGCAAGGATCTAAGATGACAGCCAAGGAAAAAGAACCAAAATGTTTGGACTTATTTTGGAAGAAGAGATACTCCTCTGCAAGCCTCCAACTTCGGATTCCCAATTACACCTCTATCCCGATATAACACTGTCCTCGGGAGCCAAAAAATCTTACCGTGTTATATTGAACTTGCTTTGATTCACCGGAATGCGCAGCCCCGTCCCCCCGGAGTGCTGCTTTACCACGTTATATCCGAATTCGTGTTATATCGGATCGTGTTATATCGGGATAGAGAAGTATTAGGCATTGTTGTCTAAATATTACTATCTAAATTCACATATGGTGTCTGGTTTTTAAGTTAAGCTTCAGATACCTGAGAAGAGCTCAAATCTTTAATTTTGGAGGGTCAATTAGTGGGACGAATTTCTCGAGGAACTGAACTTTCATATCAGTGTGGTGCATGTTTGGAAGGTAGATGAATTTCAACAATTCTTTTATGCCCTGAAGGTGAAGATTAGCATGCTGTGTGATGAACATGAAAGAGGCTAAGTGACTGAGAAGTCTCAGACACATTCTTACAGATATTTGAGGATCATTTTGAAATTGATTGACTGAGATCTACCATGATGTTGAATCTGTCTTGATACAGGTTTGCTCTTGCTGTTGATAAGCCTAGAACTGCCTTAAGAATTCTATTCCCTGCCTGGCACTAAGAATGATTTTTTTTAATCTTTCCCTGCTGTTATAGCATCCTGTAATACCTGGACTCTATCGTCAAAGAAATTAAGGGGCGACTGACCCTGCTCTGCCGTTTATGTCCTCAGGTAGGGAGAATGGGGGCACTCAGGGTGCAGGTGCAGTCCCAACACTGCTGGCCAAAAGATTCTGATCTTGAGTGCATTTTGGTCAATATAGTGAGGCTGTTAAGCCAAATGTGAGGTAGGAAAATTTCTAATTTACTCCATAGTGGGAGTACCAATATGTCAAATATAATTCAAGGCACCTTTTTATCTAGCCTCAAAAACTATCTTCAGATAAATCTCTTCCTCAGATCAAGTCATATTCCATCTGCTAGGCAAAGAGGTCTTCCATCATCCCCATAATCAATGGAATTTACATTGCTGACACTTTTCTTGTCTGTGTAAATTTATTTTAAAAAAACCAAGAGGATTTGAACATACCAAACAGGAGACCAAAAACAGATGTAAACTGCTTCTTAGGTCATAAGATACAAAGAATCCTATTAGAACCATGAATGTTAACTTTCCTAATTATTAATATTACCATAGTTATTTTTCAGGCACTCACTTATCGATTTTGAAAATCTTGAATTTGTGAAAGTTGTTTTCAAGGCAGAATATTAGCTACGTATGCTGTTATCAAACAGACTTGACATTTCCAGGATAAGATAAATACTTACATTCAAATCCTCTTAGATTGTAAAAAAATCTGTTGGCCATCTAGGATGTCAGTTGTCACTGCACCATATCATGACATTTGAAACTTCATAGTAACAGTGGGGACAGAACTATGAATCTCCTGTTTCTACAGCAACAAAAAAGAATCTTGAATAGCTACTAGCAGTATAGGGGCTAAAACACAATTAAGTAGTTCTGATTCCATTTAATAGAGGGCAGTGGTACCCACACAAACTAGCTCAGCACAATACTAACCAGCAGATTACCCTGATGGGCCGCATATGGCCCGTGGGCAGCAGGTTGCCCACCACTGCCATAAGGATTAGAAAATGTTTAAATTAGATTTATCTCCATCAGACAATTACAAGATAATTAGTTATAACAAATAGATATGTACATTTTTCTGCAGAACTACAGAGGGATATTGACAACATGAAGCTAGTCCAGAAAAAGGAAATGAATGAACAAATCTCTCAGAAGATTGGAAGGATACAGCACTAGCTGCTACAAATACTGTGGACAGATTAGCAAAGAAAAATTAGGATTTGATTATTTTCCCATGAGTTTTACAGAACAAATTAGACACAACATTTGCAGCAAAATGTTGGAGAACATGCCATAGTATCAGAAAACATCTTCATACTGAGACTGTCCCCAACTGAAAAGTTTCTGATCTGGTGTTAGAAAATTGATATATTATGTAGGCAGTGGCAGATTAGCCACTGGGCCAATGGGGCCTGTGCCCAAGGGCCCGGGCCAATTGTGATGCCCCCACGCCCTGACCTGTTCTGCCTGGCACTCCTGCTGGGGGGGCGGGGAAGAGGCAGGTCGGGGCGTGGGGGCTTGCTCCGCTCTGCCCGGTGCTCCTGCCAGGGAGCAGGGTCGGGGTGTGGGAACTTGCCCCACTTTCTCCCACCCAGTGCTCCTGCCGGGGAGTGGGGTAAGCCCCCACACTCTGACCCCGCTCCCTGGCAGAAGCACTGGGGGTGGGCACTGGGGGACTGCAGGCAGAAGGGGTGGGGAGGGGCTCCCATTTGCTCTAGTCCTGGGCCCCACAAAATTGTAATCTGCCTCTGTATACAGGACTCAAATTCCTGTTACTGTGGTGTTAAGGAAGTGTCCTGATTTACTGAAATGAAATGAAATGAAGATAGCAGGATTCTAAACAGGAATCTGTTCTGACTGCAGCCAGTCAGATCCAAATAGTTTATGGGAGGCCTGCTGCAGAATGGAGCTCCACACAGGCACAGGAGTCCATCAGCATGCTATCAGTTGCAGAATCCAGGTCTCAAAGTATTTCAGCATTATGGATGCAAAACCGAATACCTACTATAGAAATATGGTTGAATAAAATATTTAAAAGAGAAATTGTGCCTAATGGGAAAATAGATCAATGGTTCATCTAATTCAGTATACTCTCTCAAACGATAGTTAATATCAGATGTTTCAAACAAAGGTGCAATTAACCTTATAATGGTTAATCACATAATAACCGAGGCGGGGGGAAATTTCTCCCAAATCTCATTGTTAGTGTTTGTCTTATTAAGACTAATTATTAAGCCCTGGAGAATAGGGATTTATATCCCTTATAACTGTATATCATGTATAATGTAATTATGTTGTTATTATTCCTATACATGTCTAACTCTTTTCTTTCAATCTTGCTAAGCTCTGAGCCTCTATCTTGTGGCAGTGGGTGCCACAGATTAATTACATATTGTGTAAAAAAAATACTGTTTTATATTTCCTTACTTAATTTCATTGGGTGTGCCCTTAAACTATTTTTGAGAGAAAAAGTATACAGTAACTCTTTACTAACTTTTCCCACAGCAATAATTATATACCTCCCTCACAGTTAAAAATCAAAACAGGAAATATAGTCCAAGGTAATGTTGCTATAGGAGCTTTAATTTTTACATTTCATTATTTTAGAAAAAAAACCCTTTATAACCATATTATGGTATTGCCATAATTTTTAAAATGTCAGTGCAAAATAAAGCAAAACCCACACACAGTTAAATAAAATAATAATGAAGCAGTAAGGTGTCAGAGTGGTTTGCTCACTACAACTATGCATGTCGAATGTTATCCACCGGAGTTGAATGTGGAGGGTGGAGTTGATTGTCATTATGAATTGTTTTTGTTGTAGGCAGATACATATATTTAATTTTTTTGTTAGGAAAAAAAAATGAAGCTGCTGCCAATTTAGAGTGAGAGATGGAATGATGCCAACTGACTCATGCTATTTAACCTTTCAATGCACCATTTAGAATGCTCTCCTCTTATTATACTATTTAGAAACAAGCAGATAAAGAATTCCAGATAAAGAGAGCATTATGAACATTAATAAGGAAAATGGTGGAGCCAAATTCTGTTCTCATACACTGTGTATATGAGGGCAGAAACTCACATTTAATGTGGTACTTGCAGAAGAAAAAAATCTCATATGATAATTTAATTGAACTGCCAAGACAAACAAGTTTAACTTGCCTTTATGCATAAATTTGTACATTTGCTGATTTATCAAACTGCATCCCCTTCTTTCTTAAATACTTAATTTTTTTGTATCCTGTACATCTAGAGACAGACAAGACTTATTGGATCACTGGGGCCAGGATAACAAGCTACTTTAGCACATGTCTAGCTTTAAGCATGAGTAGTCCCATTGACTTCAATGGAATGTCTACCTGAGTCTATATGCAGCCTCTCTGAGAGATGTGCACTCTCCTATTCATCTTAGGCCTTGTCTACACACAAATGTTCGTATAACATTCTCATAAGGGAAGGGGAATATGCTATACCCGCATTTCTCAAACTGAGGTCCATGGACCCCTGGGGTTCCCTGATCAACTCCTCCCCCTCCCTCCCAGTGCCTTCTGCATGCTAAAAATCTGGTGGCGCAACTTCCTACCTGCCACAGCTCTGTGCCGCTCTCGGAAGCAACTGGCACATCCCCGCAGCCCCTTTGGGGAGAGGGGGGTCTCTGTGTGCTGACCCCACCCCGAGCACCAGCTCCATAGCTTCCATTGGCCAGAAACTGGCAGGGGCAGCGTGCACAGACCCCCTGGCCGTCCCATCTAGGAGACGCTGCCAGAGGGATGTGCCAGTAGCTTTCCGGAGCCTCCTGAGGTAAGCACCGCCCAGCCGGAGCCCACACCCCTCACACAGCCCAACCCCCTCCACCAGACCAGAGCCTGCACCCCACACCCAAATACCCTCCCAGAGCCCGCACTCCTCACCCCCTCCTGCATCCATACTCCCTCCCGGAGCCCGCACCCTGTTCTGCACCCAAACTCCTTCCCAAAGCCTGCACCCCTCACCCCCTCCTGCACCCCACCGCCTGCACCTAAACTCCCCCCGAGAGTCCGCACCCCGCACCTTCTCCAACAACCAAACTCCCTCACAGAGCCTGCACCCAGCACACCCTCCTGCACCCAAACTCCCTCCCAGAGCCCACATCCCTCACCCCCCATACCGCAACCCCGTGGCCCAGCCTAGAGCCTGCACCCCCTCCTACACCTAAACTCCCTCCCAGAGCCTGCACTTTGCCCCTCCTCTGCAACCAAACTCCCTCCCAGAGCCCACACCCCCTCCTGCACCCCAAACTCCCTCCTAGAGCTCGCCCCCCTAGCCCGCTCCTGCACCCAAACTCCCTCCCAGAGCCCACACCCCTCACCCCTTCCTGAACCCCAAACCCTGGCCCAGCCCAGAGCCTGTACCCCCCTGCACCCAAACTCCCACCCAGAGCCTGCACCCCGCACCTCCTCCTGCACCCAAACTCCCTCCCAGAGCCTGCACCCCATCCTGCACCCAACCTCCTGCCCCAGTCTGGTGAAAGTGAGGGTGGGGGAGAGCGAGTGACGGAAGGAGTGGGGAATGGAGTGAGCGGGGGCAGAGCCTTGGAGAAGGGGTGGGGCCTTGGGAAGGGGGCAAGGCAAGGGCTGAGCGGGTGACGACTTGGGGGTCCCTGAAAAATTTTAAAACAAAATGGGGGTCCTTAGGTTGCTAAAGTTTGAGAACCACTGATCTATACCATTATAAGGACATTTATACCAGTACGACTGTGTCCACAATATATTAGTAAAAATCATAACTGCCATAATTATCCTGGCACAAAAACTGTATGTAGGCCAGGCTTAAATGTGCTGCTAGCCCACTACTCTTGGGAGCAGGGGATTATGACACCACCCCTACGGAGGATTCCATCTGTGTGGGTGCCTTGATTGTTTCCACCACAACATGGCTACGCTGGTGCGGTGTTGGCAAGGGACCCTATGCATGAAGTCCTCTCATCAGGTGGGTGGGGACTAGTCTTCCCTTGAGTGAGATAGACCTCAGGTTGTCTGAAGATGGAGTGATGATCCATGGAGGGAGGGAGGTCTCAGCCTGCTCAAAGCGTGGTGATGGTGTTGGAATCCCACCACACAGCTCATATGTGGGTGGCTCTTGTCACTACCATCCCAATCCGGAGTGGTACCACACTGCTAGGGGCAAGATTTGTGGGGGGCCTCCCTGGGGAGGTTTGCCTAGGGGCACAGACAGACTTAATTCAAAGTCCTCCTGCCTCGAGAAAAATACATGCAAACAGACAATAGGGGCCAAGGTGCTTACACACACATCTCAACTTGATTCTGCTACTACTGAAGACTGGCAAACAATTTCTATTGGCATCGGGGGAGAAGGTTTGGGCCCCAAACTGTCCATGACAACAATCAACTCTAATTACAGCCTATATTATCTCAGAAATAGCTGGCACCCACATTTTGAAGGAGACTTTATTATATGGACTGTTTCAAGTGGGGATAGTAACAAGTAGCTTTTGAGCTAGACAGTGATGAAGACATCAGACAAAAGTCAACATTTCAAATCAGGGTATTATTTTACTGCTCTATAACTCAGTTTAATTTTCTTCAGACTTTGCAAAAACCTCTCTCTTTACTTAACAGTAGATCTGACAATTTCCAGGCCAAATTAATTTTCCAAACTAAACAGGTATAAGGGGGCTAAGTTAGGACTTTATAATGAAGACTTGCAACCACCTTTTTATATTAATCTATATAGCTACTTTTGAAAGGATTTTTTCCCTCCTCTTTATGCACTAGGCCCCCTCAAACTATATTATTACAATTAGGGCTGTCAATTAATCACAGTTAACTTATGCAATTAACTCAAAAAAATTAATCACGATTAATCACACTGTTAAACAATAGAATACCAACTGAACTTTATTAAATATTTTTGGATGTTTTTCTACATTTTCAAATATGTTGATTTCAATTACAACACAGTCTACAGTGCTCACTTTATATTATTTTGATTTCAAATATTTGCACTGTAAAAATGATAAATTGAAAAATACTATTGTTTTATCTCATACAAGTACCGGAGTGCCAATCTCTTTACTGTGAAAGTGTAACTTCCAAATGTAGATTTTTTTTGTTACATAACTGCACTCAAAAACAAAACAATGTAAAACTTCAGAGCCTACAAGGCCACTCAGTCCTACTTCTTGTTCAGCCAATCGCCTACTTCTTATTTACAATGTCACCAGAAAGTGAGAACAAGCATTTGCATGGCACTTTTATAGCAGCATTGCAAGGTATTTACGTGCCAGACATGCTAAACATTTGTATGCCCCTTCATGCTTTGGCCAGCATTCCAAAGGACATGCTTCCATACTGATGATGCTTGTTAAAAAAAAAAGTGTTAATTAAATTTGTGACTGAACTCCTTGGGGGAGAATTGTATGTCTCCTGTTTTATTGTACCATTCTGCCATATATTTCATGTTATTGCAGTCTCGGATGATGACCCAGCACGCGTTCGTTTTAAGATCACTTTCACAGCAGATTTGACAAAACATAAAGAAGGTACCAACATGCGATTTCTAAAAATAGCTACAGCACTCAAGGTTTAAGAATCTGAAGTGCTTCCAAAATCTGAGACGGACAAGGTGTGGAGCATGTTTTCAAAATTCTTAAAAGAGCAACACTCAAATGCCGAAACTACAGAACCTGAACCACCAAAAAAGAAAAATCAACCTTCTGCTGGTGGCATCTGACTCAGATGCTTAAAATGAACATGTGTCAGTCCGCTCTGCTTTAGATCGTTATCGAGCAGAACCCAGCATCAGCATGGACGCATGTCCTCTGGAATGGGACATATGAATCTTTAGCGTATCTAGCATGTAAATATCTTGTGACGCCGGCTACAACAGTGCAATGTGAATGCCTGTTCTCACTTCAGGTGACATTGTAAACAAGTTTCAGAGTAGCAGCCATGTTAGTCTGTATTTGCAAAAAGAAAAGGAGTACTTGTGGCACCCTAGAGACTAACCAATTTATTTGAGCATAAGCTTTTGTGAGCTACAGCTCACTTCATCGGATGCATTCAGTGAAAAATACAGTGAGGAGATTTATATACACACAGAACATGAAAAAATGGGTGTTATCATACACACTGTAAGGAGAGTGATCACTTAAGATGAGCTATTACCAGCAGGAGAGCGGGGGGGCGGGAGGGAAATGTTGGTGTAGAGGGCTTCTACATCCATGGTGGCCAACAAGCCATTACCCTCTGATCCCACTGAGAGTTACCAAAAGAAACTACACCATTTGCTCAAAAAACTCTCTGAAAAAGCACAAGAACAAATCCGCACAGACACACTCCTGGAACCCTGACCTGGGGTATTCTATCTACTACCCAAGATCCATAAACCTGGAAATCCTGGACGCCCCATCATCTCAGGCATTGGCACCCTGACAGCAGGATTGTCGGGCTATGTAGACTCCCTCCTCAGGCCCGATGCTACCAGCACTCCCACCTTTCTTCGAGATACCACTGACTTCCTGAGGAAACTACAATCCATCGGTGATCTTCCTGAAAACACCATCCTGGCCACTATGGATGTAGAAGCCCTCTACACCAACATTCCACACAAAGATGGACTACAAGGCGTCAGGAACAGATCCTCGATAATGTCACGGCAAACCTGGTGGCTGAACTTTGTGACTTTGTCCTCACCCATAACTATTTCACATTTGGGGATAATGTATAACTTCAAATCAGCGGCACTGCTATGGGTACCCACATGGCCCCACAGTATGCCAACATTTTTATGGCTGACTTAGAACAACACTTCCTCAGCTTTCGTCCCCTAATGCCCCTACTCTACTTGCGCTATATTGATGACATCTTCATCTTCTGGACCCATGGAAAAGAAGCCCTTGAGGAATTGCACCATGATTTCAACAATTTCCATCCCACCATCAACCTCGGCCTGGACCAGTCCACACAAGAGATCCACTTCCTGGACACTATGGTGCTAATAAGCGATGGTTACATAAACACCACCCTATACCGGAAAACCTACTGACTGCTATTCCTACCATGCCTCCAGCTTTCACCCAGACCACACCGCAAGATCCATCGTCTACAGCCAAGCTCTACGATACAACCGCATTTGCTCCAACCCCTCAGACAGAGACAATCACCTACAAGATCTCTATCAAGCATTCTTACAACTACAATACCCACCTGCTGAAGCGAAGAAACAAATTGTCAGAGCCAGAAGAGTACCCAGAAGTCACCTACTACAGGACAGGCCCAACAAAGAAAATAACCGAATGCCACTAGCCATCACCTTCAGCCCCCAACTAAAACATCTCCAACGCATCATCAAGGATCTATAACCTATCCTGAAGGACGACCCATCACTCTCACAAATCTTGGGAGACAGGCCAGTCCTTGCCTACAGACAGTGCCCCAACCTGAAGCAAATACTCACCAGCAACCACACACCACACAACAGAACCACTAACCCAGGAACCTATCCTTGCAACGAAGCCCGTTGCCAACTGTGTCCACATATCTATTCAGGGGACACCATCATAGGGCCTAATCACATCAGCCACACTATCAGAGGCTCGTTCACCTGCACATCTACCAATGTGATATATGCCATCATGTGCCAGCAATGTCCCTCTGCCATGTACATTGGTCAAACTGGACAGTCTCTACGTAAAAGAATAAATGGACACAAATCAGATGTCAAGAATTATAACATTCATAAACCATTCGGAGAACACTTCACTCTCTCTGGTCACTCGATTACAGACCTAAAAGTTGCAGTATTACAAGAAAAAGACTTCAAAAACAGACTCCAATGAGAGACTGCTGAATTGGAATTAAGTTGCAAACTGGATACAATTAACTTAGGCTTGAATAGAGACTGGGAGTGGATGGGTCATTACACAAAGTAAAACTATTTCCCCATGTTTATTTCCCCCCCACCGTTCCTCAGACGTTCCTGTTAACTGCTGGAAATGGCCCACCTTGATTATCACTACAAAAGGTTTTCTCACCCCCCCCCCCCCGCTTTCCTGCTGGTAATAGCTCATCTTAAGTGATCACTCTCCTTACATTGTGTATGATAACACCCATTTTTTCATGTTCTGTGCGTATATAAATCTCCTCACTGTATTTTCCACTGCATGCATCCGATGAAGTGAGCTGTAGCGCACGAAAGCTTATGCTCAAATAAACTGGTTAGTCTCTAAGGTGCCACAAGTACTCCTTTTCTTATTGTAAACAAGAAGCGGGCAGCATTATCTGCTGCAAATTGTAACCAAACTTATTTGTCTGAGCGATTGGCTGAAGTAGGACTGAGTGGACTTGTAGGCTCTAAAGTTTACATTGTTTTATTTTTGAATGCAGTTATTTTTTTGTACATAATTCTACATTTGAGTTCAACTTTCATGATAAAGAGATTGCACTACAGTACTTGTATTAGGTGAATTAAAAAATACTATTTCTTTTGTTTTTTACAGTGCAGATACTTGTAATCAAAATAAATATAAAGTGAGCACTGTACACTTTGTAGTCTCTGTTGTAATTGAAATAAATATATTTGAAAATGTAGAAAACACCCACAAATATTTAAATAAATGGTATTCTATTATTGTTTAACAGCATGATTAATCGTGCGATTAATTGCAATTCATTTTTTTAATCGCTTGACAGCCCTGATTAAAATATGTGTATGTAATATAAACAGAGGAACAAGATGTGTATATGATAAAGCATGTCATAATCTTTCAAGTTGTAACCCTTGTCCTCACCATATCCTTTCCTTGTTATCCTATCCTGTCTAATTTAAGGATTGTTCCTGCAAAGTGACGAGCATCCTCAACTGTCACTGAACTAAATGCAATTTTCAGGAAGCACTCAAAACCTTCTTGGATTGGGCCCACAGGGTGATTGTAATCTCTTTAGGGTTGGTACTTGCTGTTAGGGGTCAGATCACAGAAACCCCCTGGGAGCTGCCAACTGGTGTGCCAAGACTACTTCTGCCCCTGCTTTCCTGCCCAGTCAGCTTAGGACTTCGGTGCCCTGCTGGTTTGAGCCTGCTGCAAACCCAGACCCAGGTCTGAACCTAACAGCTGTAGGCTTAACTGAAAGCAGCTCACAGAAGTGTTTCTGTCCTTGACACTCAGATACCCAACTCCCAATGGGGCCCAAACCCTGAATAAATCCATTTTATACAGGGTAAACTCATAAATTGTTCGCCCTCTGTAACACTGATAGAGAGATATGCACAGCTGTTTGCCTCCCCTCCCCCCAGGTATTAATACATACTCTGGGTTAATTAATAAGTAAAAAGTAATTTTATTAAATACAGAAAGTAGGATTTAAGTGTTTCCAAGTACTAATAGACAGAAGAAAGTGAATTATCAAGCAAAATAAAATAAAACCCGCAAGTCTATGTCTAATAAAATTGAATACAGACAAAATCTCACCAGTTCCAGTAAGCTTCCTTTTACAGACTGATCTCCTTCTAGTTCGGGTCCAGCTCACACCCCCTGTAGTTATTGGCCTTTGTTCCAGTTTCTTTCTTGGGGGTGGAGAGGCTCTCTCTTTAGCCAGCTGAAGACAAAATGGAGGGGTCTCCCACGGGCTTAAATAGACTTTCTCTTGTGAATGGAGACCCCTTCCTCTCTCCTGTGCGAAGTCCAGCTCCAATATGGAGTTCTGGAGTCACCTGGGCAAGTCACATGTCCATGCATGACTCACAGTTTTTGCAGGCAGAAGCCATTGCCCACATGGTATCTTGAATGTCTCCAGGAAGACTTCTTATGTGGATTGGAGCATTCCAAGATGCATTGTTCCTTAATTGCTTCTTGATTGGGCACTTAACTTTGCCAATTCCTTTCTCCAGGAACTGACCAAATACTCTACTAAGGTTATTTAGAAATCAAGCCAGTACACGGCCAATATTCATAACTTTGCATACAAAAATGCTACACACATACAAATAGGATCAATAGATTCAGTAGATCATAACCTTTACATAAATAAATTGGGCCAAAAGAAATCTGATGAGGTTCAATAAGGATAAGTGCAGGGTCCTGCACTTAGGATGGAAGAATCCAATGCACCGCTACAGACTAGGGACCGAATGGCTAGGCAGCAGTTCTGCGGAAAAGGACCTAGGGGTGACAGTGGACGAGAAGCTGGATATGAGTCAACAGTGTGCCCTTGTTGCCAAGAAGGCCAATGGCATTTTGGGATGTATAAGTAGGGGCATAGCGAGCAGATCGAGGGATGTGATCGTTCCCCTCTATTCGACACTGGTGAGGCCTCATCTGGAGTACTGTGTCCAGTTTTGGGCCCCACACTACAAGAAGGATGTGGATAAATTGGAGAGAGTCCAGCGAAGGGCAACAAAAATGATTAGGGGTCTAGAGCACATGACTTATGAAGAGAGGCTGAGGGAGCTGGGATTGTTTAGTCTGCGGAAGAGAAGAATGAGGGGGGATTTGATAGCTGCTTTCAACTACCTGAAAGGGGGTTCCAAAGAGGATGGCTCTAGACTGTTCTCAATGGTAGCAGATGACAGAACGAGGAGTAATGGTCTCAAGTTGCAATGGGGGAGGTTTAGATTGGATATTAGGAAAAACTTTTTCACTAAGAGGGTGGTGAAACACTGGAATGCGTTACCTCGGGAGGTGGTAGAATCTCCTTCCTTAGAGGTTTTTAAGGTCAGGCTTGACAAAGCCCTGGCTGGGATGATTTAACTGGGAATTGGTCCTGCTTCGAGCAGGGGGTTGGACTAGATGACCTTCTGGGGTCCCTTCCAACCCTGATATTCTATGATTCTATGTTACATGGCATATGTAGCATAGAACATATTCCAGTTATGTCATATATATTCATAAGCATATTTCGACAAAGCCTTATGGGGAACACTGTCACACTTGCCTTTATATTTTTCTGTAAAATGCTAACAAACACCTATGGCATGGTAGAAAGTTAAATAATAATAGTAGCACACTGGCAGAGGTTTGTGTTATACATAGTTATTTTCCTGGAATTAATCAATCAGCATAAATCTCTCTATGCACGACACAGCTTTTTATCAAAGAGGGCTTTTGGTGCACAGATCTTTTCCCTAACTGGATATATAACTGTTATAAACAATTAAATAAAATATACCCTTTTCCCCAATTTGAGAGTGAATGTAATGCTTGTGGAATCGATTGAAAGCAAAAGCCAAATTTCCCAGGCTTATCACTCTGACCACATCAGTCCGCTCTTTTCAGGAGTCCACTGGTTTCCCCTTGTTCCCTAAATCAAACACACAATTTGTTTATGTCTTTAAGTCCCTTCAGGATTTAGCCTTGCCATACTTACTTGCTCTACTGATTTTTTGTGATGTCAGCTACCACCTTTGCTCTACCAAGGTTCTCAGCCTCTCCCTCAGATACGTTGCTGCCCCCTCCCCCCGGAAACTCCTCAAAAACATCCTAAAGCCATCTTTTTCAAATCCCACCTTAAGACTCATTTCTGCTGTGATGTCTGCAAAAACTCTGTCCACTGACAATGGGTAGACAAGTAGAAAATTGTTACTTCTCTTTCTCATTCAAAATGTGCTTGTTTCGCTGTAAACCTTGTGGGCCACTCACACCTGGTGTGTCTTATTATGAACCTAGAATGTAAGTTATTTGGGGAAGGGATTATCTTTTTACTTCACGTAAACAGAACAACCAGTTTCTCTGGTTAGGTGCAAGGCACTATTGTTCTGAGACTTGTAATACACATTCCTGTAACTCCTGTCATAAGATCCCAGCCCAATTTGGTGCTGAAACATACTTTTCATACTTTGAGTACAGATAGAGCACATATACTGACAGAAGAGTATAAACTTATTTTTATATTAAAATTACAGGCTATTAAGGTACCTCTCAAAATGGCACTTTTTGCTGTGGCATGGTGAGTTTTCTCAAAGAAAATTTGAGAGTAAGAAATAAGGGCTACATTCATTGGGTAAATTATTTGCTATGAATAGTTTATGCATCATGTAATAACTATCAACACTTCTGTAGGTTTTCATGTACTGGAATAAACACTGACTGCCACTAGACAATGACTCAGAGTTAGCGAAAACTGTCTCTAAAGCAGTCCTTCTGAAACTTTACCCCAAAATCTAACTAAAGATTTCTAAAGAGTTGTGTTCTAAATAGCTGGATCCCAGTAAAAAATAGAAACTAAGGTCTCATCCTGTAGATACTTACACCTGTGCTCCCTTTGACTTTAATGGGATAATTCACATTTATAAAGTTTAGGTGGGATTAGAATGTAGGTGTTCTTGGCTTCTAAACCTGTACTCACTTCTGTAAACCACACTGCATCTGCCTCACACTTTATGTAACTTGTTTCAAAGTTCAGAATTTTTATCATCACTAATTTATAGCAGTAATAACCAGGCACCAGACCAAGTTTGTATGACAAAGGTACATTTGGGTCTACAATGAGTGATTGTACTTTGTTACCCGATACAGTTGAAAGCTATGAGTTTAAAACCAAATGAATTTCTCAATAGAATCTGCCTTAGCCTGCAGGAGAAATTAAGTAAAATATGAATGCAAAACCCAGGGAGGCATGTTGGGTCAATTCATCCTTGGTATAACTCCAATAAAATTCATGGAGTTACATCAGGGATTAAGTTTTACAAATTTTTCCCTAAGTGTTAAAGGTTAGCAGTTGGCACTTTTGTCCATATGGTATATGTGTCAGTGAATATTATGATGCTTAAACAGTCTCATTACTTGTTAATACTTTTTAGAAGAACTAATCTCTGTGCAATATGATGTCATGGAGTATATTTTTGCAGTAATTGTGCGTGTGGCCTGAAGTCATGTTTCCAGATATACAACCAGCAGCACAAAACACAAAGGAACATGCTTGAAAGAGCAAAGTATTCTGGTACTAGCAAAATTATACACCTTTTAAAAGTCTTGTTGCTACTCTAAAAAACGTGTAATTTGGCTCTGAAATTATATACTCAAATACTATATTGATGAGTGGTGATATGAGTGATAGAAATAAGTGGATTCTCTTATTATGGATCAAATTATGCTCATCCTACTAATGCACGTACTCCCAAAGACTTCAGACTAACTACTTTTATGAATATGGTAAACATAATTATAGTATTTTTTGAATAACATGCAACCATCACTAGCTTACTTGATTATAGCTCCCAGAAGGAGAGATAGTACCTCCAAAAATCAGGACAATCACACTTTTTGAGTGGTTCTTTTTCACTGGTCCTCACTTCTTATCCAGCTTTTACCCATGGCTCCAAGTAGTTGCTAGTACGCAGTAGCGGTCACATATTGGGACACTGGTGAGTTAAACCAGGTAGACATGAGAGGAAATGCCTATTCCCAGCATACAACGTCTGCTTTGGCAGATGAGGTGAGGGATACCTCTTGGACCAACAGATGGAAAGGTATTGCAACACCATACTGTAGAATAAATAATGCCTGACAAGGCACAAAAGATATCAACAGCTATCCACTGCAGCTAATGATGTTCTCAGTCATTGTGACCTTACATGCCACTGGCCTTTGACTCCAGCAGGTAAGAGAGTGAGATTGTCCTTGTGCAATGGTGGTCTTACTTAAAACAAACCCCTCACACCCAGGCATTCATGCATCATTAAGAAAGTCCTGCAGCAATGGTCAAGTGGTGTACATCAGGGGTTCTCAACCTTTTTCCTTTTGAGGCCCCCCTAACATGCTGTAAAAGCTGGCATTAGGGGGTAGCAAACAGGGCAATTGCCTTTGGCCCCATGCCACAGGGCCCCCCACAAAGCTACATTGCTCAGGGCCCCAGGCTTCAGTCCCATGCGGTGGGGCTTGGGCTTTCTGCCCTGGACCCTAGTGAGTCTAACACTGACCCTGCTTGGCAGACCCCTTGAAACCCACTGACGCCCCCCAGACCTCTGGCTGAGAACCACTGGGGTAGATCAACACTGGGGGTCACACTCACAAACCTGCACATAGGTAACCTGGGACTCTGGTTGCTCATCTTTGAATCATGGGCAGCAAGGATGCCTGACAACAACCCAGGTGACTGAGTAGCTATTTTTCAACGTTTCTAGAAAGGAAAGAGGATAGAAAAGGTGCCCTAAATATTGCCTATTTTAATCAGCCATATTCACCATGACTCATGTGCAGTCAGGTGGTGACATCAGTTGCCACTGCAAACCATTAGTTGATGTGGGGCGTAACACCTTGTGCCTTACTCCAATTGTTTGCACTGGTCATTGACTATGTCATGAGGAACATAATTGCAGAGGGCAACTGAGGAATTTTATGGACAAATGATAAAGCACAACTAGATTACTTCTGTCATAAATATAAAGCAAAGGGTAACCACCTTTCTGTATACAGTGCTATAAAATCCCTCCTGGCCAGAGGCAAGACCTTAAGACACAAAAACAGGAATATACATTCCATCCAGCACAGCTTATTTTACCAGCCATTGAACGAAAGGAAATCTAACGCATTTCTAGCTAGATTACTTACTAATTTAACAGGAGTTGTAAGGCTGCATTCCTGATCTGTTCCCAGCAAAAGCATCACACAGACCGACAAACCCTTTGTTCCACGCCCCCCTTCAGATTTGAAAGTATCTTGTCCCCTCATTGGTCATTTTGGGTCAGACGCCAGCGAGGTTATCTTAGCTTCTTAACCCTTTACAGGTGAAAGGGTTTTGCCTCTGGCCAGGAGGGATTTTATAGCACTGTATACAGAAAGGTGGTTACCCTTCCCTTTATATTTATGACAACCTCATTTTTGCTGATGACACTGTACTGCTTAGTTCTACATATTGCTTGGGGGGGGGGGCGGGGAAGAGACCAAGCTTTTGGCAGATGCACCCAGAACAAGTTGGTTTGTTTTCAAAAAGGGAAAGACAAAATATATGGCTATCAATGTCCCAAACGCAACCACCAGAGTAGATGGAGAAATACTAGAAGAATCAAGTCATGTTACCGATCTAAGGAATGAGATGATCAATGATGGTGACACCATACTATATGTCAAGCAACAAATATCAAAAGCAGCAAACAACTTTTCTAAACTTGAGAAAAGATTTAGAATAGTATGATTGGCACCAATACAAAAATATGAATTTCAAACATCAGCATCATATCTGTACTCCTTTATGTAAACCTACAACAGAAATTCCCCTAGGCTCTGGGGTGGGGCTGGGGCCAAGGGGTTTGAAGTGTGGGAGTATCAGTGTTGTTCAATAGGAACAGAGTCCCCTTTGCCATCTTTTTACAAGTCTTTTTTTGAAAATTCTGTTACAATGCACTTTGCTTGGCCATCGTATAACATGTAAAAGTCCAAAATCTTACCACAATGATCCACTAATGTCTGCTTAACCATTGAGTAATATTCCTTCCTGTGGAGCACATAAACTCTTGGGTGTTTGAGAGAAGTTAGAAGAATAGGCACATTGCTCCTGCACTGTTGGAAAAAGCCAATTGTTTATATTCCTTAATTATCTCTGGTACCTTGTCCACCTTTATCACATCCACATGCTCCTACAACAAACAGTTTTGTAAACCTCCACCATAGTAGCACCCACTGTGATTTTCCTAGCCCAAACTAGGCCAATAGCTATCAGGGTAGCAGTTAGGTTCCTCAGGCAACTGCCATTCCCTTTTCAGTGGGGACCAATACTCTCAACCTTTCTAATGCTGTGGCTCCCCAGCTTTTCCCATCCCATTTTGTCAAGGTGCAAACTCCTGGCAACTGCTGATACCAAAGTAATCTTTAGGGTAGGTACTACCCTCTATCTAGTGCTGCTGCCCCAGCACTCCCAAACTTGAACCCCTCAATTGGCCCCATCAAGTGCTGATATCCTCCACACTTCAACACTACCAAGCACTCTCCTTAATCTACTGTCCCTTCCACTCAGTGCTGGTGACCCTCATTAACTTTGCTATTGCTGGTAGAGGCCCATTAACCCCACCATTGCCAGTACCACTCCCAATGCACAAGCTTCCCCATAACCAGTCCTCCCCATTACCAGTACCCTCCTCCAATGCTGAGGCATCCTCATTAACCCCTCCCCCCACAGTCAGCACCCCCCCTCCCCAAATGCTGGGGTCTCCTCATTACCTCCCCATTGTCAGTGCCCCCTCTCCAGTGCTGGGGTGAGGCCCCCATTAACCCCCCATTGCCACGCCCCCTCCCAATGCTGGGGTCTCCTCATTACCCTTCCCCAGGCATTGCCGTGGCCCCCTGTTCTGTTGACCCTTCTCCATTGGGGATCCCGCAGCCACTCCCCAACAGCAGGCGAAGGGGGGTCACCATAACGACAGTCCCTAACCCAGCCCAAAGGCCCCTGAGCCGGTCCTGCGGCCCCCATCGGCGCCGAAGGGGAGGTGACGACTGGCGGCTTTGTCCCGCCCTCCTGCTGGGCGGGGATTGGGAGCCGCCGCCTGTCACTCAACGGTTGGCCGCGTGTGGAGTGGGCAGCGGGACTGTCACTCCGCGGCTGGGCCGCTCCCGCCACCTCCTCCGGCCTCTTGTTGTCACGACGTCGCTCGGGCTCTTCGCGCTGCTGCCGCTGGTGTGGGGAGACGGGAGGGAAAAGCGGCTTCTTCTCCTCCTCCTCCTCCTCCCCCCGACCAGTCCCCGTTCTCCCGGGCCGGGGGCGGCGCCCTCGCCATGGCCACCAGCACCACAGGCTGCACGCTGCTGGAGCCCCTCAGCAATGCCGTGCGGCTGCCCATAGACCAGGTGAGGATGGGGAGGCGCCCACCCTGCTCGGCTTCCTGTGGGGAGAGGGGGCTGGCTGGGTTTAGCCCCCTCCACGCCATCCCATCCCCCACCCCTTCCCTCCTCATCCAGCCGTGGCACCTCTCCCTGCATGCACCCCCCCTCCCCCGCAGCCCATGGCACGTCTCTGTGTGTGTCTGGGGACAGCCCCCGGCACCTTCCCCCGTGCGTGCCCAGGCAGCGGGGTGCCTGTGTGCATAATCCAGCCCTTTGTGTGTGCAGGAACGCTTGTGCCTGCATCCACCCATCTCTGACACTAGTGTGTGTGCAAGATGTGATGAACATGAGTATGCATGTGGTATGAGAATAGGCGACACCAATGCTATTTGTGCAGGTGCACATGGTGTACCTCAGTGTTTTGATAAATGCAAAAGCATACATCAGATGGTATTTTTAATGGCAACGCTTGTTCTAAACTGTATTACAGAAGTGTAATAAAATTGTGTACATAATATAGTTATATGTGTATTTACAAATAGTTATGGTGGTGGTTGACCCCTGTGTGTGTGGGTCAGTCGTTATACCAGGGGACTGGTAGAAGCCATACGTTCTTTTCCTGGCATTGTAATTACCTCTGTATGGCCTCGGGGAAGACATTTAATCTCTTTTTTTTTTTTTTTTTTTTTTTCAGCTGGAAAGGGGGGATAATATTGACTTGACCTCCCAGGGGTGTCATGAGTGTAGTTAATTTCTGCAATTCATGGAACACACTTACTCTGCATTTATGTATTATTTGTTTTGTGCATATATGTATCTGTTTATATAAACAAAATGTTTAATAATTAATATATACCTGTGGGCACTGCACTTCCCTAGTGCCTTTTATCTCAGGATGTGTAAATACCTGATGCCTTATGTCTCTCACTACATGTAAAGTAGAAAGTGTTACCCCTAGCTTACAGATGGGGAAACTGCGATGTACAGGTTGAGTGTCTTACCCAAGGTCATATAGTATGTTTGTGAAAGAAATGGAAATAAAACTTTTACAAATATATATGTAATGTTCATAAAAAATGTAGTGATACTGTGATGTATGGGCAGAGAGACAATTTTAGAAAGAAGAATAACAAGAAAAACCATGTGTAAATGTGTAAAGGCTGATTTGGGGCAGAGCATCTAAGTTTCTAAGGTGATAGTGTGCAAATAAAGGAAGCAAGGTAAAGAAAATAGAAGAACTCCTATTATATGTACATAGAGGGAGTTTTGCATTTAAGGGGTGTAACTAAACCAAACTTCACAAGTAAAAATCAGTGGGGACTAAATATTGAGGAAAGGAAACTCTCTAGAAAAAAGAGTTTTAGTTTTAAAATTTTCTACTCCACTAATACAAGAGGCTAAAAATATCCTAATTCTGTGGCTTCTAAACATATATGGCTGTTATAGAAGCTCCCAAAAGCAAGCAATTCTAGTGAATTCTGACACCAGGAGCTAGATACTATGTAGAACTTCAGTTGATTCAGTATGCATCTCATACTGGTAGCAAGGGGAGTATATGGCCTAGTATCTGAACTCTCTTATTTCTAGATTTTAAACTCTTAAAGCAGGAACCACGCCTTCTCTATTTCTGTAAAGCACCTAGAACTCACTTGGATGTTGTAAAACAAATAATAGATAACTCCTCATTTATGGCATGATTCCAGGATGTTGGCATTCATTATAACTTTCATCACTTTGTGGCATATGGTCACTTGTTCAAACTCGTTTTTATAAATATTGCTGACACATCATTTAAAATGATTTATCCAAGAGACTGGAAGGCCTCCATCTAGAATCTTAATCAATATACGGATTATAACCTGTATTTTTCTAGTGTTCTGCAACAGATGCTTCTGTAAGATAGGTTTCAGAGTAACAGCCGTGTTAGTCTGTATTCGTAAAAAGAAAAAAGAAAAGGAGTACTTGCGGCACCTTAGAGACTAACCAGTTTATTTGCGCATGAGCTTTCGTGAGCTACAGCTCACTTCATCGGATGCATAGCATATCGTGGAAACTGCAGAAGACATTATATACACACAGAGACCATGAAACAAAACTTCCTCCCACCCCACTGTCCACTGTGGGACAGTGGGGTGGGAGGAAGTTTTGTTTCATGGTCTCTGTGTGTATATAATGTCTTCTGCAGTTTCCACGATATGCTATGCATCCGATGAAGTGAGCTGTAGCTCACGAAAGCTCATGCTCAAATAAACTGGTTAGTCTCTAAGGTGCCGCAAGTACTCCTTTTCTTTTTTCTTTTTTCTGTAAGATAGGTGCTTTATGAAAAATACCTTGCCCTTATCTAGCAAGCTACATGGAAGCTTCCAGGGCAATTTTGATGAAAACTGTGTGTGTAGTTTAGAAGGTCTGTAACAAGAACATTAAAATACTTCCCCCTCCGCTCATTTTTATATTGCCCTGCCCTATGGACTATTAATGTTGATACGTAGATGTGTACAAAGGAAAATTGCTGTGAATTTTCATTAGCCATGATTTAAGCAATAGTAATGTTGATTAGAGTATGGATTCAAGGCTTTGTGAAATTATACAACTCTGTAAGAAGTTGTATTTATTGGAGTACTTTAAAAAAAACCTTTAAAGCTGAGATTTTTGTATAACAAGTCTCATCACAAGACAGATGCATAAAGAAATGTTTAATTAGGGAGAGAACATGGATGTTGGATGTAATCAAATGGGATGAAGCAGTGGAGGGAAAAGACTAAAAGGAAACAGAAAGTGTTCGGATAAATTGGTGTATGTGCAAAGGTTATGTATGCCTTTCAATAATATTGTACAAACACTAGGGATTATAAAAAGCAGATCTGGCTGAACAAGGAAGTACAAAAGGAGTAACTATACTGTTACAGTTAAAGCTACACAAATCCCTTTTGTGGGAGTTGTACCAGTTTGGCTGTGTCTTCACTGCCAAGAAAGGTGGGTTTTTACAGGGAGATAGGTAATGTGTGTTTGCTGAAAAAATCATAGTGGAGACAAGGCTCTGTAGTTTTTACAGTGATGTAGCTAGGTGAGATTAAACTCAGATGGGGGATATAATGTTGACTTCGTCTAACTATACTTTAGTAAAAACCTCTTGTGTTTTGTCTCCACTAGAATTTTACAGAAGTATGGCTAACACCTGTTGCTGTTTAAAATAAATGTAAATAAAAATATTTTTTGTCTGTGAAGACAGCCTAAAACTTTGATTAAGGGTATGATTTTTTACAGAAATAGTTATATGAAAATATGCATGTAGACCAGGCTTTAAAATGGCTTTAGAGATACTACTTAGAAGAACACTCAGTACAGCCAAGGCTTGAAAAATTAACCAAGTACCTACTAGCCAGAGTTATATTTGAAAGACAGGAAAGGATGGATCCACCTGAGACTTTCAAAGTCAAGCACTTAATGAGAGGACCAGTCCCCCTATTTTCCTCAGCTGTGGTGAAAGGGGGGAAAGCTGTTGTGACAGACATTATTGAATGAAGTTTATTTGTGGTCCATTTTATTAAATTAATGGTTTACGTATAGGGCCCCACCAAATTCAGGGCCATGAAAAATATGTCACGGACCATGAAATCTGGTGTGTCCCCGTCGTCCCGGCCCCCCGGTGAAATTGGGTCTTTTGTGTGCTTTTACCCTATACGTTACAGATTTCATGGGGGGAGACCAGCATTTCTCAAACTGGGGGTCCTGACCCAAAAGAAGGTTGTGGGGGGTTGTTTGCAAGGTTATTTTAGCAAGGGTTGTGGTATTTCCACCCTTATTTCTGCACTGCCTTCAGAGCTGGGTGGCCAAGGAGCATCAGCTTCTGGCCAGGTGCCCAGCTCTGAAGGCAGTGCCCTGCCAGCAGTAGCACAGAAGTAAGGGTGGCAAGACCATACCATGCCATCCTTACTTCTGCGCTACTGCTGGTGGCGGTATTGCCTTCAGAACTGGACTCCCAGCCAGCAGCTGCCGCTCTTCAGCCATCCAGCTATGAAGGCAGCACCACCGCCAGCAGGAGCGCAGAAGTAAGGGTAGCAGTACTGCAGCCCCCCCCTTCAATAACCTAGCAACCCTACCCGCAACTTCTTTTTGGGTCAGGACCCCTACAATTACAACACTGTGAAATTTCAAATTTAAATTTCTGAAGTCATGAAATTTATGATTTTTAAAATCCTATGACCATGAAATTGACCAAAATGGACCATGAATTTGGTAGGGCCCTATTTATGTATTACTGTGGGCCAGGATTGTATGGACCCGCTCAAGGGTGGGAGATGTGACAACTGTCAGACCTGGGGTTTCAAAAAACTACATTGAACAATGTGCCAGACAAGAATGGACTCGTGGAACAAAAAGTGTTTTTTTCCTGGGGAGTATCTAGTGGGAGGTGATTGCAAATTCCCCACCTCTGGTTATGCAAAAACACAGCCTTATGAATCTATGCCCTGTGGAGTGGACTGTTGTTTGCTGATCCTCTTACTTGAGGCCAACATCAAAGACCCAAGCCGTATAAAGGAAAGCCTGAATTATTCATGGGTGTTCTGGTTCTGAATCTGAGACAGTTACAAACTTGTAACCATGATGAAAACCCTATTGTGGCTTTTGAAGAACTGACACCTTCCAGAACCCGAGGTTGGAGTCGGGGTCTCTAGTAAGCTTTTTAACGTGCGTGTAGGTTCTTCTGTTGTCTTTAATATTTTTTCTCTGTGGTACTTTCACCTTATGAATAAATGTACTTGCTTATAAAGAGCTGTGTGGTAAAGTTTGTGACTGTTGGCAGTTACAGTTGTTCATAGTCTTTGGAGAGAAAGTAAAGAGCAGCCTCTGACCTATTAAGGCATTCTGGCTTTCTGGGGAACTCGCAGTGTAGGCAGAGAATTGTGCACCCTGAAAAAACCCTGATCAAGAGGGAGAGAGACGCAGGTCTCCTCCCAAAATGGATGACTGAGGGGCTGGGAGCCTAGACTGGGTGCCCTTGTTGGACCATGTGGGTGAAATACAGATGCATTACCCCTGAACTGTGACAGCTGGGATTTTAATAAATTTTTATAAATTTTTTATAAATTTGAAGTTCCAACTTCTCTGGTTGTTGGAAGGGTCAGGAGCTTTCTGTTTCTTTTCCCCCAATCCCATACATAGCCCCCTGATATCAAGGAGGGGGGATTTCTACTGCGTTACCTCTCCCTAAGGCTCTGTTTTTAAGTCCTCCTGCTCTGATTTACTGAAGTTGCTACTTCAGAATGCTAATGTGTTTCTTGATAGTTTCTTGATAGCTCCGCAAAGGGTTTTGGGTATCAGAAGAGAACCTGAGCAGAGTTTTTTTTCTAATTTCACTCTGGTGGTGCTTGGCAAAGTTCTGAGCAGTAGGAAAATCACCAGAGCTTTCTCTCTACAGATTTGGGAAGACGTTTCGACATAAGTCGCATATGAAATAAGGCATAAGGATCTGCATGTGGAAAGTTATAATTGCAGTCTAGGAACTAGAAATGTAACTATTAAAAATAAAAACTTAAATTCTGCAGAAATTGATAGTGGAAGTTCCCATACTCGTCTGGGAGAGCTTCTCATTGGCCACTGTTGAGTGAACTTTCAAGTCTTGAAAATTTACAGAATTAATTTGAATACATAAGGATACCAGGGCTTTATTTTAACTTTTGTTCAGAGGGTTTTTGCAGCCGTCTCTGATAGACCTGCAAATAGGTGTGGGAAGGGTGAGAATTAAAAAAGAAAATCTGGGAGAGAATTAATATTTGAGGGGATCCAACTTTCAGTACAGTAACTCCTCACTTAACATCATCCTGCTTAACGTTGTTTCTTTGTTACGTCTCTGATCTATTGGAGAACATACTCATTTAAAGTTGTGCAATGTTTGCTTATAACATTTGGCCGTAGGGGCTTGGAACCAGGGTGGGCCAGCAGCCCCCCATCGGACTCCCCTCCACCGCCCCCCCCCCAGCGCCACCTGCCCGCTGGCAGCCCTGAGGATCAGCAACTTCCTCCTCCCTCCCCACGCCTCCCGCCAGCAGCTATCAGCTGTTTTGTGGCCTTCAGGAAGTTCTGGGGAGGAGCAAGGACGCAGTGCGCATCCTCCCTCTTCCCCCCCCAAGAGCCTTCTGAATGCCGAGAAACAGCTGATTGCTGTGGGTGGGAGGTGCACAGCCTCCCTTTCTGCACCTCCCGCCCGCAGCAGTCATCTGTTTTGCAGCATTCAGGAGGCTGGGGGAAGGGGGTGGAGCAGTGGTGGGAAGGGGTGGGGTGGGGTGGGGTGGGGACTTGGGGGAAGGGGTGGGGTGGGGGAGGGCCTGGGGCAGAGCTGGGGGTTGAGCACACCCCGGCACTTGGAAAAGAACAGCAAGAGGAACAGCTGGATGATCTACCCTCTTTCACCCTCTGACTCTACCACCTCAACCAAGCTTCACAATCATCATTGCTGAGTACAGTATTACATTGTTTAAAATTGTGTAAAACTTATTCTGTATATGTATATAATGTCTTTTGTCTGGCGAAAATAATTTCCCTGGAACCTAACCCCCCTCATTTACATTAATTCTTATGGGGAACTTGGATTTGCTTAACATCATTTCGCTTAAAGTCACATTTTCAAGAACATAACTACAATGTTAAGCGTGGACTTACTGTATTTACCTTCTTTCTCCTACAAGTCTGTGTTCCCTTTTTCATTGGCCTTGCCTCCACTGTGCCATCCATACCCTTTCCCCTTGTCTTTGCTCATGGAAGGAGCTCCTGTATTGATTCTAGGTCTCTGTAGGATGACACTTTGTCTATTCAAGGCATAGTGCCTGCTCCCTCTGCCTCCCCCAGTGGCAGATAAAGATGACTTGTGGCATTTTTGCCTTTGTTGCCATAGAAACAGGCAGCAGTGGCAGAGGAGATGGCAGGAAATATGGAAATGAGCTATGTGGTAGTTGGGAAGGTCAATGGGGCAGTGGAGGCAGAAGGAGAAGCCACTGGGCCTCACATGGATTTAGCTACCCAGAAGGACTCATGAGTCCAGCACAAACTGGGTATGAATGGACAAAAGTTCCTCTGAGGATCATGGAAACAGAGTAATGTAGGGCTTGAAGGGACCTCAAAAGGGCCTCAAATCTAGCTCTCTGTACTGAGGCAGGGTAAAGTAAACCTGAACTATCCCTGACAAGTGTTTGTCCAGCCTGTTTGTAAAAACCTCCAATGGTGGGAATTCCACAGCCTTTCTTGGAGGGATATTTTGGAGCTAACTATGCCTTCACTTATCTTGAATGTGGGTATGTGGGTCTTATGAACTTCAGCTCTCTCAAGGAGAGGAGAGCTCTTCTGATTGGCTGCCTCCCTCGCAGCCCTGCCTCCTGGGGAAAAGCAGCTGATCAGTACTGCTGCAGAAAGCCTGAAGAACTTTCTGCCCTCCTTCCTCCTCTCAGGAGCCCAGACTATTCTAATAGGAAAGGTGGGGAGGGAGGGAGGAGAGAGAGAGCCCAGCAGCTCTGCTCCGTCCTCCCCTTCTTATTCAAAAATTGGTAGATTCTAAGGCCAGAAGGGGCCACTATGATCATCCAGTCTGACCTCCTGTATAACACAGGGCAGAGGATTTTTGTGAATTAATTCCTGTGCCAAATCTTTTTTAGAAAGACATCCAATCTTGATTTTAAAATTTCCAGTGATGCAGAATCCACCATAGCCTTTGGTAAATTGTTTCAATGGCTAATTATCTTGTTTCCAGTCTGAATTTGTCTAGCTTCAACTTCCAGCCACTGGATCTTGTTACACCTTTTGTCTGCTAAACTGAAGATCCCATTATCAAATATTGGTTCCCCAGGCAGGTACTTATCAATTGATCAAATCACCCTTAAACCTATTCTTTGATAAACTGAATAGATTGAGCTCCTTGTGTCTTTTACTATAATGCTTGTTCTTTAATCATTCTTGTGGCTCTTCTCTGAACCCTCTCCAATTTATCAGTATCCCTCTTAAATTGTGAACACCAGAGCTGGACGCAGTATCCCAGCATTAGCTGCATCAGTGCCAAATACAGAGGCAATATAATCTCTCTGCTCCTATTTGAGATTCCACTATGTATGCGTCTAAGGATTGCATTAGACCTCTTGGCTCTACATTGGGAGGGGAAGTCTCGGAGTTCATGTGCAACTGATGATGCACCACAACCTCCAAATCTGGTTGAGTCACTGCTTCCCAGGATAGAGTCCCCCATCCTGTAAGTATGGCCTGTGTTCTTTATTCTTATATATATATTTGGCCATATTAAAATGCATATTGTTTGCTTGAGTCCAGCTTACCAAGCCATCCAGATCGCTCTGTATCTGTGACCTGGCTTCATTATTTACTACTCCTTCAATCTTTGTGTCCTCTGAAAACTTTATCAGTGATGATTTTATATTTTCTTCCAGGTCATCCAAAAATGTTAAATAGTGTGGGATCAAGAATTGATCCCTTCACGATGCCTGTGACCAAAGGGATGGCTTCTCTTCCACTCCTCTCTCCCTCCTTGCAACACCATGACTAGTAAAGAGCAGGGAGAGAGGAGTGAAGAGCTCCAGAAGGAGTGGAAGTGAGGTGGTGGGGAGCAGAACTGATGAGGGTAGAATTGATGGAGAGTTAGGGGCAGAATTAATTGCTGGGTAGGAGGAAGGACTGATGTAGGGGTGAGAGGTTTGCAGCAGGAGCCAAAGTCACCTTAATAAACTTGCAAGCGTTGGCAACACAAATTGTCACTGTCATATGCATTGGAGGGAGGTGAGGGGTTCAAAAATCAAGAAAACCAAAACCAGGATATAATTTTTATTTGGCCCAAAAATCATGGTGTGTTTTTTACAAAAAACAAAACAAAACAAAATCTCATGATTTTTGGAAGTTTGACTTGAGCTTTTTGAAACTTAAGGTTGACAATACTGAGTTACAATGCTACGGCTATACCGGTGTAATTATACAGCTATATTTCTGCCAGTCGGTTTTCCCAAGTAGACAAGTCCTTCAAGTGCTTTTTTTCTGGTTTTGTTTAGGCAACATAAACTAAACCAGAAAAAGGCACTCTTATTCTGGAAGAAGTGTGTCCACACAGGGAGCAATAGCAGAATACTCCTAGTGATAAAATGCCGGTAAATTTCCCTGTATAGACATGTCTCTGGTCTCTCTGACCCACCTGTTTGCTGAGTCTTGATCTTAAGGCTTCCTGTCTCTCTGTTAAAAGAAGCAGTAAGGATTAAGAGTGGCACCTGTAAAAGGGGGGCTGAAGATCTGAGTACAGCTTGTAGGTTTGCCAGAATCTATGGTAATGTGCAGGAAAGGTGATGTGTATGGCCCCTTGCCAGTTGTGGCATCAAGTTGTATAAAGGGCCTAGCCTTAAACTACAGGGACAAGTATGTGTCATTAAAGGTATGGACATAGATTAAGAATCATATTCAAAAATACTGTTACTAAAACCTTATATTATGAAAATTGAATTCATTGTGTGTGAAGGTTGTGCGGGGAGAAACAACCCTAAATAATTTTCTGTTGCTTCTGTGGTTTGATTTGTTTTTTTTCATTTCACTAGGATGGTGGAAATAAACTATTTATTGCAGGAATACTGTGTGTGACTGATTAACAAACAGATCTCATCCCCAGAGAACAAATACTTCAGCAAGATCATTTTAAAAGGATAAATAGAAGGATGCTATTTTACAATAGAATAGATGGGGTCTGTGTTGGGGGCAGAGCAATGGAGCAGGCTCTTATGGACAAGCCTGAGTAAACTGTCTGAGTGTGGGCATGTCAGGCATAGTCTTAAGTGAATTTCTGAAGCTAGTCTATTTAGCACACTTCATTCTATGGCTTCTTAGCATTAGCACAGTTGTTCAGTACTTGGATTGCAAACACTTATATGGAATATTGAAATGATAAAAACAACAAATGCTCTTTTTCATTGAAAGTGTAAAAACCCATTTCCATTTGATTTTTTTGTAAAACCACTTAATTTCTTCTCTTTTGCCTAGACCACTTAACATCATGTCCTTTTTAATTTAGCTGTTAGAGAGCTTCCCTATTTTTTCTTGAGACAACAAACCTGTTGAGAATTACAAGGACAAAATGAATAATTTAAAAAAATATATAAATGACTTGGTTTGGAAAGGATAAAAGCTTTATAGGAAAATCTTCATATAATTACAGCTCTCACAGAACTGGATTTTTTTTTTCAATGTAAAATAAGAACTATATCACTACATAACTCAGTAAATGGTGCCATCTATAAAACTTGCCAGGTGTTAAATTAATTATTGGAAGGGCTCCTTGGCTGCAGCTGCAGTAAATGTATAATTACAGGTAAACAAAGTATAAACATGTAACAAAGCATTTAATATAAGTACAAATAAGTATATTAAGAGAATGTAGATGCAGAATGGCTAAGTACCCGAAAGACAGGAAATTGCAAAGTTAGGGTTGCATATAGAACAATAACTTTCCCTTTTGTGTAGTTAATTTACATGTAGAGCTTCACTGTTGACATTGCTTGCCTCTTGGGTCTTGCCTCTTAACTATTCAAACGTAACATTATTAATGTAGCTTTCATACTGAATCTCGTAATTTGTTGGAGGCTTATACATAATCTGAAGGTGGAAGAAGGCATTTCTTGCCACTGTTACTTCCTAGATGTCCAGAGCTAGCAAAGAGTCCAACAGAAAGTAGGAGACAACTGAGGGAGATGGAAAGTGGGTGGGCTGGGAAAAACAGGAGGTGAAGAGAGATGAGGGAATGGCAGCAATGGGGAAGAGCAGTAGTCAGTCAAGGGAGAAGAATAATTAAAATGCCTCTCTATAATGGAGTAGGGAAAAGGAGAAGTCAAGTTCTGCATTTTAGGATCAGGATTGTGTCGAACACCTTTTTGCTGCTACACGTATCTTGTATGAGTTTGACTTTCAGGTTCTCGTGCATTAGTAGTGTGTGGCAATATTCATATTGCAAACATTGAAGGAGGAATGTTAATTTCTTATAGGATTTAAAAAGGGAAAAAAAGAATATTTCTGTAAATACTAAATTTTGTATAAACTTATTTTACAAAACCTAAATTTTGGGCCAAATTTGATCTGACAGTTCTCTTTAATTCTAAATTTCTTCCTTTTTTGGATTTGTTAGAATTTTGTGCACTTTAAAATAATAGGTTCTGATCCTGAAAATGGATACTTGAGTGACTTTTCACATCAGTGGCATTCCTATGTTGAAGTGTTTGCAGGATCAGGGTCCAAGTAGGTACTTCTTTGGTAGACTTAGCCCTGGTCTACACTAGGACTTTAGGTCGAATTTAGCAGTATTAAATCGATGTAAACCTGCACCCGTCGACACGATGAAGCCCTTTATTTCGACTTAAAGGGCTCTTAAAATCGATTTCCTTACTCCACCCCTGACAAGTGGATTAGCGCTTAAATCGGCCTTGCCGGGTCGAATTTGGGGTACTGTGGACACAATTCGACGGTATTGGCCTCCGGGAGCTATCCCAGAGTGCTCCATTTTGACTGCTCTGGACAGCACTCTCAACTCAGATGCACTGGCCAGGTAGACAGGAAAAGAACCGCGAACTTTTGAATCTCATTTCCTGTTTGGCCAGCGTGGCAAGCTGCAGGTGACCATGCAGAGCTCATCAGCAGAGGTGACCATGATGGAGTCTCAGAATCGCAAAAGAGCTCCAGCATGGACCGAACGGGAGGTACGGGATCCGATCGCTGTATGGGGAGAGGAATCCGTGCTATCAGAACTCCGTTCCGGTTTTCGAAATGCCAAAACCTTTGTCAAAATCTCCCAGGGCATGAAGGACAGAGGCCATAACAGGGACCCGAAGCAGTGCCGCGTGAAACTGAAGGAGCTGAGGCAAGCCTACCAGAAAACCAGAGAGGCGAACGGCCGCTCCGGGTCAGAGCCCCAAACATGCCGCTTCTATGATGAGCTGCATGCCATTTTAGGGGGTTCAGCCACCACTACCCCAGCCGTGTTGTTTGACTCCTTCAATGGAGATGGAGGCAATACGGAAGCAGGTCTTGGGGACGAAGAAGATGATAGCTCACAGCAAGCAAGCGGAGAAACCGGTTTTCCCGACAGCCAGGAACTGTTTCTCACCCTGGACCTGGAGCCAGTACCCCCTGAACCCACCCAAGGCTGCCTCCTGGACCCAGCAGGCGGAGAAGGGACCTCCGGTGAGTGTACCTTTTAAAATACTATACATGGTTTAAAAGCAAGCATGTGAAAGGATTACTTTGCCCTGGCATTCGCGGCTCTCCTGGATATACTCCCAAAGCCTTTGCAAAAGGTTTCTGGGGAGGGCAGACTTATTGCGTCCTTCATGGTAGGACACTTTACCACTCCAGGCCAGTAACACGTACTCGGGAATCATTGTACAACAAAGCACTGCAGTGTATGTTTGCTGGCGTTCAAGCAACATCCGTTCGTGTGTTATCCTCAGGAGAGTGAGATATAATCCATGGTCACCTGGTTGAAATAGGGTGCTTTTCTTCAGGGGACACTCAGAGGAGCCCATTCCTGCTGGGCTGTTTGCCTGCGGCTGAACAGAAATGTTCCCCGCTGTTAGCCACAGGGAGGGGGGAGAGTTGAGGGGGTAGCCACGCGGTGGGGGGAGGCAAAATGCGACCTTGTAACGAAAGCACATGTGCTATGTATGTAATGTTAACAGCAAGGTTTACCCTGAAAGAGTGTAGCCAGTGTTTTATAAAATGTCTTTTTAAATACCGCTGTCCCTTTTCTTTTCTCCACCAGCTGCATGTGTTTCAATGATCACAGGATCTTCTCCTTCCCAGAGGCTAGTGAAGATTAGAAAGAAAAAAAAACGCACTCGAGATGAAATGTTCTCCGAGCTCATGCTGTCCTCCCACACTGACAGAGCACAGACGAATGCGTGGAGGCAAATAATGTCAGACTGCAGGAAAGCACAAAATGACTAGGAGGAGAGGTGGCGGGCTGAAGAGAGGGCTGAAGCTCGAATGTGGCGGCAGCGTGATGAGAGGAGGCAGGATTCAATGCTGAGGCTGCTGGAGGACCAAACCAGTATGCTCCAGTGTATGGTTGAGCTGCAGCAAAGGCAGCTGGAGCACAGACTGCCACTACAGCCCCTGTGTAACCAACCGCCCTCCTCCCCAAGTTCCATAGCCTCCACACCCAGACGCCCAAGAACACGGTGGGGGGGCCTCCGTCCAACCAGCCACTCCACCACAGAGGATTGCCCAAAAAAAAGAAGGCTGTCATTCAATAAATTTTAAAGTTGTAAACTTTTAAAGTGCTGTGTGGCATTTTCCTTCCCTCCTCCACCACCCCTCCTGGGCTACCTTGGTAGTCATCCCCCTATTTGTGTGATGAATGAATAAAGAATGCATGAATGTGAAGCAACAATGACTTTATTGCCTCTGCAAGCAGTGATCAAAGGGAGAAGGGGAGGGTGGTTAGCTTACAGGGAAGTAGAGTGAACCAAGGGGCGGGGGGGTTTCATCAAGGAGAAACAAACAGAACTTTCACACCGTAGCCTGGCCAGTCATGAAACTGGTTTTCAAAGCCTCTCTGATGCGTACCGCGCCCTCCTGTGCTCTTCTAACTGCCCTGGTGTCTGGCTGCGCGTAACCAGCAGCCAGGCGATTTGCCTCAACCTCCCACCCCGCCATAAACGTCTCCCCCTTACTCTCACAGATATTGTGGAGCACAGTGTAATAACAAGTGGGAATATTGGTTTCGCTGAGGTCTAAGCGAGTCAGTAAACTGCGCCAGCATGCCTTTAAATGTCCAAATGCACATTCTACCACCATTCTGCACTTGCTCAGCCTGTAGTTGAACAGCTCCTGACTACTGTCCAGGCTGCCTGTGTATGGCTTCATGAGCCATGGCATTAAGGGGTAGGCTGGGTCCCCAAGGATACATATAGGCATTTCAACATCACCAACAGTTATTTTCTGGTCTGGGAATAAAGTCCCTTCTTGAAGCTTTTGAAACAGACCAGAGTTCCTGAAGATGCGAGCGTCATGTACCTTTCCCGGCCATCCCACGTTGATGTTGGTGAAACGTCCCTTGTGATCCACCAGAGCTTGCAGCACTATTGAAAAGTACCCCTTGCGGTTTATGTACTCGCCGGCTTGGTGCTCCGGTGCCAAGATAGGGATATGGGTTCCGTCTATGGCCCCACCACAGTTAGGGAATCCCATTGCAGCAAAGCCATCCACTATGACCTGCACATTTCCCAGGGTCACTACCCTTGATATCAGCAGATCTTCGATTGCGTGGGCTACTTGCATCACAGCAGCTCCCACAGTAGATTTGCCCACTCCAAATTGATTCCCGACTGACCGGTAGCTGTCTGGCGTTGCAAGCTTCCACAGGGCTATCGCCACTCGCTTCTCAACTGTGAGGGCTGCTCTCATCTTGGTATTCATGCGCTTCAGGGCAGGGGAAAGCAAGTCACAAAGTTCCATGAAAGTGCCCTTACGCATGCGAAAGTTTCGCAGCCACTGGGAATCGTCCCAGACCTGCAACACTATGCGGTCCCACCAGTCTGTGCTTGTTTCCCGAGCCCAGAATCGGCGTTCCACAGCATGAACCTGCCCGATTAGCACCATGATGCATGCATTGGCAGGGCCCATGCTTTCAGAGAAATCTGTGTCCATGTCCTGATCACTCACGTGACCGCGCTGACGTCGCCTCCTCGCCCGGTAGCGCTTTGCCAGGTTCTGGTGTTGCATATACTGCTGGATAATGCGTGTGGTGTTTAATGTGCTCCTAATTGCCAAAGTGAGCTGAGCGGACTCCATGCTTGCCTTGGTATGGCGTCCACACAGAAAAAAGGCGCGGAATGATTGTCTGCCGTTGCTCTGACGGAGGGAGGGGCGACTGACGACACAGCTTACAGGGTTGGCTTCAGGGGGCTAAAATCCACAAAGGGGGTGGCTTTACATCAAAGAGTAGTTCAGGCAGGACTTCACGGAGGGTTCCAATAAGAAATGGTGCACCTAAGTTATTGTTCTTATTGGAACAAGGAGGTTAGCCTGGCCTCTGATTGATACATGGCTAGATCTACCTCGCTGCACCTTCTCTGTGAGTGACTGCAGTGTGACCTAGAGGAATGAGTCCCCTAGACAGGGGAGGAGGCAAATGAGTACAAAACAAATCTGGTCTATTTCTTGTTTTGATCCACTCCATCTATCTTTTACATCTTTGGCTGGCAGCAGACGGTGCAGAAGGACATACTGCCTGCCTGCTCACCATAAGACGGTTCAATAGGACTGACTGCCGGACTTAAGAGAATGACCTGGTCAAGTCACTAAAAATTTAGTCCCTGTCTGCCCAGGCGCTCCTGATTGACCTCACACAGGCGACCAGGAGTACCTCGGACATGACGAGGACGGCATGTCCTCGTATTGTACCGTCTGCTGCCACAAGGCAATGGGTTGCTGCTACTGTGTAGCAATGCCGTACCGCGTCTGCCAGCACCCAGGAGACATACGGTGACGGTTACCTGAGCGGGCTCCATGCTTGCGGTGGTATGGCATCCGCACAGGTAACTCAGGAAAAAAGGCGCGAAACGATTGTCTGCCCTTGCTTTCACGGAGGGAGGGAGGGAAGGGGGGACTGACGATATGTACCCAGAACCACCCGCGACAATGTTTCAGCCCCATCAGGCATTGGGATCTCAACCCAGAATTCCAATGGGCAGCGGAGACTGCGGGAACTGTGGGATAGCTACCCACAGTGCAACGCTCTGGAAGTCGACTCTAGCCTCGGTACTGTGGAAGCACTCCGCCGAGTTAATGCACTTAATGCACTTCTGTGGGGGGGACACACACTTGAATATATAAAACCGATTTCTAAAAAACCGACTTCTATAAATTCGACCTTATTCCATAGTGTAGACATACCCTTATTCAGGTCTGCTAGACTTGTTCATGTAGATTGTCCCATAGAAGCTGTTGGGGCAGCTTGCTTGAAAAGTTCACATGTAGGATATGGCCCAATGTAAACACAAACTAAGCATTTTTTAAAAAAAATGCAATGTTAACCAGGTAGCATAAATCTATATTTATGGAGTTCATGTATAGTACAAAGTATCTGGACAAACTGCTACATCAAGGCCTAGTCTAAGAAGGAAAAGAGACTATGAAATAAACATCATTGATATTTTTTCATGATACATTTTATCTCTGTTTCATACTTAGTGTTTAATGTAGTCACTGATGTAATTGGGGGCTGAGGAAATAGAATAAGAAGTAATCTATGAACTACAGGAAATAAGAAATGTAACTGTCAACTGGCTATGTGCCACTTCATACTCTGGACATACACAGTCAATTATGTTGAGGAGTATTGAAAATATAACTTTATTTCTCTAGCTTTCAGTAATTAACTTCTAGTTGTATATGTTTCTGCCCACTAGTCAATAACTGCCCACAAATGTCACTGTTTGATTTACACTGGTAGTTGTAGGTTTTGCATGTGGAAATAGATTTGCCTGACATAGAGGCTTGTTGAACACTTTGCCCTTAATGTAAGCTGATGTAGCTTTTTATAATCTAATTGATGGGGTTTAGTCAAATCATGGTTTACACTTTACACTGCAGTAGTGGTTGATGCAGGTTTGTGCTCTCAATTGGCTACAGTATGAAGAGCCATAAGGTCAGAATCACCCACAGGACTATCATTAGAGTGGGGCTATGTCTACATTACAGACCTTACAGTGGTACTGCTGCAGCTGCACCACTGTAAGGTCTCTCTTGTAGCTGCTCTATGCCAATGAGAACGTTCTCCGGCCGGCATAATTACACCCCCCCCCCCCCCCGCAATGAGCAGCAGTAGTTTTGTCGGTGGGAGAGCATCTCCCACCTGACATGGCGCTGTCCACACAACTCCTGACCAACAAAAGTTTTACTGACAAAAGTGCTATTGTAGGCATAGCTTGAGAGACTCTAGGAACGCCTCAGGAAAGACACATCCATTTAGTAGTAATTTTATTAAGCAGATAATGAATGTGACAGCGAATCCTAACAGAAGAAAGTGAGATAATAATGAACGTCCAGCATTAATACTTGCATTACACATTTCCATTTTGGGAACCCCAGAGCCTGGGTGATCATCAGGTGATGGTCAGTTGAGCGTCTCCTTATGTGTCTCTCCCCCCCCGCACTCCGCGCACAGGCCGAGGGACACCTTTTTATGAGTTATACTAATACCCACTGAGGTTCATACCTCTGCATAAAGATTTCCACCTCTTTTCCTTGTTTGTACTTCTAGTTTAGTGTTAATTCACGGATGCCCTGTTTTTACATAGGCTAAGTCATCAATTCCTTTATGTTCGTTAACATTTACATCAATTAATCACCATAGCAACTTGCAGTTAGCATATTGCTAACACCCTATTTTTACAAAAATCCCCCAAATGATACAGCTGGCTTTATTATGATTTGGACTGGTACATTGCAGTACATTTTTTCCTAAACATCAGCGCTCAACACATCTATTTACTGCAACAGCATATTTTATGGTACAAGGTTTTCCATTGGTCATTGAATCATGTTGACCTATTCTCAGGCCTGAGCCCTTATTTGGCTAAGCTAAATATCACATAGGAAGAACAGAGTTGGTAGGTGGCTCAGTTGTATGCAAGAATTAAAAGACGTTACCTGGCTGAACAGTAGTCCAGTATAAACTGCTGATACTTGTTTTGGTTCTTGACAAATTGAAACTTTAAATCACTTTGGGAAGCCTGCACTTGTTAATATCTGTACCCTATTAGACTTTACAGTCTTTCTTGTGGTTAATGCAAATAGCCTTCCAAATGCTGCATGTGCATCTAAGGTTATAGAAAATGGTGCCGTTCCTTTGTATATAATATTGTAGTATTTTATCAAATACTATGTCACACACCAACTGTTGTGTGATAATGCAATCAGTGTGTTGATGGGACCTCAGAAGATTCAAAGGTTAATTTTCTTTTCTTTTCTTTTTTGATGAGGTCACACACTCAGATGAGCACAACTGGTATGAGCTTCCCCTTCCCCACTTGATACTGTATTAACAATCTTTGTAAGTGAGTAAAACAGGTCTGTCATCCTGCTGTGTACAAGAATCTTCTTGGTGGAAAGGCCTCTTTTGGACAGCAAGGTTCCCTATGCTGCCTCATCAGTTTGCCTAAACTCTAGCAGGAAGAGAAGACAGTCAGCTACTATGGATTGGGGCCTTCCATTGTCCATTGCAAATAAGGATTGGGAAAGATGGGCCAATTGTACTCAAGGTTATGAACAGAAGCAGTTAGTAGGAGACTTGAGCTAGGAATAAAAACATAGTTTTCTTGGACTAAGTTTTAAAAAAAGGGACAGTTTTTTTTTTATTGGAAGCAAAACAAAACAAAACAAAAAAGTAGTCTCCCCCCCATCCATCCCCACTTCCAGCAGCCGGAGTCTGGGGAAAGTTTTGACGCACTTCTGTCAGCATGTGGTAGGGTTGGGCCTGCTACATTTTGAAATTAGAATGCTCTTGGGCCTGTCTGGCAGTGATTTTACAAGGTACATGGGGCTTGGATAGTCCCAGAAAAGATACATTTTCGGCTGTTGTGCCATTCTCTTCTTGCTTCCCCTGAAACCGTGGATTGCGTGCCATTTGGAGCTTTTCAGACTCTGTATATTCAAATGGGTCTCTCAAAGGATATACCTAAAGGGGAGCTGTGTTGACAGGAAGCGGAGGTTGCTTCTTTCCTTTGTAACTCTTGCCTTTACTCCCCCTGTCATAAATATAAAGGGAAGGCTAAAAACCTTTAAAATCCCTCCTGGCCAGAGGAAAAACCCTTTCACCTGTAAAGGGTTAAGAAGCTAGGATAACCTTGCTGGCACCTGACCAAAATGACCAATGAGGAGACAAGATACTTTCAAAAGCTGGGGGGAGGGAGAAACAAAGCCTCTCTCTCTGTCTGTGTGATGCTTTTGCCAGGGACAGAACAGGAATGGAGTCTTAGAACTTAGTAAGTAATCTAGCTAGATATGCGTTAGATTCTGATTTCTTTAAATGGCTGAGAAAATAAGCTGTGCTGAATGGTATGGATATTCCTGTCTTTTTGTAACTTAAGGTTTTGCCTAGAGGGATTCTCTATGTTTTGAATCTGATTACCCTGTAAGGTATTTACCATCCTGATTTTACAGAGGTGATTCTTTTTCCTTTTTCTTCTATTAAAATTCTTCTTGTAAGAAACTGAATGTTTCTTTTATTTTTCTTAAGATCCAACGGTTTGGGTGTGTGTTCACCTATGCAAATTGGTGAGGATTTTTATCAAACCTTCCCAGGAAGGGGGGTGCAAGGTTTTGGTGAGGATTTCGGGGGGGGGGGAAAGATGTTTCCAAACGACTCTTTCCCAATAATAAACCCGGTTAGACGTTTGGTGGTGGTAGCGAAAGTCCAAGGGCAAAAGGTAAAATAGTTTGTACCTTGGGGAAGTTTTAACCTAAGCTGGTAAAAGTAAGCTTAGGAGGTTTTCATGCAGGTCCCCACATCTGTACCCTACAGTTCAGAGTGGGGAAGGAACCTTGACACCCCCCTCCCAAAAGTAGTACACAACATCCACATGATTCATGACATCTATATGCAGCTCCCATTCCCTTCTTAGACTGGTTAGTGTACTGTATGTGCCAACCACATGTTGGCCAGCAACTCTTTTCGGTCTCCCCATTGCTCTTCTCTGCCTTACACTTCTGCCATGCCCACTGCTCCTTTCTTTTCTCCTAACTCCCTCAGGTACCTCTGATTAACTAAACCAAAGCCTGATAAGGAAAGAAGGGGTTATGCTTGATGCATAAGTGTAAGAGTTTAAACAAGCTCTGAACTTTCTTTATACTAAGTTGGTAAGTTTAGTTGTCTTAATACTGTGTTAATAAGGTTTTCACAGGGAATTTCCTTGGGTTTAAATAAAAGTAACAACTGCCCAACATCCTCCTCCCTCCCCCTCTAACAAATTGCCTGTGTCTCTATGCTAAACCTCCCAATATGAACAATAGAGATGAGGCAATAATGTAGCCGGAGCTGCAGGGAAGTGTTCTGTCAGAGAGGGAAATAATTGCTGCAATCAGTTTTTAAGATAGGATCTGTGGAAGGCATCTTTTGGAAGTTTCCCATCCATGACAGATGCTTTTTGTTAATGTGTTTTCAGGATCTGGCAGCAACAGGATTGTTCACTTTGGGATTTGTATGTGGTGGGCTACTTTGTTCATGGATCTCCCCCTGCTGGTATAGAGAGGGAGGGAGTGCAACCTTCATGGCACAGTCCATCATCGACTTTAAGGTCAGAAGGGACCACCATGATCATCTAGTCTGACCTCCTGCACATTGCAGGCCACAGAACCTCACCCACCCATTTATTCTTCATTGCAGAAGTCCGTTTGCTGAGGCCCTTGGAGGGTTTAGAGCAGAGGAAGTCATGTTTTGTGGCACTGCTACCTGCAATCTCACTGGATTTCTGTGTTCAAATCAAATTGGGGCTGAATGCTGGTCAGAGCTTAATTTCCCCTGTGCCTCCTCCCAAGGCTGCTATCCCTTCTCCTCAGAGGGATAATTTGCAGAGACTTCTGGGAGATGCTTCTTACTAAGTTGTCCTGCCGTGTCCTGTGCAGAATGGGGCTATCTGGCCTAATGTACTGTGTATTTTCTCCTTGCCTTTGTGGAGAAAATTTCTAGTGGACTCCATTGGTGGATTAGCACGGGCATATCAAGCAGTGAATTTCAGAGGCAGAAGAGCTGACATCTTCTGGTGTTGTGCAGGGCTTCCTTCATACTCCCCAAGACAGTAAAATCAAATGTCTTTCTATCCTTTTATTTTCTACACCCATGATTTGTCATCAGTAAAACTGTCCTTTTTAAACTTAGTCCAAGAAGAGCATTTTTTTTTATTCCTGGCTCAAATCTCCTTCTTGCGGGGGGCCTGGAATATATTTTATCAACTCTCTATCTGCCTCTCCATTCAAGTAATGATAGAAATTCTAACAAACATTTTCTTCCAAGTGTTCATCAAGCATAGAAGTAAAGTGCATGTTGATGTTTTTTTTTTTTTTTTAAATCACTTCCCATCTCAGTTGCTCCCCTTTACGTCTCTTGTATTTACCCCAACATCTCTATTTTGGAAGACTATAGTTCTGTTTTGAGAACTAGTGAAGATTTAAATTTCTAATGTTAATTTTGTTTTAATGAACCTTTATGTATAAAATGGCAAAAAAGTTACAAGTTCATCTCCCCCCCTCTTCAAGTCACCCTTGTAAAAAAACAGGTTAATATGGATACAGTGAGTCTGTATTTCATGCCTAAATCTTTTTAAAGTTATGGTATAGTTAGGCTTGGCAGAATTTAATTTTTAATAATTTTTATGAATATCAGTGTTTAAGCATTTTTAATTTTTTTATTTACATTTTCAGAGTTGCAGGAAATTTATGGGTGAAAGGGGGAATCAGACAATAATTTAATGACAGTAGCCATTGAGATTCAAAAAACCTTTATAAGTATTAAAACACACATTGTATATTTTGACATGATAATGACAAAGTAAATATCCTTAAATCAAATTCTAATAAAAGTTCTCAAGCAGTGTTTTCCTCACTTTTCCTATCTGTAAACTTCTGTTACTATAGAGGGAAATATTTTTTTGTTGGTTTGTGTGTGTGCAGTGATATTAGACGTTTACTGACATTTTACTTACTAATCCTTCCAAGCCTAAAATGGCTGGGAGCTGATTTATGCCATGTTGTATTAGATAGACAAAGTAGGACCAATTTCTGTTGGTGAGAGAAACAAACTTTTGAGCTACACAGAGCTCTTTTTCAGGTCTGGGAAATGTACTCAGAATGATCTTGCATTTAGCTGTGACGAACAGATAGTTTAGCATAAGTAGTTAGCACATATTATATGGGATCATTCGAGATGATGTGGCCCCTTAATACCCCTGTAGTCATAGGACAAAAACAGGGTTAGTGGGTTACAGATTGTTGTAATAAGCCGTAAATCCAGATTCTTTATTAAGACTCATGATTTTTAGTGTCTAGCAGAATTGTGAATTTAAGCTCCCAGGCTCGTCTTCTGAAAGTGCTGTGCAGGTTTTCTTTGAGGATGAGGATTAATAGGTCAGATATAGAGTGATCACTTTGTAAAAAGTGTTCACCCACAGGTGATAGTGTTTTTAATCTTTTCCTGTGTGAGTTCATTCGAGAGCATAGTGATTGTTAGGTTTCACCCACAAAGTTGTTGTCGGGGCATTTAATGCACTAGATGAGGTGCGCTACATGCTGTGAGAGACATGTAGGACACAGGGATCTTGAAAAGTATGCCATGTGGGATATTGATCATTGTAGTAGTGGAGATATGTCTGCAGGTTTTGCATCTGTTGTTCTGGCAGGGTCTGGTGCTGCTTTGAGTTGGTGTGTCCTGGTCTGTGGAGAGCTTGCTTGTGATGATGAGGTTGTAGGGTTGTTTTGAAGGCCAGAAGTGGGGGTTCAGGAAAGATTTCTTTCAAGATAGGGTCCCCATTGAATATAGGTTGTAGTTGTTTGATACCCCGTATGGGTTCCAGTGTGGGGTAGTAGGTGACAACTAGGGGTGTGCGGTCGGAAGGGGTTTTATTTCTGTATATCTCATGTTCTTTTGGGGTATTTGGGTGCTGACTTAGCAATTATTACTACTTATTATCATTAGTTTACCTCCCTCCTCATTGCCTGCCCAAAACCCCACAACAGGTAGAAAAATGTTTTGGCAAAGGGTTTAAGTGATATTAATCAGTTGCTTAAAGAATCCTAATATACAGGCTGCTAAGCAAGGATAAAATGGAAAAAAAGCAGTGAATGTTAATTAAAAATTACTAAGTACAGTATGTCTGCATTGCAGCTAGGAAGCTGCTTTCCAGAGCCAGTACTTGAGCTAGCACACTAAAAATAGCAGTATGGCTGTGGTGGCATTGCCAATGGCTTAAGCTAGCCACCCAAGTACAAACTTGCCTGACCTCCTGGGTACACGTACTTGGGTGTCTAACCTGAGCCACTGTGGCCACAGACATTGCTATTTTTAGTGTGCATCTATTACTGTGCCAAAAAATAAACTCTGCGCACAGTATTTTAAAATTCTGCATATTTTGTCAAAATAACACCATATAATCACATCAGTTTCAATTATTTTGGTAATTTATTTCAAAATACCTGTCAACAAGTATGTCCGTGACAATATGGACAATGAAAAAGATTCAGGAAATGGTTTTTGACAAATAGATTCCTTACTAGGCATATTAATACAGAACTCTGAGTAATAATTCATTTAAACTACAATACAGAACCGTATTTCCCGCATCACTCAGAAACAGTGTAAAGGCTTGGGGGAGTCGGGGGTAATGAAGGAGCTGAGGGAGAGGGATGTAATTGCTGGGAAGGAGCCAGGGTGTGAACTTGAGGGTTGTTGGGTGTGGGTGGGAGAAGTATGGAACAGGTTTTTTTGGGGAGTGGGGAGGGATTGTTAGGGAGCCTCTCCCATGCAGATCCTGTCTGACTCCTAGCCTCTCCTATTCAGTCAGGCTCATCTGCCCCCTCATCCCCATGTGGCTCTGCACCCCCCACTCAGCCATCCCTCCTCCCCTCATCCCAGTGTGTCCCTGCATCCTCACTCAGACATCCCATGTGTCCCTATGCACCTACTCAGCCACTCCGTGCACCCCATGTGGCTCTGCACCCCCATTCAGCCAACCTCCTCCCCTGCCCATCCCCTGTCTCCATTTGGCCCTGCACCCCTCCTCCATCCCCATGTGGCCCTGCACTCCCACTCCCATTCAGCCCCTGCCGCTGTCTGTCCTTCCCCAATAGCCCTTTTGAACCCCAGTCTGTGACCCTCCCCCCCCGCAGCAGCCCCATGTGCCCCACACTGTCTATCCCCCATACTCCCAGCTTCCTGACCTGGCCCCACTGGCAGAGTGTTGCCTTCTTTGTCCTATCAGCAGCTGGGGCTGGCTCGGGAATGTCTGCTCTGTTCTAGTCCCACCGCGGCCCCTAGTGGGCAAAAGACATAACCGCAGCAACTTTCCAGCGGAAGTTATTTTCTGGGGGAGGGGAGTGTGGAAATCTGCTCAGCACATGAATTCTGCACTTGCGCAATAGTGTAGAATTCCCCCAGGAGTAATCCGTCTATCCTATGCTGGAAAGCATGGTCTCACTTACTTTGCAGACATACCCTCAAAGTCTTTCTTTGTTTCTTTGTATCATACTCTTGACTATCAAAATGAGTTTGGGTTAGGCTTCTGTACTAGAAAGGTCATTTGTATCACAGTATTAAGGAATCCTAAAAAAACATGTCTTTCAGTTACTATAAGTTAATATCTATAAGGCCTAATAGTGAGTGAGTGAGTTAAATACATAATTGTTTCCGTGGCCATTTGACTATTCTGATCAAAATGTAAATAACAATTTTCAGTAAATTGTTTCTCAGTGAAATTCCATAACTTGTTTATGTAGGTGACGGAACACATTTCTGTCTGTGAATTCAGTAGTTAAATTACGTTTTGCTTGGAAATGCATCTTGACCGTTTAAACCCAGACTCGTTTGTGTATTGAAGTTGTAAATGTTTTTCATTTGCAGTTTGAGTTACCGAGCCCTTAACTGGCCAAACCAGTTTCCTTTCAGAAAAAGCGCTACCATAGGTCATGTTTTTCTTCTGTCTCATTACTGTTTTTAAAAAAGCATCAGCATTCTTATTCCAATTCCACTTTTAAACCAAATCGATATCCTAGGGTTTGGCTGTTCGTGTGCATAGGTAGCTGCATAGAGCCACAAATGATTGCTGAGAACCAATGATGCTGAGTCACTGAGAGAATGGCTTACTGATCAGAGTTATTACCTTCTGCTTGAATCTCATCTCCCCCAGTGAGTCTGAATATTGACTTGTTCTCACTCTGAAAATCTTTAAACCTACTTTTACTCAAAATGACACATCATTTTAAATCCTTAGTTATACATTTTTTCTTTCCTTGCAGTGATTTTGAATAAAGACTTAGGAAGCCCTGTTTAAAAGGCTCATTGGATTTGATGCTCATTTATTGCACCAACCAGATTATTAGCGCCTAGATCGTATTCTTCATTACTTGTTCCCAGCATAATTAAATAATTATTTGCCAAAAATTGAAAAAGTTAACTAGAAATATATAGTTAACAAATTGTCTGTTTTTGCCGTATACTATTTTGGACTAAAATCAGCAAATACTGGAAAAGAAGCATTCAGAATGTGAATGAGAATGGCTAGTGGTCCTGATGACTGTCAACACATTTATTTTAAAATGATGGGGTTTATTATTAGTTGGACAAAAGAAGCTGCTGCCAGTCTTGGTAAAGTTGAGCAAGACTAATGGTGACTGCAGATCTTTAAAAAGCTATTATTTTTATTTATTTTTATTTTATGATTAAAGTAGGGCTCCAAACCCAAACTGAAATCGAGGGGGGTTTCCCATCATGCTGGGCGCTGCACAGATACCTGGCAAGATGGTCTTTATCTGCAAAGAATTTAGTCTAAATAATTGGTTCAATCTCTTCCACATCTGGACCCCCACAATCTAGAAAAGGCAGGGTATTTGCAACCCACTGGCATCTGTTTGTGGCCCTCCAGATTGAGAACCTACACCATATATTTCATTCTTGGAGAGAACCTTTCAGAGCAAGCCAGTGATGATCAGTGAAGTGTTCTGCAAGGACAGAGACATGTACAGTAAGGAAAATCCTTGCTTCATCTCTGAGCTTGATCACATTACTTTAAAATTTGCCTAATTAAATCCAATGAATTCTATTTTGGAAGGACTGCTGATTTACACAGTGAGTGTAAATACCAATACAGTGATTGCAGACACCTTTCTTCAAGAGCCAGTTGTTATAAAGCTTCAAATATCTTTTTTTCCTATAGCGTGTTCTATCAATCAGACCTCATGTATGGCTCCTTCCAACTCATGCTGGACAAATGTAAAACGTTGAGTGGAATGAGACACACTTATGGTTTTATCCCATTCTGTGGAAAACTAGTGGTTCTCCTGATTTGTAAACATCTGTTCACAAATATCTGCAGCCATGTCATGAATTCATCAACTGACTACTTGGTTGGAGAGCAAAATTGCATTGGCTTAAATGACAGCAAGAGATCCCAATCTAACACTGATATTTGAGAGAAAAGTCAATGTTTCCTGAATTATAATGTGGCTTGGCAGTTTTTGTTATTTACAGTGTCACTAAATATGATGCCATTAGTGAATTGGTTTCATGGGTTTACATCATTGGAAGTTTTTGTCTGAAGAATTCAGTGGCTTTCTTCAGAAAGACTGCTTGCTCTACAAATGGCTTAGTGCCTCCTTCCTTTTAGTGGCCATGTGCGTGCCACGTAATTCTTCATCAGCTGCTTCAGAAAAGTTGTTTTGATATCAAGGCAGCTGATAAGTATTCTGAGGCATGTTTTGATGAAGTTTACCGAGAGGAAAGGCAGGCTGCAAGCAGGGGATCCACAAAAGAAATCAAGGGTGTGTGCCTGGCCAGCAGCACCCCACATAAATGCCCAGCACCAGAGGGCACTAGAGCTGGCCCAACGGATACCACTGAGGGAGAAATCTCCAGCAACGGTGCACACGACGTGCACGCACCTAATGTGAAATGGACATGAGCAACACCTCTCAAACAACAGTTAGGAAAGGTTAGTAACCTTTTTTTCTGCTGTTACTGCCAAGCTGATAACTACAGTTTTGCTGCTGTGATATTGCAGGTCCCATGAGAAATGTACCCTCTACAGTCTGGGACACTTAATCTGTACCATCCAATTAACAACCATGTGTACCAGTAAATTTACTTTATTTTATTTTTCTCAATTGGGCAGATGCCCCTATGGTGATTCCTCCATTTTGAAGTAGTATGGGAGATTGGATGGGTTTCCAGTATCTCCTGGCTACAGACACACTGGGTAGCTACTGTTGAGAGGATAATGAGTCTAAACTCTTAGGCTTGGTCTACACGACAGAGTTAGGTCGATGTAAGGCAACTTATGTCAACCTAGCTCCATCAGTGTCTACGCTACAATGTTGCTCCCACTGATGTAAGTTGCCCGCTATACCAATCTAATAACTTCACTTCCGCAAGAGGTGTAGTGCTTAGGTTGATGTAGTTAGGGTGATGTGGTGTCTGTGTAGACACTGTGTTACTTACTTTGCCTGTCTGGAGTCTGGCCACCCTGCTCAGGCTGTCAGCCCCGGGGCAGGAAGCGGAGGGGGTCCAGTTGTCAGTACCCCACACTTAAGTTGGAGGAAGTAATCCTGGTAAGGACACAAACCACCAACTGAGGTGCCGTAGTGTGGACGTGAACCACCGCAGTAATTACTGCAGTGGCTGTACGTCGACTTTACTTAGGTCAACTTAATTTTGTAGTGTAGACGAGGCCTTAGTTAAATGAAAAAATTAAATATAAAGTACTTAATTCTCCTACATCTTTGTTTTTAATAATTATAAGGCTTTCCTCCTTATTGGTCTTTTAACACATGGAACATTTAGTTTTTCCTTCTTGGACTGATAAGGATCTAGTTTGTTGGAGGATGTGTGGAGACTTTTAGCTGAACTCAGATTTCTTCCAGAAATTCTTTCCAGGTGGTGAGAAAATCTTCAAAGCAAAAGGTGCCTTTTTTTCTTGTTCTCCTAGGATTTAGACAGCAAAATGTTAAGTGAATGCTTCCTCAAGGATCGTAATATTTAGTTGATAAGAATCTTCATATTTTTCATTAAGAATAAAAAAAAAATTAGATGTGACACAAAGAAAACTATATGGTCTATTAGACTTTTTTATACTAAACCTCCTACAATTTGTGCAAATGCCACATTGATTTTTATATAACCGCAATGTATTCTATAGCAAGACAAGTTTGCTGGCATGGAAGCATTTGTAGATCTAACATTAAACTGTAAATCAGCATTTCACTCTTTAGGGTTCCATTTACCACAAAAATCTGTTTCTAAATTAGATTGGGATGCTTCCAACTCTGCACCGAAAAGTAAGTGTGTGTGTGTGTGTGTGTGTGTGTGTGAGAGAGAGAGAGAGACACACACACACAGGCAATCCCCCTTTTTTTTTTTTTTTTTTTTGACAAATGGGTAAATCATGGTTCAGGTATCCTTATGCTATACCATCACCTTAAACATGGGCTGAAATTACCCTATACAAAAATAATTCTAAGCTAACAAATTATCTACATACACTATATGTGGTGTTGCGTATATATTTGCCTGTATTTATGTATGTGTAAGTATATCTAATATAGTTAAAGTACCTCTTAGTGTGCACTCACTCATTCAGTAATCATAAATGTACTAAACATTTAGCTTTGTGATTGTAAGTTTTTTAGTGGAGTGACTGTCTTTTACTATGTGTATGTACTAGGGCTACCAAGATATTAAAAAAATTAATCGCGCTATTAATTGCACAATTAAACAATAATAGAATATTATTATTTAAATATTTTTGGATGTTTTGTACATTTTCAAATATATTGATTTCAATTACAACACAGAATAAAAAGTGTACTGTTGCTCACTTTATACTTATTTTTGATGACAAGTATTTGCACTGTAAAAGAAAAAAAAATAGTATTTTTCAGTTCACCTAATACGAGTACTGTAGTGCAATCTCTTTATCATGAAAGTTGAACTTACAAATGTAGAATTAGGTAAAAAAAAACTGCATTCAAAAATAAAACAATCTAAAATTTTAGAGCCTGCAAGTCCACTCAGTCCTACTTCTTATTTAGCCAATCGCTAAGACAAACAAGCTTGTTTACATTGGCAGGAGATAATGCTGCCCGCTTTCTATTCACAGTGTCACCTGAAAGTGAGAACAGGTGTTCACATGGCATTGTTTTAGTCGGTGTCACAAGATATTTATTTGCTGGATGCTCTAAAGATTCATATGTCCCTTCATGCTTCAACCACCATTCCAGAGGACATGCACCCATGCTGATGACGGGTTCTGCTCGATAACAATCCAGAGCAGACCAGCGCATGTTCATTTTCATCATCTGAGTCAGATCCCACCAGCAGATGGTTGATTTTCTTTTTTGGTGGTTTGGGTTCTGTAGTTTCGGCATCGGAGTGTTGCTCTTGTAAGACTTCTGAAAGCATGCTCCACACGTCGTCCCACTCAGATTTTGGAAGGCACTTCAGATTCTTACATCTTGGGTTGAGTGCTGTAGATCTCTTTAGAAATCTCACATTTGTACCTTCTTTGCATTTTGTGAAATATCCAGTGAAAATGTTCTTAAAACGAACATGTGCTGGGTCATCATCTGAGACTGCTATAACATGAAATATAAGGCAGAATGCGGGTAAAACAGAGCAGGGGACATACACTTCTCCCCCAAGGAGTTCAGTGCAAATTTAATTAACACAGTAATGTTTTTAATAAGTGTCATCAGAATGGAAGCATGTCCTCTGGAATGGTGGCCGAAGCATGAAGGGTCATACGATGTTTAGCATATCTGGCACGTAAATACCTTGTAATGCCGGCTACAAAAGTGCCATGCAAATGCCTGTTCTCACTTTCTCTTGACATTGTAAATAACAAGAGGGCAGCTTTATCTCCTGTAAACAAACTTGTTTGTCTTAACGATTGGCTGAACAAGAAATAGGACTGAGTGGACTTGTAGGCTCTGAAGTTTTACAGTGTTTTGGTTTTGAATAGAGTTATGTAACAAAAAATCTACATTTGTAAATTGCACTTTCACGACAAAGAGATTGTACTATGGTACTTGTGTGCGGTAATTGAAAAATACTATTTTATAAATTTTTACAGTGCAAATATTTGTAATAAAAATAATATACACTTTGATTTCAATTACAATGCAGAATACAATATATATGAAAACATAGAAAAAATCCAAAATATTTAATAAATTTCAATTGGTATTCTATTGTTTAACAGTACAATTAAAACTGCGATTAATGGTGATTGATTTTTTTTATCATGATTAATTTATTTGAGTTAATTGTGTGAGTTAACTGTGATTAATCCACAGCCCTAGTATGTACACTGCCTTGCACAACAGAACCTTAATATCTGTTGGGACCTCTAAGTGCTACTGTAATTATAGAGGGAGATGTTCGTGCTGCCTATAGTCAGGGTTGCTTGTTGCTTCCCAGTATAAGACCCTGTTTTAGTTGCTTATAACCTTGCCAAACTTTAATCAGTTTAATCAAACTTTAACCATGCTGGATGTGAGCCTCAGGCAGATTTTTTTATCTCCAGAATGTTTCAGCTAAAATAGCTTGTGTGCGTGTGTGTGAATCTGCAACTGTTTCATTGAGACAGTAGAGTTTGTGCATGCTTTGAAGTGGGGACTCAAAATTTCCTGGGCTGTTGGGGGTGGAGTAAGAGCAGGAGGTCTCCATGGTGCCAATTTAAAAAAAAAAAAATCATCCACCCAAATTTGGCCAAGTTACTGGCATCCATTAAAAAATTTCTGTGCTCACATTCTCATTGAGCCTTATTAGTTTGGCAGCTAAATTCTCCAAAGATAGTCTTTACTAAGCATACTGCATTCCCACACAGTTCATATATACCAACTGGGCTGCACATGGGTCATTCCCGCAGAGCAACTGGAATTGTGCTTTGACATATAAAGTGTTAATAAAAATGCTAAGTACTCTGAAAAAATCAGGCCCTAGATGTCTCAAGTTGGGCACCCAAAATTAGTAGACACTTTGGTCTTAATCACACTGTACTTCAGATGCCCATCTGTAAAATTGGGATAGTAGCACCTAATTTTACAGTGGTGCTATGAAGGTGAATTCATCGTTTGTGCAGCACTCAGTCTGGTGAGAGCTCCATGGAAATGAGGGTTGAGTGATGTGTGTTTAAATAAGGCCTGAGGACACACAGAAAGAGAAGGAAGAAACAGTAAATCAACTGATTGTTCACTGAATGAGGCACAGGTTTGGGGAGGGGAGAAGTATTTGGTTGTGTAGTTAAAGACAATATCATAATGTGTATGCCCAAGAAGGGTGAATTAAGGTTGCACAGGCAACCTTAATTCTGGCATTTCCTAACTTTTGAGTGCTGCATTTTGAAAACTTAAGGTTCTTTTTAACATAGACATGCTATAATTAACTACAGGTACCTTAAAAACACAGTCTCTGCCCAGGAGAGCTTGTAATCTAACCAATCCCTGCAACAAACCTGGTCACCAACACTGTCCGCATATCTATTCAAGGGACACCATCATAGGACCTAACCACATCAGCTACACCAGCAGGGGTTCGTTCACCTGCACATCTACCAATGTGATACATGCCATCATGTGCCAGCAATGCCCCTCTGCCATGTACATTGGCCAAACAGAGCATTCTCTGTGCAAAAGAATAAATGGACACAAATCAGACATCTAGAATTATAACATTCAAAAACCAGTCGGAGAACACTTCAGTCTCCCCGGACACTCAATAACAGACTTAAAAGTGGCAATTCTTCAACAAAAAAACTTCAAAAACAGACTCCAGCAGGAAACTGCAGAACTGGAATTAATTTGCAAACTTGACACCATCAAATTAGGCCTTAATAAAGACTGGGAGTGGATGGGTCACCAAAAAAACAAATTTCCCTCTGCTGATACTCACACCTTCTTGTCAACTGTTTGAAATGGTCCACCTTGATTGCATTGACCTCATTAGCATTACAAAAGCGATTTCCCCTCCCTCAACTGTTGAGAATAGGCCACTTCCACCTTAATTGAATTGGCTCGATAGCACTGACCCCCACTTGGTAAGGCAACTCCCATCTTTTCATGTGCTGTGTATTTATACCTGCCTACTGAATTTTCCACTCCATGCATGTGATGAAGTGCGTTTTAGCCCACAAAAGCTTATGCCCAAATAAATTTGTTAGTCTCTAAGGTGCCACGAGGACTCCTTGTTGTTTCTACTGATACAGACTAACACGGCTACCACTCTGAAACCCGTAATCTAAGTGTCAGATAAGATGCAGTGAGGTATGTGTAATGAACAGTTGAAAGGAAACACAAGGTTGTATACACATCTTGATTCCATTTTTGGGTGCATGTATGTGAATGTTTGTGAACTTTAGGACATATACTGCTAAATATGCTTACTGTGAATTTGACTAATTTTGGGTAGTTTTTAAGGAATAAGTTGAACAATGTAGCATTGGTAACAGGCCTACAACTCTGCGCTTGGAACTTAATTGGCACCCTGTGCAACATAATTGTTTTCATTTAGGGTTGTGCAGGTGTTGCTGATAACATAATTTAGGGCAGTGGGGGTTGCACAGCTTTATATGAGGACTTAATTTAAAAAGACTGATCCTGGCAATTTACAATCCCATAACTCCTAACTACTTTCTCTACTAACATAATAAAATAGAAAATGGCAGGGGAACACAATATCTGCAGGATAATGTTAAATGGTTTTATAAAGAACATATTATGGCAGTCAAGTTTTGTGTGACTTTGTTCAGTTAAAAATTTAATTGAAGGAAAGCAATAGATGTAAATTCAAATTTTATAACATCTTAGCGATAATAAACTTTGCACTTACATAAGGTCTCAGTGTGTCTTACGAAGGTGGGCATTGACATTTGTAAAAATGGAGAATCTGTGATACAGATTAAATGAGGGTTACAGAGGAAGCTGGTGGTATTCAATTTCTACTTGAAAAACTAATCCAAATTAATTTAATAAATGCACTGTCATAGAGTGAAAACTAGCTGAATGGCCATAAGTACAGGGTCCTTATAAACTTTATATTTTGTTGTCAGAGGTGTTTAGTGTGGTATTCCAGGCGTCCATGTTAGGCCTGTTTTTATGAAACATTTTTAATCTGTTTTATCTGGATTGATCTTGAGTCAACTAGATTTAATTCAAGTATCTTTCTGTGCCAGACTGAAAAAACTGAGCAACTCTCCGTCTGGGTCTGGAGAAACAGAGATGTAGAGGAAAGTGTCATCAAAAATACAGATGGTTTTGCAACCCACCCACTCTTATGTATTAATAATATTTGCACATGTATATTATCATGGTGCCAAGTGGCTTCAACCAGGTTAGTGGCCCATTATGCTATGTACTGTACAAACATATAGTACATGACAGTCCCTTCCCCAAAGAGCTTAGAATCATAGAATCATAGAATATCAGGGTTGGAAGGGACCTCAGGAGGTCATCTAGTCCAACCCCCTGCTCAAAGCAGGACCAATCCCCAATTAAATCATCCCAGCCAGGGCTTTGTCAAGCCTGACCTTAAAAACTTCTAAGGAAGGAGATTCTACCACCTCCCTAGGTAACGCATTCCAGTGTTTCACCACCCTCCTAGTGAAAAAGTTTTTCCTAATATCCAACCTAAACCTCCCCCACTGCAACTTGAGACCATTACTCCTTGTCCTGTCATCTTCTACCACTGAGAATCGTCTAGAACCATCCTCTTTGCAACCACCTCTCAGGTAGTTGAAAGCAGCTATCAAATCCCCCCTCATTCTTCTCTTCTGCAGACTAAACAATCCCAGTTCCCTCAGCCTCTCCTCATAAGTCATGTGTTCCAGACCCCTAATCATTTTTGTTGCCCTTCGCTGGACTCTCTCCAATTTATCCACATCCTTCTTGTAGTGTGGGGCCCAAAACTGGACACAGTACTCCAGATGAGGCCTCACCAATGTCGAATAGAGGGGAACGATCACGTCCCTCGATCTGCTCGCTGTGCCCCTACTTATACATCCCAAAATGTCATTGGCCTTCTTGGCAACAAGGGCACACTGCTGACTCATATCCAGCTTCTCGTCCACTGTAACCCCTAGGTCCTTTTCCGCAGAACTGCTGCCTAGCCATTCGGTCCCTAGTCTGTAGCTGTGCATTGGGTTCTTCCGTCCTAAGTGCAGGACCCTGCACTTATCCTTAGTGAACCTCATCAGGTTTCTTTTGGCCCAATCCTCCAATTTGACCCAATCCTCCAATAGGTCCCTCTGTATCCTATCTCTGCCCTCCAACGTATCTACCACTCCTCCCAGTTTAGTATCATCTGCAAATTTGCTGAGAGTGCAATCCACACCATCCTTCAGATCATTTATGAAGATATTGAACAAAACCGGCCCCAGGACTGACCCCTGGGGCACTCCACTTGACACCGGCTGCCAACTAGACATGGAGCCATTGATCACTACCCGTTGAGCCCGACAATCTAGCCAACTTTCTACCCACCTTATAGTACATTCATCCAGCCCATACTTCTTTAACTTGCTGACAAGAATACTGCGGGAGACCGTGTCAAAAGCTTTGCTAAAGTCAAGAAACAATACATCCACTGCTTTCCCTTCATGCACAGAATCAGTAATCTCATCATAGAAGGCGATTAGATTAGTCAGGCATGACCTTCCCTTGGTGAATCCATGCTGACTGTTCCTGATCACTTTCCTCTCGTGTAAGTGCTTCAGGATTGATTCCTTGAGGACCTGCTCCATGATTTTTCCGGGGACTGAGGTGAGGCTGACCGGCCTGTAGTTCCCAGGATCCTCCTTCTTTCCTTTTTTAAAGATTGGCACTACATTAGCCTTTTTCCAGTCATCCGGGACTTCCCCTGTTCGCCACGAGTTTTCAAAGATAATGGCCAATGGCTCTGCAATCACATCCGCCAATTCCTTTAGCACTCTCGGATGCAACTCGTCCGGCCCCATGGACTTGTGCATGTCCAGCTTTTCTAAATAGTCCCTAACCACCTCTTTCTCCACAGAGGGCTGGCCATCTACTCCCCATGTTGCGATGCCCAGCGCAGCAGTCTGGGAGCTGTCCTTGTTAGTGAAGACAGAGGCAAAAAAAGCATTGAGCACATTAGCTTTTTCCACATCCTCTGTCACTAGGTTGCCTCCCTCATTCAGTAAGGGGCCCACACTTTCCTTGGCTTTCTTCTTGTTGCCAACATACCTGAAGAAACCCTTCTTGTTACTCTTGACATCTCTTGCTAGCTGCAGCTCCAGGTGCGATTTGGCCCTCCTGAGTCTAAAGACAGTGCAGGTGGAGGAAACAAAGACATGGTGATGAGGAAGGGGGTGGACAGAGAGAATAGGGCACAAAAATAATAGAATGTTTTAGCAAAAACTAGCTTTGTCCATGAATTGTGTAAAATTGGTAGCAGTAATGACTACTCACTGCTTTGCTAGCTGTCGTCAGATGGCACTTTTGAAATGAGTTTTACTGGGGTACTTGAAGATGGATCTGGAGTTGGCTTCCCCTGTTTAATGGGAGAATGCATGGAGGCACTTATGGGTGAAATAGACAAGCTGGTGATTGAGACTGTTAATGATGTTGGAGTGGAGGCTGGGTAGCTGTTGAAAAGTTAAAATGAAGTATTTTGAAGTAAGATAAGAGAGTGGATAAATGTGGATCAGACTTTCTTTTTTTGGCTGATTGTTGAGAGGAGGGTGATGCACCTGAATCTTTCAGTACCACTCTTGAGAGAAACTTTGGGGAAAATGGACAGACTCTCAATGCTGTTTTCTGCGGCTTCCGCCAGAGGAAGAAATGAGCCAATCCAATGCCACCCTGTCATTTCCTGCCAGGAAATATCGACAGGACTTCCATGTTCAGTTGAGTCTCAGGTTTCTGGAAGACCTGAAAGTCTGCATGGATATTTGATCTGTGTATGTCACCAGGAGATTGTCTAGCAACAAGACCAGAGCAAATTGAAAGGTATTAAGGAAGTTTTGAGGACTCTGGGTACACAGTTGCTGTGTTGTGCTGTAACGTGTTCCATAATTTTCCCAAAAAAGGAAGACTACAGAATGTCAACAACAAGTGAAATGGCTTAACAATTTCTCATGTGTCTGATGTTGGTACCATGTTTTCTTGAAGGAAAGAACAATAGTCTCCACCATTAAGAGCAGTGAATCAATGTAAACTTCTCCAGTTTTTATGAAAAGGAGGGGCATGTGTCCAAATTTCAGGTTGCAGATTGAAGCTACCCAAACACCTACAGAAATAGTGAATAACTTGTGTGGAAATGTAAATAGAGAAGAGACTACAGTTCTCCCCAGCCTGAAAATGTTCAGCTGATATAAAAATAGATTTGGAATAATCTGGTCTGCAAAATAGATGGAAAACTTTGTGACGGTTAGAAACATTCTATTCTGAGTAAAGAGAACTCAGTTTATCAGGCTATCCATAGCCCAAGACAGTTCTGCTGGCAAGACTCCGTGATTGCTATGTTAGAGGAAGAGAACCACTTCATCACAGCCTTGGCATAAGACTTTGAAAACTCTTCTTGCCACAATCAGTTTGACTCAGAATGTAACTTCTGTTTCCAGTGCTATAGCCGCCTTCCTAATCATTTCACCTACAGCAGAATGGCAGGTCACCTGTATTATAAGTCAAGATGCCGGTGAGGACAGCACAGTAAAAGGAAAGGGGTCTTTAGGATGTCAAAGAACATAAGATAAACATAGTATCCCGCCATGATTTTGATGTGAGGATCTGGCTGCACAACAGTCTGCCTCTGTTCAGTTCCAAAGCTTCCGATGAAGTGAGCTGTAGTTCACGAAAGCTTATGCTCAAATAAATTTGTTAGTCTCTAAGGTGCCACAAGTCCTCCTTTTCTTTTTGCGGACACAGACTAACATGACTGCTACTCTGAAAACTTCCACTGGTTCTTTTAGATCTGAGGACAGACCATCAAAGTAGGTTCTCTGCCCTGATGGGAGCAGAGGTCAGCTCTAGTCTCAGACTAAAGAAGGCCACATTCTAAAAATGATCTCTCAATTCAAAAACAAAGTTGAGTTATCAGACATGGAAGAATGGGTTTGTGGTTAAGGCACTGGTCTGGGACTTACGTTATTTTGATTCAGTTTCTGGATCTGTCACAGACTTCCTCTGTAATCTTCATGAATCAGCCTCTTTGTTCCTTTTAGTTTTCCATCTGTAAAATGGGTATAGACTTTCCTACCTTAGGAATGTAGTGTGAAGATTTAATTCTTTAAAATTGTGAGATGCTTCAGTATATGATGATTGTGTAGGATAACCGCTGTCTTTTCTCTGCAGGTCAACTTTGTAGTGTGCCAACTCTTTGCCTTGCTTGCGGCTATTTGGTTTCGAACGTACCTTCATTCAAGCAAAACTAGCTCATTTATAAGACATGTTGTTGCCACGCTTTTAGGCCTTTATCTTGCACTTTTTTGTTTTGGATGGTAAGTAACATTTTATCTTCTTTTTCAACTGTTTCATGTGTTTTGTTACATACATTTTGGTATTTAGTGCTACTAAAGTTTATTACAGTTAAATTTACTACTTTCTGTGTTCTCTTTTGGTTGCTGTACACAAATGTACAGAAAGAAACAAAGTAATATATGCTCCACCCAGTGTAACTGAGATGGAAAGTACTCCAAATGCCACATTATTTAATTCTCTGAAGGTCTTTTCAAAGGATTGTGTCTTGCAGCTGTTTTTGGGAGGAGAGAAGGGAAGAGCTAAAATAAAAACTAATTTTGTGACTTGTACAACTTGTGACAAATTTGTGTAACATACTGCTCTGAGTAGGTGTTGCAGAAAGTATTTTTTTTTATAGCTTCAATGGATAATATCTGCGTCTATTTTTTCTGTTTTTATTGATTTAAATTTTCACAGTTGCAGGAAATTATTTAATGACAGACTTTGAGACTAAAAAATTAAAGCTCTATAACTGTTAAAATGCAAACTGTCAATATCACAGGTCAAAGTATACAAAATAAGTATCCTGAAATCAAACTCTGATAAATTCTCAAGCTGTATTTTTCTTTCTTTGCTTGTCTATAAATTTTGATTATCATTTGTGGACATTGTGTGTGTGTGTGTGTGTGTGTGTACAATGAAATCAACATTTACCAACACTTCTCAATAAAACTAGTATGTCCAAGCCGAGCTATAAGGCAATACTAAATTAATCACATGCCTAGATACCACTTCTTAATCTCAAATTAGCTTGCTCAATTAGCTTGCATTGTTTTTTGTTGAATACTGAATACAGATTTGAATACCAGGGAGAGGGGAGGTGAACAGAATTGTTGATTGTTTCTCTGGCACCAGGGAGGGCCTGGAAGGAAGGTACACTCCGGCAGGTGTCATTTTAAGATTCAGTTGTGACTGCTGTTAGAATATCCCAATATACGATATTCTATATAGGTTCTTCTGCCATATACTCTTCACCATTGTATATACTCAAGCTGTAACTGGCCAGAACAGCAGTAGGGGCAATACAAGAAATGCATTTACTTTTATGTAGGTAAATTACACTACAGACTGAATAATGTAGTTTTTTCAGAGCAGTGTGGCTCAGTACTTATCAGGCTAGTTCAGGATGAAATAAGAGGGAGTTGTCTTAATTGGTGTGTGGCACAACAGCTAGTCCAACTTTCTCTTGAGGCACCGGTATATATTGGCCAAGGCATTTTCTTAATTGACTAAAATATTCTGGCAATGTTTTAAAAACATTAAGAAGATAGGATGAGCTAATGCCACTCCCCCTTCCCTTTGCATAGTTCTTGGATTCTGAACTACAATTGTGGCACCTATATTCAGTTTAGCCACACAGATACCCGAACATCTGCTTGCTGCAGACATTGCTTATAGATTCAGGAAATCAGAAAGTTAGGCTTATTCTTAATTAATGTTATCTTTCAGTTTTATGTGTATAAGTTTGCAGTTTATTATTTATACACATACACATAATCATGGAAGTCTGGAAGGGACCTCGAGAGGTGATCTAGTCCAGTCCCCTTTACTTAAAGCTGGGCTAAGTATTATCTAGACCATCCCTGAAAGGCATTTGTCTAACCTGTTCTTAAAAATCTCCAATGATGGAGATTCCACAACTGCCCTTGTTACTCGTAAGGTTCTTTCAACCCAAAGCTCTTGGTAGCTTTATTCTGTGCCAGGTGGTGTCAGGAAATAAATCAATGGAGACATGGCTGTCTGACCGATAGATGACTGGCACAAACAGGACAATACAAGAGTGCTCTCACTTAAAGCTATACTTAACTTAGTGTCAGGCACTTACACATGTCCACAACAGGTTAGTAAAACACCCCCAACCCTCAATAATTACTGAAGTTGGGTGTGGCTCTCCAGTGGCAGAGCGGCAGCCTTCCGATGGCCAATCTTGTGTCTGCCAGTGAGACCCTCAAGATGTGTCCAGAAGAAGAGTTCCTGAAGAATCCAACTACCCCAAACTTTCTTCCCTTATTTATTCATTAGTATTACAATAACACGTCACTCAAATAAAACTTGTTAAGCAAGCAATTTCAAAGGTTAAGCAAGAAAATTCCCTCTGATTACTAATTAGCCAGATGTGTTTTTGCAGAGTTTGCATGCCTTGAGGGCTTGACAGACACATCCCTGAGGGCACATGTAGATAAGCTTCTTGCTTTTTCTTAAACGCATACCTCAGCAGTTTCAACAGAGATGTTATCAGGAAGGACTCTGGGTCAAGCTGTCCTTTTTGTGGTAGTTCAAAACCCCTCCCCTCCTGACTCGGTCATGCTAAGGCTGCAGCATAGGCTCACTTACGGCCTGCTGGCTTGGTTAACGTTGGCAATAAGCAGTAGTGGTCTGTGCACTTTACCGGTCTGCCAAGATCTCCTATGCAATACCCAATGCAATCTATTCCAGTGCTTAACCACTCTGACAGTTAAGAGGGCTTTCCTAATGTACAATCTAAACTGTCCTTGCTGAATTGAAGCCCATTGCTTCTTGTCCTATCCTCAGAGGTTAACGAAAACAATTTTTCTCCCTCCTCCTTGTAATAACCTTTTATGTACTTGGAAATTATTGTCATGTCCCCTCTCAGTCTTCCCTTTTCCAGACTAAACAAACCCAGTTTTTTCAGTCTTCCCTCATAGGTCATATTTTCTACACCATTTAATAATTTTTGTTGCTCTTCTCTGGACTTTCTCCAATTTATCCACAAATGAAATGTGGCACCCAGAATAATTCTCCAGTTGAGGCCTAATCAGTGAAGAGTAGAGCAGAAGAATTACTTCTTGTGTCTTGCTTACAATACTCCTGCTAATACAACCCAGAATGATGATTGCTTTTTTTGCAACAGTGTAATAATGTTGACTCATATTTAGCTTTTAATCCACTATGTCTCCCAGATCCCTTTCCTCAGTACTCCTTCCAAGGCAGTCATTTTCTGTTTTGTATGTGTGCAACTGATTGTTCCTTCCTAAATGGAGTACTCTTCCAGCTTGGCTGTGAACCACTGATAACTACTGTCTGGGAAAGGTTTTCCAACCAGGTATGCACTCACCTTATAGTAGCTCCATCTAGGTTGTATTTCCCTAGATTGATTATGAGAACTGTTTTTCCTCTAAGACTTGCTTCCCATGGAATCTTACCTAACAATTCCATGAGTTTATCTGCCTTCTGCCAATCTGCCTTCTTGAAATCCATTATTTTTATTGGGCTGTTTTCCCTCCTACCATTCCTTAGAATTGTGAACTCTACTGTTTCATGATCACTTTCACCTAAACTGCCTTCCGTTTTCAAATTCTCAACCAGTTCCTCCCTATTTGCCAAAATAAAATCTAAAACAGCCACTCCTCTAGTAGCTTTCTCCTCCTTCTGAAATTAAAAAAAAGTCTCCAATACAGTCCAAGAACTTGTTGGATAATCTGTGTCCTGCTCTGTTGTTTTCCCAACAGATATTTGGGTAGTTGAAGTCCTCCACCAAGTCCTGTGCTTTGGAAGATTGTTAGTTGTTCAAAAAAAAAGCCTTCTCCACCTCTTCTTCCTGATTAGGTGGACTGTAGTAGACTCCTACCATGACATCACCCTTTTTTTTTTTTTTTTTACCCCTTGTATCCTTACCCAGAGACTTTCAAGAAGTCTGTCTCCTTTTTCAATCTCAACCAAACTCCAAGTGTATACATTTTTAATATATAAGGCAACACTGTCTCCCTTTTTACACTGCCTGTAGTTCCTTAGCAATCTGTACCCTTCTCTACCAATACTCCAGTAATGTGGAATATGCTGTACACTTAGGGTTGCCAACCCTCCAGGATTGTCCCAGAGTCTCCAGGAAGATTATGTTATGAAATATTCAGGAATTTGTCCAACCAAAGTTGGCAACCCTACACTTACTCTCCTTTTATCATATACGGCAAACACATAGTGCAGTGATATGGTGTTTTTATAACAAAAAGATAATTCACACCTCTCCTTCGAGGAAAAGTAACAAGATTATTTCAAAATAAATGAAAATGTATTGTTCCTTCTAAATTTGGATTTCTAAAATTTACTGTTAGACAGAAAACTACACAATAAGTACAGAACTGAAGATTTGTGGAAACCCTTTATTGGCAATTTCACCCAGACTGATGAATTAGGGTGTCATTGGTTTTGACTTGGCTTTACTGAATGTGGTCCTAAGTAATTATCTCTTGATTTAGAAAATAAAAGTTTTATAAAGAAAGCCAAAAAAAAAAAAGCCTAATAAAATAGAAAAAAACAATATCTCCTCCGTAATTCAGAGATTTTTAAATAATTTGCAATCTGAAATGCTGGATATGAGGTTTGTCTTATGCATATCCTGATAGTTTCCAGTAGTTAAATATGAATAAAATCACTTCATCTTTTTCCAAGGCAATAAGTAAGCATATTAGATTACAAATTTCTGCTGCCTCGCATCTCAGTCAAAAACATTAGTCCTCTCTTAGTTTAGGAGAAAAAAGCAACTTTTTCTTGTGTCTTTGATATTTTCTGTCAATCCACATAGTTTGGTATCATTCCTGCCTGCAAATGGAGACATTACAGAAAATCTCTTTGCTTATGTCATCACCTATATACAGATTAGAGAGAACCTTACATATTATCTTCTACAGTGTTTTTACAGTAAAATTCAAAGACTCTCAAAAAACCAAATTACATTTTAAAATGAATACAATTCCAATACACTCAAATTTCACTTTAATAAAATCTACCAACCTCCTCTCCAGCTACTCAGTTGTCTGATTAGATGGCAGTGTGTAGTAAATCCAGCTCCAGAGGGAGTAACTCTTCTTTTTTCTGTCCTGAATCCCCAATTTCACTCTCAGAGACTCCAAATGCAGGGAATAGTTTGGAATCTACCATCCTCCGCGAATGTACTTAACTAATAATATAACCTGCTTGCCTCAAGTGAACTCCGCAGAGTATTAAATCACCTTTATCACACTGGCATGGTGATTTGGGGCACAAAGAAAGGTCATAGTGTCCTCTTTGAAAGTAAATATTGAAGCATCCTTAGAATGTACCTAGCACATAGCTAAATGGGTTAATTTAAAATATTTAGGTTTATTGTTTTCTATTCATTTGAATGCTCTTGTAATTGAATTGCATAGACTCAAATATCAATCACATTGCTAGTATTACGTTTCTGTTCTTGTACAAAAGAATTAATACTTTTAGAGACTGAGTGTTAACTTTTTAATATAGATTGCAATTCTACCACAAGGCATGCTTTTTACGGTAAAGTATTTGTGGGGTTTCTTGAAGATGCATAATCTTGTTCCTGATCTTTAGCTTTTGAATTAAAAAAGAAAATATAGTTACGGAATTCATTGTAACTAATAAGGACTTGAAATAGAAAATAGTATTGATAATTTTAGCTTTTTTAAAAATAAATGCTTTTCCTTCTTAGTATTAATTGCCATAAAATTAGATGGATAAGTGGATAAAACATCTTTACAATACTCTTAAAATATTCAGTGTAGCGTTTATTTCTTTAAAAAAAGTTGAAACAGTGTTACATCAAAGCCAATATGAATATTAGCCTTCTTATATCTTTAATAGGCTAGCTCCTGCTGATGCAAGGATCTTTTTGTAATCATGAAGATCCATGTGAATTGGACCTGCTTTTATATCAATAAGACCAGGCAGTTTTTGAAAGAAATGAATGACCAAGATTTATAGGAAAACCTGCCTTATAAATGTCTGTGATAACTGAGCTGAAGGTGACTAGCAACAGCAGCTGATTTTTAGGCTGTATTTGTATGGGAAAGAAAATTTCTAAATAAATTAGTGGTATTTTAACCATTTGATCTCTTTTGATTAAGACGGTCCCAAAATGAGAGAGAGTTTGCCTAGTGAAGATCAAACACATTTTCCTCATAGATAACCTGTTGCCCCCACTTCAGGGAGCCACCTGATGTACTGGGGTCCCACTGAGCCCACCCATTCCACCAGCCTGGGTTCCCTCACCCTGCCTTGCTGTTCCAGGCCCTCAAGCCTCCTCTAATACACACACAGAGACAGGACCACACCCAGCTGCAAAAGGACACAGACACTGAAATCAGCACCGCATGGGAAAGCTTTGGCTAGAGAGTTGCCCAGCACCCAAGTGCACACCGTGTCTGGAGTGTAAGCCCCAAATTGTGTCATCTTGTGCTGCACAGAAATCTGTACAGCGTAAGCTCATGAAAATCACGCCCTCCCTCAATGTGGAGGAAGATATGCACAGCTTTTTGCCCCCCCTCCCTTCCCCCCCAGTTATGAATTGCACAAACTGGTTTATAAAAAACAAAAACAAGTTTTATTAACTACAAAGAACAGATTTTAAGTGATTATAAGGGATAGCAAACAGATCAAAGTAGATTACTGAGCAAATAAAGCAACACGTAAACTAAACTTAATGTACTACTGGCTACAAGTAGTAATTTCTCACCCTAAATGTCATTTTAAGCAGGTTGCAGAGATTCTTGAAGACAAACTTTTCTTGCTTGCAGCTTAGAATTCCACATATTCCTTTCATGGGCCAGACACCTTATAGCCTTGGTCCAGTTCTTCTCTTCCTGAGATCAGTCTTAGGTGTTTCCAGCAGTCATCTTGGGTGGGGATTCAGTAAAGAACCCACCCTGGTTACCTCACTTCACTGCCTTAAAAAGGATTTATATATGGTGGGAATCCTTTTGTCTCTGAGTGTCATTCTCCCTCCCCTCCCCCAGTGAAAAAATACTAGTAGTCCAAGATGGAATCCAGTACCAGGTGACATGATCACATGACTCTGCAGTGTCACAGCAACATCCCAGGAAACTTCTCAGGAAGGTGAGGGATTAGCATGTTTAAAGTCCTATTGTTCTCCCTAATGGCCCATCCAGACTGATTGCTTTCTGTCTGGTGGGCGTTCCCCAGAACACTTTTATAATTGATACATAGTTAATATTCCTAACTTCAGATACAGAAATGATACATGCATACAAATAAGATAATCACATTCAATAAATCATAACATTTCCAATATCTCACATGACCCATCTTGCATAAACTACATCTTAGTTATGCCATATTCATATCATAAACATATTTCTTTGAAGAATATGGGGTGTAGTGTCAGAAATACTATTAAGAAAATAAACTTAAGAGGGAAATTTGTTACCAATATCCTACTTTCCTGTTGAAAAATGACTTTCTACTACCATGTTATGTAAAAACAATGAAGAAAATGTACAGATCGTCAAAACTGTTTTAATCACTGAATCTTCAAATCCCGCCCTGAACAAGCTGTGAACCCCTGTCCTGATGGGCTGCGTGCCGAAGGTTGCCGACCCCTGGTCTAGGAAAACATCATTGTTCTTGCCATGCTGCACCTGTTCTTTGGATAAGTAGAACATTAGTCTCCACGACTGTTGGTGTGTTGTACCAATAAATTAAAAACCAGCAGTATCTTATTAAAGGGAAAAAGGCAAAATACCACATTTATTGTGAATACAGAAAGAATCATAGTAAGCAGTTAGTTATAGCTATAACATTCCATTCAATCTCATATTTATTCACACATTCACACACACACACACACACACACACACACACACACACAGAGGTTCTGCAAGGTTGTCATCATAGTTACCAGCCTTAGAGTTGCTCATGCCAAGCCACTGGCCAGGTGGCCTGGACATGAGGAGGGAGCAGGGCCTTGTCAGATGCTCATCTGATGCTCCTGGAAGTTGGTTTGCAGAATCAGACCCCAAAGTTCTCACTTTTTAGAGTCTCTTTTTATAGGAATTTCTTCCTAGGCCAGTCTGTGGGAATTGCTTCATCATGCTGTTGCTGAATCAATCAGCAGATGGCACATTCCTGACGGCTCCGTGCTGCTAGATGTTATCTTGTTCTTTGGTTCTCCCATTCTTGAGGCTGTTGGGTGGATTCCAGTCTGCCCTCCGGGGGTCCTCTGGTTATTTCCACTTGACGCCTTCTTCAGCCGATGGACACTGGATTCTTAGGCTGGCACCTCCCTGATCATTCAGTTATTATCCACACCAAGCATCCATCCACATACATCCTCTATCTCTATTTTAATCACAATTGTTAATACAACAAAAGGGCGAGGAGTCTCTGGGTGCTGTTTCTGTTGTTAGAGTATTGCTTTGAGTCTCTGTGAATTGCTTTGAGAACAGACTCTGTCTTAGAATGTACTAACACAATTAGCAGCTTGCAAGTTTCACACATAGAGGGAGAGAAACAGTACCAAAACCCAAGAGACCTCTTAATTAGTAATACCCTGGAATTTAAACTATGGGGAATCAAACTCATTTGTGATTTTAATACAGAACTTCTTTAATATGATCCAACAGGTGTGGAACTTCAGTTGTCATATTTGCCCTTTATGTGACAAGTGAACTACAAAATGTGAACTTTACTTTCATCCTCTACTGTTTGTGTATGATGTGCGAAGACTAATTCTCACAACTCAAGCTGCCAGCATGCTCTTCTTCCTCAGATAAGGGAGAGCTCCACTCAGGTTATAGGCTTGTGTGAGACAACTGCTCAGATAATTTAAAGATGTCAAGGGCCTCTGTAAAAGAGCGTGGATAAGGGACCTGATATTTTGAATGCAAAAACCACTCAAACAGATACTTCTATAAGAAAATACTAAAGGGCAAAAGTTGGTGGGTTTTTTGCTTTTCAGTTACCTACCTTAAAGTAAATTTAAAGGTGATCTTGTTAAGCATGTAACAACAACTGATGGATTAAAAAATCTAGCTATCTTTTCATTTCAAGTAAGGAAAACATATGTATGTGCTAGACTGTTGGTAATGGAAAATGATTGCCTGGAGTGACTATTATAATTTTTTCTAGGTATGCCTTACATTTTGTTGTACAAAGTGGAATTTCCTACTATATCATGATCATAATAGGAGTGGAAAATATGCACAAGTAAGTATTAGGTTTCTTTATTTAAATTTAAAGTTATTTAAATGAAGAATATAAACAGTTATGTAGAAAGTTGCTGTATAGCTGTTTATAAGAACAAATAAGGTTTATATCTGCGTATATTTCTCTTACTGACACGCTTTATTCTTGTAACTGTGCCTAGTATGTTGCTATTGGCATTAGAATATCAAAACATTTCAGTATTTGAATTACGCTAAAGATGGCTTGTTTATATGGAAAAACACCACCTTTTTTGTCTGTTTTGTCTGTTTGAAATGCCAAGCACTTATCTCACTGTCTGCAGAAAGAAATGCTAAGGCAGCATTGTAATTCTCAATGTATAGCTATTAATACGTTTCTCATTGCTTAATCATAAATTGTCTTAGATTGCAAATACATGATTAATCCGTATTAATACAATTTTGTAGCTCTCAATACTAATGGAAGGAAAAGATCCTGGGTTGAGAACAGGGTTTGTGTGATGAAAGTGAATATTAATTCATTTAAAATGCCATCATTTTTTGTTTGCTCTGTTTTAAAAAAGGAAAAGAAACCTGAAAAGGTATTCACATTAGGACACAATTTTAGTCTGATAATAATAGAATCATTAAAAATGTAGGATTGGAAGGGACCTTGAAAGGTCATGTAGTCCAGTCCCTTGCACTGAGGCAGTACTAAGTATTATCTATATCATCTCTGACTGATATTTGTCTACGCTGTTCTTAAGATGCTCCAGTGACAGAGATTCCACAACCTCCTTAAGTGATTTATTTCAGTGCTTAGCTACTCTTACAGTTAGGAAGTTTTGCCAGTGTCTAACCTGAATCTCCTTTGCTGCAATTTAAAGCTAAAATAGAGACCTAACTGTGTAATAGCACTTACGTGGTTTTTTGGTTTTTTTTTTTTTTCCTTTAAAGGAAACAAACAAAAAAGGATATTTTAAAAATGAATTATTTGTATACATTAGATAAAGGCCCCAACTGAGTTTAGGGCCCCATTGTACTAGGCCCATACAAATGCATAGCAAGAGACTTAATTCCCTGAAGAGGTTACTTAAAAAAACAACACAGGCAAACAAGGGAGGGGAAGCAGAAAGGAGATGTAATTTTGGTTTTGTACTGCTGATGTGTCTCAGTTGCCCCAGATTATCTTTGAGGGAGTGGGAGAGTCTAAGTGTTCAATTCCCTAGGGAGAGGGGTCGGTCTGTCTGTCTCTCTCTCTCTCTCTCACACAGACACACACACACACACACACACACACACACACCTGCACGTGCACTTTATATTCCTGTGTTGGAGTCAACGGAATCCACCTAGTTGGATTTAGCAGCAAAAACTCTCTGCAAGATTTTAGAATCTGGCATCCTGTTAACCTATTACACCTTCTTATTCCTGACCCCCACACAGGAAGGGGGTTCCTCTGTCAGAGCTCCAAGGTTCCTCAAAGTTCAGCTCTCTGGTTTCTTGCCCCAACTCATTGTCAAAAGGATGGAATGGAGATCCCTGGAGAGCCAATCAATAACGTGTCCAAAACAGTTGCCATGTCATGCAGCACAAGAATCTTCCTTCCACTGTGGGCTGCATACATGTACCTTGTACCATTTACTGCCACTGCCGTAGTGGGAGGGAGAAACCCATATTTGATTTAGCGGTCTTGATCTCCTGCATGACAGGTGCAGGTGTTTACTAGATTACAATTTAGATAACACCGGGCAGCTTTTATCTTTTAATTAAAAATATTAATTTCTGCATATGAAATCCTCTTTTTTTTTCCAAAGCTGATGCCAAGGGACAAAAGAAATATGCAGTTAATGTTTCATCTTAATATTTTTTGTTCATAAAAAGCTCTATCAATTGCAATAAATCCCAAAGAGAATAAATTTGAAATAAATAATGGAAACATAAATTATTTTAGTATTGAAACATAGCTTCCTTTTAGTTAGCACAAATGCTGAAGGATTAAAGGAAAAATATTCAATCAGTATTTTTGTTTCGGCACCCTCTTATTTTAATTACCATGTTTAATTTAATTGTATGCACCCTAGTGAATCAAGTTCATCCCTAGCATAAGGAGGCACAACTCCCTTGAAATCAGCAGAGTTGTGGTAAATTAAAACCGGGATAAATTTGACCCAGTGCGATGGAATACCTTCACTGTGTTAGGGCAATAAACTACATCAGTCTGCATGTGGAAATCAGTATTTGGACGTTAGAGTAGGTAGCCTTTAAGTGTACTAAAACAGCTGTACTATAACAGATTTAAAGCTAAAACCTGAAACATACTTGCACATCTTGTTTAGTGTCTAGAATTATTGAAATGGTTATGCTTCTGCTAAAAGTAAAAGACTATTAATGAAACACCATGGTTGAGATTTTAAACACTCAGGAGTGTGGAAGTTCAGTTACGGGGTTTCCTGCAAGAGGAAGTTGTGTTTTATTCTGTAATGCTCGACAGGGGAGAAAAGGAGTTGCTTCTGTCACCAATGCTTTCAGCCTTTAATGCACATAAGATGCCCTTGTATTTTAAAAAAATGCTCCTGGGTGTTGTACAACTGTTTTCAATACTGGTCCAAGTTTATCTTCTCAGGGTAAGCCTGTTTCCTCTGCTTGCTGGTGGTTGTCTATGCTAGTGTAACACCAGTATGGATGGCGAAACACAGGTGTTGAAGCCACACCTTGTGGTCCTCCCCAGTGCAGTCCAACAATGCTGCTTCCCATGCTTCACTTTAATGGTCATTCTGTTAGTGAACTGGAGCAGCATCTGCAAGAGGTATCATATTACATAAATAGATTACAAATGAAGCCTCTGGCAAATCCCTATTTTTCACCTTTTCTGGTAGAAGTACAGCTACAATCAACACCTGAGAAATCTGTACAAATAGGCTTGGTATTGAATGAAATCGGAGTCCTGCAACATCAATTTCTTATTGTGGATATTGTGTGGGTGGGGTGGGGTGAAACATGTGGGCTGTTAAATTTTTTAAGTGGAGATAGTGGTCTAGATGGACACACTTCTGTAGGTAGGTCAGAATAAAAATATTTTTCCTAGGTTTGTTTCTTGTAATCTTTTTTTTAAAATTTGGCATTAGAATATTATATTACCCAGCTCAAAGAGCAAAATTGCAGTCAGTGAAAGATTTTTAAAAGTCTTGGAGTACACAGAAAAAAATAATTGTTTAATGCCTAAAGTCAGGTTAAGCTGAAATAAGCAAAAGCCTTGTTCCTCAATTTGAATGAGCTCGCTTAGTAAGCTAAATGAGGTGTTTATTGAACATTTGACTGACAAATTTCACTAAATGTCATGGGCTCAATGACAGACAAGTTTAACTGTAGGATAGAATATAATTTGAATTGCTGTGAAAGCTAAGATGGGAGTGAAATTTCTTTTTTCCTAAGTCATACTTGGAGTGAAATATAGAATGGGCCAAGCAAACATTCCCAGCTTTGATTAAGGAAGTGATAAGATGCCAAAAAAAAAAAAAAAATCCCAACAGCTGCAGGAGGAGAAAAGCATTAGAAATCTTGGCCTCTTAGAGCATGTTAAACAGAACAAAACCTTTTTGTGTAAAGCAGATACTGTGCAGTTAGGGTCAAATCGTGATCATATATAGGTGGGAAAAGTTCACTGCCTTATAAAGCTCCTAAGGAATCTCACAAAGATAACTGAGGAACGTGACTAAGATGACACGGGCTATAAATCTCTGGCTGCCAGGAAGAAGATGGAGATACTTTCTAAAAAAACAAGATTATTTTTCCCACAAACATCAGAAATTTGATCTGTGTTAAATGTGGAGGAGCTTTTACCAGTTAATTGTATTTTACTGGAAAAAAGATCTGAAATAGCCTTGCTGTGCCCCCCCAAGTTGCAGTTATTTTCCTCCTCCTATGACCCTCAGGTATTTGGATCAATTTGCAAGTCAAGATTTTGGTGCTCCCTGGAGCAACATACTGGCACAGGCATCAGTGTTCCTTCTGTTCTTCCTCTTTTAAGATTCAGATTTCTCTGTCACCTGGACTCTTTCAAACATTATGGCTGCTTATTTATTTATTTTTTTTTTTAAAAGTATTGACACTGAATTGGGTCTCTGCTTAGAAGTTTTTCTTTTGTCATTATGACCCTCTGACATCTGTCAGCAGTCTTTGATACCATTGACCAGATGCCAATCTCATTTTCCCCTAAAAAGGTATAAACGCTCTTGGTGTACCTTTAACAGATCAACAGCAAGACTATCTCAACGACTATCTCTTGCCTTTAGAATTTACTTCCCTTGTAGCTGGCCAAATCTTATATGTGGTTCCTTCAGGGCATGATGCAAGGCATTATCATTGGATTGTGGGTGTGCATGTTTATTAATACTTAATGTTTTCATCTTCAAAGCTCTTTATTAACATACTAATTGATTGTCAGTTAGTTCTTTATCCCTTATTCCTGACAACATAATTGCTTCTACTTGAATAGCTGGCAGTAGAAGTTGGCAATTGGGGCTCTTAAATGAGGCTCCACATGGGTTAGTTCTGTCTAGTTGATGTTTTTAATTTAGTATAAGTACCTGATTACTGTGGCAGTACATACACTACAAAGTAATACTATGTTAGTGTACTAAGCAAGTATAGCAGTTGGGAATGTTTGTGTTTATTGCTGAATAATTTTTTTGTTTTTTTAACTTGACTCTATTATATAGAGTTCAGTCTTTAGGATTGTAAAGTATGAAAAATATATTTTTCTGTTAGGAAAAGGACTTATGTGTATTGTTGTAGCACCTAGAAGCCCTAGTCATGTACCAGGACCATTGTGCTAAGCACTGTACAAACGAAGAACAAAAAAGATTTGTCCCTGCCCCAAAGAACTTAGTATAATACTAGAGGCAACTGCTGATGGATACAGACAGATGGAGTAGGACAAGGAAACAATAACACAATGCTGGTCAACTTGATCAGAAGTGGTCTTAGCATACCAGCAGTCTAGCTGCTGTCCAGATTTCATGGAAAAGGAGAGAGTTAAGAAGGGTTTAGAAGGAGGATAATGAGGTAGCTTTGCAGATGTTTACTAGGCACTCCTTCCAAGTGTGAGGGGAGCACAGGAGAAAGCACAAGGGTACTTTTTTGAAAATTTAACATGTGGATGATGGAGGCTGGTATCCTTGGCTGTTTGGCAACAGGAGTCAACATCTCAAAAGTGATTTGAGAGACTGTGAAGGGTGTAGAAAGTGAAGACAAGTTATTTATTAGATGTGATAGTGAAGGGGGAACCGGTGGAGAGATGTGAAGAAACAGGTGACATGGTCAAAGTGATGGCCTAGGAAAATGATCTTTGCAGCAGCATGCTGAATGCACATGAGTGGGGCAAGATAGCATTTGTCAAGGCCGGAAAGAAGAAGGTTGCAATAATTGAGATAAGAGTCTGGAGAAGATTTTTAGTTGTGTGGGTGAATAAGAAAGACCATCTCTTAGAGATGTTACACAGAAAGATTCAGTAAGATTTAAACATAACCTGGATATGAGGGCAGAAAGAGAGGTCTGAATTGAAGATGACATCCAGGTTACATGTCTGAGTGATGAGAAGGATGGTGCAGTTTTGTTGATGGTGGCAGAGAAAGGAGGTAGTGGGAGCAGAGAGGAACATGAGACCGTCTGTTTTTAGCCATGCTGAGCTTGAGCTGATGACCAGACATTCATGAGGAGGCGTCTGAGAGTCAGGCTTATATTTTATTTCGGAGAAGTAAGGAAGTAAATCTCTAAATTGTCAGCATAGAGATGGTAGTTGAATTTGTGCTTGTGCATGAGGTTCCCCACAGATAAGATATAAAGGGAGAAGAAAAGTGGATCCAGGATAGCTCTGAGAAATCCCTTCTCCCAAAAAGTTGAGGGCGGGGAGGAAGATCTTCCAAAAGATGTGCTGAAGTAGCAATTAGAGAGATGGGAGGAAAACCAGAAGACAGTCATTGAAGCCAAGGGAGGACAAGATTTCAAGAAGAGCAGCTGACAGGTCACAGAGGATGAGGATGGAGTACTGGTTCTGAGCTTTGGCTAGAAAGAGGTTATGACGGGTTCCCCTCCCGGGGAACCACCTGGAACTGGGGCACCACTGAGCCCCTGACCTACCACGCTGGGCTCCCTCTCAAACTGTGCTGCTGAGACAAGCTGCAAAGTCCTCTAGCTTTCACTTTTACCAGCATATATGCAGGTAGGGACACCCCCAGCTTCAGTTACATGGAGACTTTCTGACCAGCCCTTGCATCGGAAGGCTACAGCTAAGGCTACTCTCAGCTCCCCAGGTACACATCCCTTCTGGAGTATAAACCGAAAATTATATAATCTTCCACTGCACAGGGAACTGTACAGCGTAAGCTCATAAAATTTGCCCCCTCCCTCAATGTGGAGAGGAAAATGCAACAGTCTTTACCCCCGAGTTATGATTCCCACACACTTCGCTCCAACTCACTGCTTAAATAAAGGAAAAACCAAGTTTATTAACTACAAAAGATAGATTGTAAGTGATTCTAAGTGATAGCAAACAGATAGCAGATTAACTAGCAAATAAACAAAAAACGCAAACTAAGTATTAATATACTAAATAGATGGGATATGAATAACAGATTCTCACCCTAAGAGATGATATAAGCAGGCTGCAGATTCTTAAGGGGCAAGCTGCACTTGCTTTACTGCTTGGAATCCCCATGTGTTTCATTCACAGGCTAGAAATTCCTTAGCACTTCCCCCCCGTTCAGTCTTTGTTCCTCAGGTGTTTCCAGGAGCCCGCTTGTGTGGGGAATGAAGAACACCAGATTATGTCACTCCCTGCCTTATATAACTTTTGCATATGGCGGGAACCGTTTGTTTCAAAGCTCGGTTTCCAGATTAGTCGGTGGAAAAATACTGACATCCCAAGATGGAGTCCAGCATCATGTGGTCTGATCACATGTCCTTGTAGAGTTATAGCAGCTATTACTCAGAGACTGTTTGGAGTGTTCTCAGGAAGGCACACCAGCTGGGAAATAAGCTTTTCCTAAGGCCTATTGTTTTTACCTAATGGCCCGTTGCCCCGAATAGGCTCTTCCCCACCCACTATCTACATTGAAAGCATTTTGTCTAATGGGCGTCTATGGGTGTAACTGTATTTGAAATACAGATACATAGTCAATATTCATAACTTTCTGTACAAAAATGATACATGCATACAAATAGGATAATCTTATTCAGCAAATCATAACTTTTCCAATGACATCTCAATTGACTTATTTTTTTAAATAAATCATAATTATGTCATAATCCTAATAATATCACTGTGAAGAATATGGGGTGCAGTGTCATAGAGGTCATTAGAGACCTTGGTGAGAGGGGCTTCAGTGGGGTGCAAGCAGGGAAAAGCTAGATTGGAGGGGGTCTGGAATGGAACTGGAGGAGAGGAACTCTGCACAGGGATTGTAAACAGCATGTTCAAGGAGTGTAGAGATGAAAGGGAGATGAGGTGGTAGCTGAAAGGCAAGTGGGGTCAACTATAGGTTTTTTAAGATGAGAGAGACTAGAGCAGTGGTTCTCAAACTAGGGCCACCACTTGTTCAGGGAAAGCCCCTAGCGGGCCGGGCCGGTTTGTGTACCTGCTGCGTCCACGGGTTCAGCTGATCGCGGCTCCCACTGGCCATGGTTCGACGCTCCAGGCCAATGGGGGCTGTGGGAAGCGGCACGGGCCAAGGGATGTGCTGGCCGCCCTTCCCGCAGCCTCTGTTGGCCTGGAGCGGCAAACCGTGGCCAGTGGGAGCCATGATCGGCCGAACCCGTGGACGCGGCAGGTACACAAACCGGCCCGGCTCGCCAGGGGCTTTCCCTGAACAAGCAGTGGCCCTAGTTTGAGAACCACTGGACTAGAGCATACTTGTGAGGGAAGAGAGGTTAAGGAGAAGGTAGGGAATGGGAGTGAACACGAGAGACATCAGGAGATGAGATGGGGTCACTGGGGTAAGTGGAGGGTTACAGGTGGAAAGAAGATGAGACTTTGTGTCTGTGACAGGGGAGAAGGAGACCTAGAGAGTTGTCGGAAGGGAAGGGACACTGAGGGGAGGGAGAAGGTCGCACCATATTTTGTCAATGTTCTCTTGGAAGAATTTGGGGTGGTCCTGTGTGGGGAGAAAAGTGGAGTCAGAAGGTAGAAGAGGGTTTAAGGAGTGAGTCAAAGGTGGGTGTAAGATTCAACTAATTTAGAGAAATGGAGTTGTTAGCTAGGAAGATGATAAATTTGTAGTGGAGGAAGTCAGTCTAGTCATGGGATATCTGCCGAAGAAGCTCGGCAGCATGAGAGGAAGCTAATGCTAGCAGTGAACCAGGGCTGGGGGTTGGCAAGACAGATCTTGTGATGGGAAAGCGGGGCAAGAGAAGGACAAAGGGAAGAAGAGTGGAGGAGAGTTTTCATAGGAATGAGTAGCTGTACTCACTTTTCCCATCTCTACTCATCCAACAAACAGAAACTTTGTTCTTATGTATTACTGATTAGAAAGGCTCTGAGGTTCAGCTGGAACTAGCTATGGAAATGCCTTTGGGCTTGTGGCCAGTGGAAGGAGGGAAAGTGTTACATTCCAGGGACTTTCTGCTATCTAAGAAGGTGCAATGGCGGGGAATCATGCCTCCAAGGACCTGAGACATCAACTAATGAGTTTCAGAAGAAAAGCTCAAAATAGAATGTCTGTGAGAGGTTTTCTGCCTCTGCCAAAAAAATTGTCAGGATTGCAGCAGAATGGAGCCATTTAATCTGTCTGCATGCAGTTAATTATCAAGAGTTAGTGGCTCAGCAGGAGTTCCTGTGGGGGAAGGCTAATGACAACAATCCTATTCTCCCCTGGGAAGGCTTTTAACTAACAGCGGTGAGGTGTTTTAGATAAAGAAATCTTGAAGAACAAACAGGTAATCCTTTTGCTCTTTCAACACACCCTGGCTGAAGAAAGAGTGGGATGCTCTAGTGGGATGTCCAAAGATGTCTCTTTAATGTCCCCCTCCCTCCCAGTTATACGTATGTGGTATATTAAAATGACACAATCAGTTTAGAAGCTGAATCAATTTTAAAAAAGGAGGAAGTAGTAGTTTCAGCTGCTACAGCTACTTCTGAGTCCCCTCGCTAGTTTTTGTGTATCTTTCATAGTTTCCTATTTTAAATTGATATTTCTCTGTGTTGCTAGGTAAACTACCTGCACAAACAGAAGAAACTGATTGCACACAACTGTTGTAAACTACACATACTAGAAATATGGAAAATATACCGTCTTTGATCTTTCAATTAAAGTAATCTTGGATGTTACTTGTTTTATACATAAGTGATGTTTGTTATAATGTTGAAAGCATTCCCTTATTAAACTGCACTGCCCTAGTTAAGTAGATTCTTTTATCTCGCTGTCATCATTTCAGCAGACCTGTCTGTCAGTTTTCAAAATATTTCTCAAAGCTAAGGCTGACTCTCCATCTTTATCTTAAAATATTGTGCTCTCTCATATACCTGCCCAATGGCATGAGTTAAGGACAAGTATCAGCCTCAGCTTTTGAGTTGCATACATTTTGAAAAGAAGAGTTAGGTGTGTGAGTAGAGGTATTAAACTTTCAGTCCCCACATGGTTGGCTAAATAAATACACTAGTCATACATGTAAATGTTCTTGAGTAAATAAGGGTTGCAACTCTGTTCTTTATATTTGTGATAAGTCAGTAGTTGTAAGTATAGTGTGGGTGTGTGGCAAAAGTGAAATGCTTATTGATTGACTCAACTATAGGAAATATTCTGATGAGCTGCAGATTCAGTCCAGCTAAATTTTTAAAAAGAAAAGGAGTACTCTTGGCACCTTAGAGACTAACAAATTTATTTGAGCATAAGCTTTCGTGAGCTACAGCTCATTTCATCGGATGCATGCAGTGGAAAATACAGTAGGGAGATTCTATATACACAGAGAACATGAAACAATGGGTGTTACCCCATCACTCTCATTACAATGTGTATGGTAAGGTGAGCTATTACCAGCAGGAGAGAAAAAAAAAACCTTTTTGTACAGGTTCTTGTCAACTGCTGGAAATGGTCCACCTTGATTATCACTACAAAAGTTTTTTTTTCTCTCCTGCTGGTAATAGCTCACCTTACCGGATCACTCTTGTTACAATGTGTATGGTAACACAGTTTCATGTTTTCTGTGTATATAAAATCTCCCTACTGTATTTTCCACTGCATGCATCCGATGAAGTGAGCTGTAGCTCTGAGAGCTTATGCTCAAATAAATTTGATAGTCGCTAAGGTGCCAAGAGTACTCCTTTTCTTTTTGTGGCTACAGACTGACACGACTGCTACTCTGAAACCTAAATTTTTAAACTTCTTAACCCTAACAAGTCATAATTCAACTGTTATGGATTTGTATTTCCATTTTAAATGTTTTCCCTTACTGTTACCTTTCCCCCCAATTCTATCCTACTTTCTCCACACTCAGTTATCTCTCCTTTATCTCTCTGTTCTATCTATCCAGTTTCCCCTCTTGTCAGTTCCTCAGCCTCTTGCCTTCTCCTTTTTGCAGATCCTTTCTCTCTTCCCCCTGGCTTTTTCTCCACCAGCTTATTCCTCTGGTTTTGTTTCTTTGTTTTTGTTTGTTTTTTTCCCCCCAGTCTACAAATGGTTAGTTGGCAGCCTGTGAAAAATTTTGCTAGGGGTAGGTCACATAATAATGAGGGCGGATGGGACTCAGAGGATTCCAACAAATGGACAATTCTTTTGGTAGTTTGGTGTTTTTAGGCTATTTTCTTACAAGATACCTGGAAAAGTCAGAAAGAAATCAACCCAGATTGATGCAAGTACACCTAAAATCTCTCCAGTTGTCACCAGAACATTTGCTGGCTTGAAACTTATCTCTTGAAAATAATATTGCTTTCCTTACTACCTTGTTACAAGAGAGACAAGATGGGTATAGTAATATCTTTTATTGGACCAACTTCTGTTGGTGAGAGAGACAAGCTTTTGAGATTACACAGAGCTCTTCTTCAGGTCTGGAAAACTTAGGCTGCATCCACACTACACTACTTATAGTGGTGCAGCTGCCCCAGTGTAGCACTTGTGGTGCAGATGCCCTATAGGCGACAGGAGAGTTGGTTATCTACTTTGGTGTAATTACTCCACCTCCCATGAGAGGCGTTATCTGTGTTGGCAGGAGCAGCTCTCCTGCTGACATAGCACTTTTGACACTGGCGTGTAGGTCGGTATAACTTAAGTCACTCAGGGTGTGAATTATTTACACCCCTGAGCAATGTAAGTTAAACTGAAATAAGTTGTAGTGTAGGCAATGTCTTAAAGTATCACAGCTAAATACAAGTGGGAACAGATTGTTTTGCATAAGTAGTTAACACATATTTCAGAGGACCATTCAAGATGAAGTGGCCCTAGTCATAGGGAGGAAAGGAAGGAAGGAGGCGGAAGCATGTCTTGGGGTTGTTGTATTGAACCATAAGTGTCTATTCAGTCCATGATTTTAGTGTCTAGCAAAGTTATGAATTTAAGCTCCCAGGTGTGTTTTGAAAGTGTTGTACAGGTTTCCTTTGAGGATGAGGACTGATAGGTCACATATAGAGTGATTGCTTTATGAAAAGTGTTCACCCACAGATGATGTGGTGTTTTTGTTTATCATTTTCTTGTGGGAGTTCATTCAAGAGCATAGTGATTGACTGGTTTCACCCAAATAGTTGCTACTGGGGCATGTAGTACACTGGATGAGGTACACCCCATGTTGTGATAGGGATGTGTAGGATGAGGGATCTTGAAAAGTATGGTGTGGGGGTGGGGAGGGGGTCATTGTAGCAGTGGAGATATAGCTGCAGGTTTTTCATCTGTTGTTCTAGCAAGATTGGTGCCACTTTGTGTTGGTGTGTCCTGGTCTGCAGGGAGCTTGCTTCTGATGCTGATGTGACCAGGGTCCTAGTGGGGGCCAGCTGTGGTCACTCAATTTGGGTAAACTTCAAAGAATGGGGCAGCCAAACCCCCCAAAAGCTGGTGGATATTCCAATACTTAAATTCACCAAGCCAGCATAAAACAGCTTCTTTAATACCTTACTGGTTACTCAGAAGTCCAAACAACACAGTTCCCTTAACGTGATCCAGCGTCAGGCTTCCATCCAAGTACTCATGACAGATATGATGAAAATTTTTGTAAATCTTATTTCATCATATAAAAGAAAAGGTTCTACTAGTCCCAAAGGATCGGAAACAAAGGTTTCAGATCTTACCCAAATACACACGACAGCCCATTCTTATTAACTAAACTAAAATTTATTAAAAAACGAGAGGGAGAGAGAGTATGGTTAAAAGATCAAAATTCACAAAATTAGAAGCATTCTCTTCCTTGTTACAAGTTTCCACACTGTCAGTGGGTAACAGAGTCAGATCACCTTCATGCTTTCCTTGTGCCCTGGCTACGATATCACCCTGATCAGACAAGGTTGTCATATCTTTACCCAGCAACATACTAGAAACAGGCCAAATAGAAGCACCAGGATCGCTTGGTCTCTGGGAGCTATTTATGACATTAACTGGATATAACCTAGTTACAATGTCATCATCCCTAGCAGACACAAATTCAGGACCACTTCCTTCCTGTGCTTTAGTTGTATCCAGAATCAACTCTGGATCAATCGAAAATTTTTAAACCATCATAGGCTGACAGGCTTTTTCTGTCTGCTTTAGGCAGAAAAGAGCTGGAGAAACATTCCCCTTTAACAGAGAAACAGCTTGTGATATCCTTCCTTTGTCCCTGCACACATGGCTGTTCATTGACAATTGCTTGAAGATTGGGATACCTCCCTTCACAGGCTAGTCATTATCCCTAACAGACACAGGAACATATCCTTCACTGTCCCAGTTCTCCACACTGGTAACAGGTAAGGTGTAGGGATACTCATGTTCCACTAACCTTGCCTTCCCAAACTTCTGATTAGACAAGGCCATCAGCTCAGAAGGCTGCCTATGGTCATCTAAACTTTCCTTGCCTTCCCCTCCCTTAACAGATAAGCTGCTGTTTTCCACAAAGAGTGTCTTCTTACGATGAGCTACTTTAAGCACGTCACTTTTACCTGGGTCAGGCTTACTTTCCCAAGCTTTACTAGCCAACATTCCATCACCCGTAAAAAATTTACCCTTTTCTTCATCAATTAGGGCTTTAACCTGATCACCAATTTTAATTTGCTGTAGAGAAACATCTTTCTGAGCCTTATCTATTGCCAGATTCACTTCTGAGATACCAGACAGACAATTAGGAATTTTTTCCACATATGCATTGCTTCTTTGCACAGATAAAGAGCTATCTTCCTCATACAAACATTTGGAGAAACCCTCCACAGGCAAATCCTTGTTCCTAGTAGACACAGGTTCAGGATTATTTCTTTCCTGTGACTGGTTTATGTCATCAACTTGACTGAACAAAATTTTAATATCATCCCCAATCAAAAGATCCTTAGGTGATAACTTCCTTGTACCAGCTATAACTTCATGTTAAACACCATTCCATTCAAGAGGGATTCTGGCTAAATGCACACTTACAGTAAACTCAAAGGATTACAATATTCACACTCTGATTTGGTAAATAATCTTCCTCTTTGACAAAATCTGTTTTAACAAGACTGATGTTAGAAGCTGTAATTTGCCCTAAACAGCTTTTACCATTGACTTTTACATTCTCTGCACAAGTTATGGGGTTACCTTCACCTGAGCTCACAGTAAAAGTATTTGCTTAAAAGGTGGCAGTGTTGGGGTAAATTTGGTTACACACAGGCAACTGCTTAGAGTCAAACAACATACCAACATTGTTACAAACTGGATAGATTCTACCCCCATCTTTGCTGTTGTGAGGAACTGGTTTTTCAGAATGGTACAGTTCCTGTTATTCCTTTATTCTTCTGAGTTGGAGCTTAAGTCTGTCCGGTTTTGCCTTAGTTTCTAGTTCCTGCAATCAAATATATGCCATTTTTTGTTCTTGTTCAAAACACAGGTGTTCTCTGTCAGCTGCTTCTCCTTCCATATCAGCAATTTTTTGCTTTTGTTCAAGTTCTAGCTGCTGGTTTCTCACTGCAAGCATTTTCGCTGGGTCTGCTTCCTTATCACTGGCAATTAACAGATTTTTCAGTTCCTGCTCTGGGGCCTTTTGCTTAAAATACAACCACCTCTGTAAGCACAATTCTTCCAGGCTTTTTCTGTCAGGATCTTGATCATGAGTCACTCACTGTAACTGATTTTTAACCCTTAAACTCTCCAATATCAAAATTAAATTTTGACAAGCACGTGGTTCTGATCCAAAAGCCCAATTAACCTGTGGTAATGTGTATCCAAGCATGACTACACCACTGTGACCGGGGTCCTAGTTGGGGCCAGCTGTGGTCACTCAGGGTGAACTGCAAAGAATGGGGCAGCCAAACCCCCCCCAAAACTGGTGGATATTCCAATACTTAGATTCACCAAGCCAGCATAAAACAGCTTCTTTAATACCTTACTGGTTACTCAGAAGTCCAAACAACACAGTTCCCTTAAAGTGATCCAGCCTCAGGCCTCCATCCCGGTACCCACGTCAAATATGATGAAAATTTTTGTAAATCTTATTTCATCGTATAAAAGAAAAGGTTCTACCAGTCCCAAAGGATCAGAAACAAAGGTTTCAGATCTTACCCAAATACACACGACAGCCTATTCTTATTAACTAAACTAAAATTTATTAAAAAACGAGAGGGAGAGAGAGTATGGTTAAAAGATCAATATACATACAGACATGAGTTCAGTTCACTGAGGTTCAAATTCACAGCAGAGATGGTGAGCTTTGTAGTTGCAAAGAGTTCCTTTAGCATTCAGTTCATAGATCATAGTCCAATGCCCAAATCTCATATTCAGGATGTAGCAGCGTAACTGGGACCTCATACTTGTGACTCAAACTTCCCCTGATAAAGTCTAAGCAGATCTGAGATGATGGAATCAGGACCCAAGGATCTTTTATACAATTTCATGTCTTTTGACAAGTTGGGATTTTCCTGGGAAACAAAAGGTAATTAGGATGACTTTGAAGGAGGTCCATCACTGGTACTTAGCTATACGAATTAACAATAGGCCATTTGCTTTTTCCTCCACCATTCACAGTACATTTCAAAGAGAGATGAATACCGAGACATCCCATGTTTACAATTCATTTGAATACTAGGATCTTCTTTTGACCTCTGAATTATCAGAATACAGCATAGACAGGGACTGTTGATTACATTGTTGACCCTACTCATATATATGTAAATACACAAGAACACAAACATCATCTCCCCACATGTCTTTTGAGGGTTATTTATTTTGCGGTATTTTTAACCCTTTCTAGCTGAGCTTGGTGAGGTTGGGGGTTGTTTGAAGGCCAGAAAAGGGGGTTCAGGAAAGACTTATTTCAGGATGGGGTCCCAATCAGGTATGGGTTGTAGTTGTTTGATGATACCTGGTATGGATTCCAGTGGGAAGTGACAATAGAGGTGTGTGGTCAGAGGGGGTTTTATTTCTATATTGAAGCAGGTTCTCTCAGGATATTTGGTTGTGACTTGTTACAAGATAGGAGAAATGAGTGTGTCTACTCTTTTAAACCTTTGCACCTAGTTTCAATCAAATCACTCCTTAAAACCGACTTACAATTTAACTTTCAACACTGACCCCCCCCACTCCTGCACAAATTTTAAAACAAGTAGCATGTTTCATATATTATGCATACAGCTAAGTATTTTGTGACCTTCATCCATCTTTGTTCTCCCCTGTGACTGTTATCTCTCTAAGCCATTTCTATCTTGATCTGTATGATGAACAGGATAGGGACATTTCATGTTCTATTGCAAAGTGTCATGCATATCTATGGTGCCGTGTAAATACAATCCTTGTAGAAATGTTAGCTTCCTGCATATTCCTATGTAATATAAAGTACATCTCCCTTTCAAAGGCATAAGACATTTTAGGACCTTTCTGTTCCAAAGGCCTACCTCTAAAATTCATTTTGGTCCAGTTGCTACTTGTTCATTGTTTTCAATCTCCTAGTCTCTAGAAATAAATCTGTCTCTGGGGTTTATTTATATACCCAACTGTTTGACTTCTCTTTTTTCTATATCTTTATTATCTTTTGCATCATATAATTCTACCAGACTCCCCTGTTTACTCCTTCTGTTGTGAATGGAAGTGCTCCCTAGCAACAGGCAGAGCTCCCCTGTACCCTGCACGTGAATAATCATGTGAATACACAGGTGGTCTTGATATGAAATAAAGCACATGATCCAGTAAATAGCTGTGCAGTAGTTTCCTGATAATCTTCAGTAATTTCTCTTGAAACAAGTGAGGTATCAGAAATATCTGTTACAGGTTTCAGCCACTTTGTTCACTTCCTTTAACTCTTCTGACTGTATTCTGGTGATTGGACTTGGTGCTTTGTATAGATTCACAGATTCCAAGGCCAGAAGTGATCATCTAGTCTGACCTCCTGTATAACACAGGCCATAGAACTTCCCCAAAATAATTCCTAGAACAGATCTTTTAGAAGAATATCCTGTCTTGATGTAAACATTGTCAGTGATGGAGAGTCCACTATGACCCTTGGTAAATTGCGCCAATGGTTAATTACTCTCACTGTTAAATTTATGCCCTCTTTTCAGTCTGAATTTGTCTTGCTTCAATTTCCAGCCATTGGATCATGTTATATCTTTCTTTGCTAGTTGCAAGAGCCCATTATTAAAAATTTATTCCACATGTAGGTGCTTGCAGACTGTGACCAGGACCCCCTTTATTCTTCTCCTTTTTGTTAAGCTAAATAGATGGAGTTCTTTGAGTCCATTACTGTAAGGCATGTTTTCTAACCATTTAATCATTCTCATGGCTCTTCTCTGAACTGTCCCCAGTTTATCAGCATTCTCCTTGAATTGTGGTCTCCAAAACTGGACACAGTATTCCAGCAATAGTCGCACCAGTGTCAAATAGAGATGAAATAACCTCTTGAGATTCCTGTGTTTATGCATCCCAGGATCACATTAGCTCTTTTGACCACAGGATCACACTGTTTAAATTAAATGCATGTAGCCATTTGTTATCTGTGGCACTTAGTTATCATTCTTGTGAAATTGAACTGACTTGGATATCTGCCCCATTTCTCCATAATGACAGGAATAAAGTAGTGGAACAACTTGATTTCCTTATCCACTGGTATAAAATCACTCTGCTCTCAATTTTCAGTGGTTAAATAGATATTTTTTTTCATGTGTTCAAAAATATATGGAAAAAAATCCTTATTGGTTGAAACTTTCTTCTATTTCGCAATAATTTCATCTGTTTTTCTATGCATTCTTGTAAAATTGGCCTTTTTGTTCCCAGCTCTTATATTTTAAGTGTCTATATCGCTATTTATATTTGGTTTTATATTTATAGTTCCTTTTTCTATTCATTTTCATGTGGCTGGAATGAATTTTGGTTGTTGTATCTTCTAAAATACTCTAAATTTGTTAGGTGTTTCCTCTCTTTCTTAACCTTAAATTGATACCATTCAAGCCAAGTAATCCCCAGAAGGATACTCATCTTCATAACATTGCAGGCAAAATCCAGAAATACAGTATAATATCCTATAGGCATCCTTGAGAGAATGCAAGTGACAGTTACTAGATTTCTTTTTATGATGTGGGTGTAAATTAAAGGTATTTAAAATGTTAACTTAAAATGGGTTTTCGTAGTTCTCTAAACTCTAAGCAGGTAGTTTTCTTCCTACCTTTTCAGAAATTTTAAATAGTGCTCAACTTGTATGTGTATTTAGACTGTGTTCCTCCATGAACAGAAACACTTTTTGGAATGAAATGAAAAGTGGCAATGAAAAGTGGCTGTACTGAAATCCATCTGATCTACTGTACTGAGTGCATATCACTCTTTAGTCTTTGGTGCATCATCTTCACAGTACTTCTTTTGGCACAGTACCCAGAAATGCGACCAACCGGCCTCAACAGGGCCTGGTGCTGAAAGGGGACAGCCCCAGCAGGAGGGAGGGAGATCCTCTCTGAGGGACACCAGATAGCTTCTCTCCTCTCCCCACTCCTCACCCCCATCGTATTGGAGTATCCGGCATCCATTGGCCAGATAGGGTGAGGGGTGCTGATTGGCCAGCATTACCCAGCTCAAAGAATTTAGCCTGGAGTTGGGGTGGTATGGAGCCTCTTTTGGTTCCATTCCAACAGAGGCAGAAGATCTGGGATTTTGGTGATGGGCCTTGGGCTTGTGGGGTAGGGTAAGAGCTGGTGGCCCTTGCAGGCTGAGGTTACCACCTTTCTGCACCCTCTGTCCCCTTCATAGGGTAGTGATGGTGGTAGGACTCATTGAGCCGAGTCCTTGGGTTGGGGAGCAGGCTGAGGAGAACCTACTCTGAATCACGGGTTATATGGTAGAAGATGCCTTGTAACCCCCAATTTAATAAAAATTGCAGCCTGCTGCTTAAAATCCATCCATGTGTCTGTCCTCATTTTGCTTCTGTGTCTGGATCAATAAAGCTGTGCTTTTAATCAAGCAAGAGAAAACTGCAAGCAACTTTAGAAGAGAAAAGTCATGTTTTCTGGACACTGTTTATTCAGTAATCCTTGAAAGCCAGAACATCCACTGATACTTCAGCAAGGCACATTACTTCTCCTGTCATGTTGCCAAACAACTTGACTGCAAGCAAATGAGCTCTGAGTCATGGTATCACTGTTGCATGCTTTATTACTTCAACAAACTATTGCTGTCAAATAAATCAGACACCCTACAAAATGAAGTGGCAGCATAAGTTGCACCTAGGAGAATTCAATAAAACTTTTATTCCTCTTCAGCATCCTTATGGCATAGTAGTACTGCTAATAAGATTTGATTAAAAATTCTGGTCGTACACCACTGTGAATGAACTAAATCAGTGCTACTGTTAGGAATGGTGGGGGTAATACACTTACTGTTTTGATTAAAAGACTTGACTTTGTTTGAGTTTGACAGTGTCAGCTAATATTTGCTAAGTGGGTGTTAAACACTTTTTATATTCTTTTGTAGAGTAACTTTTAGTTGAGACAAGCTTCGTTTGACTTACTGAGTTGGTCATCAGGAGGCATCATTTCAGTTTCTGTAGTAAAGCGGCTGAATGGGAACTATAACTACTTTCTGCGACTGTTGTGTGTGTTGCACACAAAATATCTGGCTGGAGAGTAGGGGACTCTATGTGCGTAAATCTCATTTTGTGTCTAAGCTGCTGGTTTGCAGAGAATAGTGTATTTAGATGTAGAATATATTTAATTTTAAATGTGTATTAATTGTCTGACATTAAACTACTAAAACAAAAAAAAATCAACTCATCCTGTTGCTGTCCATCTTTATCTTCTATGTGTTGTCCTTAGGAATGGCAGGATTCTCAGATATATATGTTGCTTTATGTTGTGTGTGGCAAGTACCTTGCCTTGATATTCTATACTAAGGGTGGTGTTGTGCCCTTCATTTAGAATTTCCTGTGACTTTAAATTAATCAAGCTGTGTTTTGAAAACTGTATTTAATAATTATTTTAAGGTTAAACTTTCAAAATTCTAGTTCTAAGTTGCACCACACACACACATGTGTACAAATCAAACCCTAGTGCACCACTAATTCTGCAGACTCCAGATTTTCTCTCAGGAGCAATGTTCTTCAGTTGCGTGGAAAATTAATTTGCACTTTCCCAGAATCGCAACTAATTAAAAGGCAGCTAAATATGTGTAGAATATCTTCCTGATATTGTTGTGGTTACCAGATGGATGTTATAATTGTGCAGACTATTGCTGTTCCCATTCACAATCATGGATAGAAGCCGAGGTGGTTCATGAGCCATTCATTCTGTTAAGGTGGGATCTACATTACAATAAGTATGAGCAGTGGTGCTGAACAATTTTTATAGCAGGGGTGCTGAAGGCCAGATCCATGTATTTTGGTGGTTGTTACTACTTCAAGCCAGGGGCTGTGGCAGCACCACCAGCACCTAGTTCCAGCACCTATGAGTACGAGAGCTCCTGTTCTAGGAGGAGGTACTTTATTCCTCCAAGAAGAAAATTGGATGACTTTGTAAATCTCTTTGAACCGTTATTAAGTTGTATCACCAGCCCCACAGACAATAAAATCTAGACACTAATAATAAATTATATATTTATAAATTTATATAAATCATATAATAAAGCACTCTGCACAGAAAATTTGCAAAGGACAAAATATTGAAATATTTATATTTAACATCTCTCTAGGTTAACTGAACCTTTTTAGTGTGACATAGATTGGGTACTGAATACTAAAACACTTTTATCAACAGGTTTTGTTTTTGGGAATATTGTTACAATATCCCATTTTTTTCCCCAATATAATAATAAACAAAAATTTACCCCTAAAAAATCTTGGGTGAAATCCTGACTCCATTGAAATCAGTAAGAATTTTGCCTTTGACTTCAATAGGCCCAGCATTTTACCTTTGATAGAAAAGCTTTGGATTCAGCACACAATCCTTAGAGTACTGAACAAATTTTTGTCATTTTATAAAATCTAGAAAATATCAAAGGATCCCTTTACATGACCTTTTTTCCATATCAAATCAAGAAAAACATAAAGTTCTGCAAGCCTTACAATTAAACTTACAGTAACCACCTACCAGCATACATACAAATAAATTAACTCCATAAGCCTTGGGTATTTAAATTAAGATGGTGATTGCTTTAGCCAGCAGATGGTAAAAATGAAAAACTCCAGAAAAGCCTTTCTTCGCTCAAATGACACCTAGGAATGTCCCCTTATCCTACCCTCAAAACCCCGTCAAACAAATGGCTTTTGCATTATGCCCAGAAGGCCAGATTCAATAGGCTTGGATTTAGTGACTAAGTGGGAGGGAGCAAGTTCCAGAAAATGCAAGGGCCATGCTGGTAGATTCCTTTCTTTTATACTAAAATCGATTCAGTTTGAACACTTCCACTGACTGCAGTTGTGGCAAGTCTCTCATTTAGAAAAGGAACAAAATAAATAAGGTGCTGGGAAAGCTTGGGTTTTTAAAATGCAATTTAAGTGGGAGCAAACAAACAAAAACCATGTTTTGATGCTCTTAAAAGTGTTTTTAAAAGAAATAAAAAGCTTGATACTTTTCTTTTCAAAATGTTATTTATGTTCCCTTGGACTAAGATCATGTATCAAGTCACAGTTAAGCACACACTAAAACGGAGTAGTAATAAAAGCCTCAAATAGTGTTTTTATTGAAAATGACAACAAACCCTTACGGATGGTCAGCTGAAATATTTTGCAGATAAAATAGCTTTGTGGAGGAGCAAAGCTGAAACTTAGACCTCCTTACTATTGCTATCTTGAAAACATAATTCAAGTGCAGTACAGTTACTGCACAATAGACAGTGGATAACAGAGGAAGTGTCTAATGGCTTGGAATGCTGCCACCCACGTTGGTGGGCGGATGTTATATGGGGTAGTGATGGGCAAGTATTTTTGAAAATGATTAGAACGCTATGGTGTCAATTCAGAAAAGCACTTACAATGTAAACTAAGCACATACTTGTGCTTAAGTACTGTCCTGAACAGAGATGCTTTCCTGAATTGGGAATCATAGCACTGGAAGGGACCTTGAGAGGTCATCTAGTCCAGTCCCATGCACTCACAGCAGGACTAAGTACTGAAGGAACAAATAGAAATATTAGAACCACTGAAAACTATTTTTAAGTAGTAATTGAAAAAAAGTATGGTTCAGGAGCGGGTCTTTCCCGGGTCTATCCCCTTAGGATACTCTTCAGCCTCAGGTCCACATCCCGTATCTTAGCACCTGGCAGACAGCACACCTTTCTGTTCTCTGGATTAGTTCTTGTTACAGGCCTGTCTGTCCTTCTCAATAAGGAGTCCCCAATCACATAGACCTGCCTTTTCCTGGCGATGGTGCAATTCTCCAGTCTATGCCCTGTTCCCTCTGGCCACAAGTCCTCTTGATTCCTATTGTCCCTTGCAATCCTCTGCAACCTATCCCATATCCTCCTGGGGCTCATATTTGGTGGTGTTACCACCATTGACTCTTGCCCTCTTCCTATGGGACTAGCTGCTCTTCTCTTCTTCCTTGCCCTCTCACCTTCAGTGACCACCTGCTGTGCCCCTTTTTCATTTTCCAACTCCGCAAACCTGTTCCTGAGCTCTGTTTCTCCTTCACTAGCCCGTCTTTTCCCCTGCCTGGTTCTGTTTAGTCACATGCTTCCACTGTCCACTTTCCTCACACAGCAGCATTCCCTCAGAGTTCTTCAGTCCTGCTTCCATCTGCAAGTCTGAGATTTCCCTTCAGCCTCCTCATATATACAAATACCTTGGAGGATAGGTTTAAAATATACTGTGATCTTGAATTGCAGAAATGGGTTGAAATCAATAAACGAGAGTCAATAAATAGTTATAACATTGTTTGCATAGTAAGTGCTAATCAGATACACCTATTAATAAAGCATTATGATATTTACCCATTTAGTTATCACACATTAGAATACCCACAGCTTCCTTAGTAATTCTATTCTTTAGTTGTGTATCACATTGTCAGAGTTCCTTCCCCACTCTGAACTGTAGGGTACAGATGTGGGGACCTGCATGAAAACCTCCTAAGCTTACTTTTACCAGCTTAGGTTAAAACTTCCCCAGGGTACAAACTATTTTACCTTTTGCCCTTGGACTTTCGCTACCACCACCAAACGTCTAACCGGGTTTATTATTGGGAAAGAGTCGTTTGGAAACATCTTTCCCCCCCCCGAAATCCTCACCAAAACCTTGCACCCCCCTTCCTGGGAAGGTTTGATAAAAATCCTCACCAATTTGCATAGGTGAACACACACCCAAACCGTTGGATCTTAAGAAAAATAAAAGAAACATTCAGTTTCTTACAAGAAGAATTTTAATAGAAGAAAAAGGAAAAAGAATCACCTCTGTAAAATCAGGATGGTAAATACCTTACAGGGTAATTAGATTCAAAACATAGAGAGTCCCTCTAGGCAAAACCTTAAGTTACAAAAAGACAGGAATATCCATACCATTCAGCACAGCTTATTTTCTCAGCCATTTAAAGAAATCAGAATCTAACGCATATCTAGCTAGATTACTTACTAAGTTCTAAGACTCCATTCCTGTTCTGTCCCTGGCAAAAGCATCACACAGACAGACCCAGACCCTTTGTTTCTCCCCCCCTCCAGCTTTGAAAGTATCTTGTCTCCTCATTGGTCATTTTGGTCAGGTGCCAGCGAGATTATCCTAGCTTCTTAACCCTTTACAGGTGAAAGGGCTTTTCCTCTGGCCAGGAGGGATTTTAAAGGTGTTTACCCTTCCCTTTATATTTTTGACACACATGCAAATACACTATGTAAATATATCAAATATAATTGAACAACAAGCTCATGAATCACTCTCCCTCCCTGTTGTGTTGCCCATTTTGGGATTGGCTGGGTTGTTTTCTTTGAGCTACGTCTGGCACAGTCTACTTCCTCAGGGAGTCTTCAGGCTTAATGTCTGATCAAGTTTGTTTCTCTTGGATCAGTTTATTTTTCCTCATGTCACTTGATTGCTGGTATCAATGTGCATTAAGGAAAGGAAACAAGACTGCCAAACTCTGAAAATATAGCTAATGCAGTGAATTATTTTGTAGAATGATATTTAATAGACTGAGTCCTATGCTGGACAGAATAGTGAGCCACAGGGATTACTTCAGGACATTCTGCCATATAAGAATATACAAGGATTTTAATTTGGGGGGCATTTTTTTATGAATAACATTACCATAATACAAACTTGATAAAATAGCTGTACCTAACACACTTGTAGTGCTTCAGTCCAACATAAGTGAAATGTGTCAACTTTAAATGGAACAAGGATAAGTATTTTAGGAAGCTTGTAAATGCCTCCTATTGTGTTAGGCCAGGTTTACACCTATGTTCCCTGTAAGCTGCACAGCAGCCTTCTTTGCGCTGCATAGGCGCTCAGGGAACCCGCCTGGGGACCTGCTGTGGCCAGGGGAAGGGCACATCTCCCCCGGCCCCAACCTAGCCTGGCCCCCAACCTAGCGGCCATGTGGCCTGGACCTGCCGTGGCTGGGGCGCCCCTCCCCCAGCCATGACTCTGTCGCGGCCGAGGCGCCCGGACTGGCCGGGGTGCACCTACCCCAGCCTGAACCCAGCTGCAGCTGGGGCACCCTTACCTTGACCTGAACCCAGCCGGGGTGGCCCGGCTAGGCCTGGACCCAGCCGCAGCTGGGGTGACCCGAACTGAGCCCCGGCCTAGACCTGCTGTGGTGCCCCTCCCCCGGCATGAACCCAGCTCCAGCCCAGACTTGCCAGGGGAGGGGCGCCTATCCTGTGGCCCCAGTCTTGGATCTGCCATGGCGGGGAGAGGCGCCACCGCTCCCCTCCCCCCCAGCCCAGGTGCTGCTGCAGGGAGAGAGAGCTACTGGGAGTCCCCTCTCCTTGCCGTAGCCCTGGAGCACCCTCCTGTACCCCAAACACCTCATCCTGGGCCCCACCCCAGAGCCCACACCCCCAGCTGGAACCCTCACGCTCTGCACTCAACCCTCTGGCCCAGCCCTGAGCCCCCGCCCACATTCCAAACCACTCGGCCCCACCCCACCACATCAATTTTACGTGCACCAATATGAAGCTGATGTGTCACACATCACCTCCATATTGGTGCACATGACAAAATTCATTCCGCACATGGGTGGAAAAAATTAGAGGGAACACTGGTCTACACTACCATTTACTTTGGTATAACTTACCGTCGCTCAGGGGTGTGAGCGACGTAAGTTACACTGACCTAAGTGCCAATCTGGACAGCGCTATGTCAGCAGGAGAGCTTCTCCCACCGACATAGCTACCGCCTCTCGCGGAGGTGGATTTATTATGTCAATGGGAGAACTCTCTCCCGTCAGCTAAGATCATCTTCACCACATGTGCTACAGCTGCATCGGTGCAGCTGCGCTGATAGAGAGCACTTCTAACGTAGACTAGTTCCTAGTGCTAAATGGGGAAAGACAGCTTGTCCTACATCATAGTTGCTAGGTGAGATGATGATCCATTCACTGTGGTAACTTTCCCACATAATTGCTGAGCTTGAATGCTTTTGGGTAATTGTATGTAGCATAGTTATAGCCATGTTGGTTCCAGGACATTAGAGACAAGGTGAGTGAAGTAATATCTTTTATTGGACCAACTTCCGTTTGTGAGAGTGACAAGCTTTTGAGCCACGCAGAACTATTCTTGGGGTTTTGAAAAGGTATTCTGAGAGTCCTAGCTAAATGCAAGGTGGGACAAATTGTTTAGCATAAGTTGTTAGTGCATGTTCTAAGGGACCGTTCAAGGTGAAGTGGGCAGTTAACAGCTCTGCAGTCATAAGACAAAAAGAGGGGTTTAGTGAGTTCCAGATTGTTGTAATAACATAAATCCAGTGTCTTTTATTAAGACCATTAAGTCCAATAAAGTTATGAATGTAAGCTCACAGGCTCATATCTTTTCAAAGTGTTGTACAGATTTCCTTTGAGAATGAGGAATGAAAAGTCAGATACAGAATGATTGCAATCTCCTGGCGCCCTTACGTCTGTCCTCGGTTCCTCCTTAGAACATCTGGTCCGGTGATGGCCTTCACACTTAACTTCTAACACACACATTCCTCATTCACACACAAAACAGGATTGATTTACACAGAGCATTTGAACAGAAACATTAAATTACAATGCAGGTGAAAACAATCATAGCATTCTTTTACTTATTTTAAAATGCTAAACCTACAACGAAGTGGTGACCCTAAAGGTCTGTCACTGCCTTAAAATCAGCTCCAGACACAAATTCTGGCTAATGCATCTTTACCAATGGCCCATTAGGCCATTCCTTTCTGCTTTCAGAAAGGGTAGCTGGCAAAATATGTTCAAATCATACACTAATACACTTAATACATGTTACATTATTATTATTTATTCTTCATTTTAAATTATACAAAACACACACACAAAATCCTACTACTACAGTTGTGGTGGAAATCTATGAGGATGTTTAAGTTGTCTGTCCAGAGGATGAAAATATCATCAGTGTATCTCAAGTATATCATTGGTTTCATGGTCCATTTGTTCAGAAATTCCTCTTCTAGGTGGCCCATGAAGAGGCTGGCATACTGGGGGGCTGTACCCATGGTTTGGGCAAAGTGTTTGTTATTGTTATAGGTGAGGAAGAAATGGATGAGTTTGGCAATGTGTTGGGGCTAGATATCTGTTCATCGTCTTGTAAATATTTGAGACAAGTATCTGATCAGACACCCTAGTTTTATGATTTACTACAACAATCTGCAGTCCACTAAACACCTCTGCAGTCAGAGGACAAAAATAAGCGGTAACAGGCCACTCTACTGTATCTTCAATGGTCCCTTAGTATATATGCTAGCTACTTACGCTAAACAGTCTGTTCCACCTTGGAGTTAGCTGTGACACTGAGTACCTTTCCCAGACTGAAGAAGAGCTCTGTACGACTCGAAAGCTTATCTCTCTGACCAACCGAAGTTGGTCCAATAAAAGATATTGCCTCACCCACCTTGTCTCTCTGGATAGTTGGTCAGTCTCTGTGTAGGATAGGTTTGTTATAGAAATATTGGTCTGTTGAATTTCAGAATGTAGCGTATTGTAGAATTTCCTCTGTATCTTAATTCTTTGCTTGACTGTTGCCAATGTTAGTTTTTTCTCACCTTAATAAAATCCAGAACTACAAAATTAACAAATGTTTGAAAGCTTGTTATGTTGTTACTGTGGATAGCTTGTTTTGTGATGTGATAGATCCTATTACGGTAGCACCATAACGTGCAAAAATTCACTGTCTGCTGCTATTTTATTAAACTCATTTATGTCAGTTGTCAGGATTTTCATGATTAATATCAATGTTACTTTCGTATTTTCATTTCAAAGTTCTTTATAATTTATTGAACCTTTTAAATGCCTCTTGTAAGATAGGGATGAATAGTTTGATAAAATGAGAACTGGCCTAAAACCTTGCCCATCTAAGAACTGCCATTTTAATGGGAATTGGGATTTTTGGTAATGCTTAGTAGTCTGAATAAGAATATCTGACAAAATCAGGCAAAGGCACATTCCACTTGTGCATGTTGTGACCAGTTGCACCCTTTTTTGTTTTGTGTTGTTTAGTGATATTAATCAGTTTTTTTGTTCAGTTGGAGACAGAGCCCCAACAGTTCTGGCTTTCAAAAGATCTTTTCTGGAGACATGAGCAAGAATTATCCTGAGCTCATTCCTGTGTTTTGAAATGGGCTATTCATGTAAAGTTTCAGCTTTACAAGTCTGATTAAAAATGTTCTATATTGTTGCAGTGACTTCTGCAACTTTATTGGAGAAATCTCATGTAGTGCTTGAATATAAAGGAGCTATCCAAGGACAACCATGGGAGATACTCACCTGACTAATGTAGATTCAGTTGCCCCAGAAACAAGCAGCTAAGAATTTTACTGTCCACACAGTGGCAAAATTATTTTGGTCAATGCAAAGCTGAAGTGATAGAGGCAATCCCCTGTTGTTAGGGTCTAAAGAATTTACAAGACTGGCCTCACCGGAAAGGTCCAGGGACAAAGTTTTAGTGAGAAGTCCAGCCCCCGCACCCTCATTACCACTAGCTGCTGGGAGGTAAGGGTGACATTAGCACACATTTTGTAGATAATATAGCAAAACCATTATCTGATTCAACACCACCCACATCATGTCATATCCTCCAAGTATGATGCCTCCTAACTTAAGTATGTGAGATGGTATTACCTCTTGTTCAGAGGGGCAATCCCTCCTCACCCCGCAGGCTTAAATCACAGCTACCTTCTGATAAGCAAGTTGGAACAAACACTTTGAATTAAACTTGAGTTCTGATTCTGGCTTTGCATTGACTCCATGGCCTTGGGCAACTCAGTTAACTTCTCTGGCACTTTTCCCCACCTGTGCAATTGAAAAGATTAGTTAATGTTTCTACAGTACTCTTACGATGTAAAGCACTGTATATGTGCTAATTAATTAATAAAAACATTATCTAAGCAAAAAAAATGCTAAGGCACCCTGTAGTTAAACTACCACTAGGAACAAATTGATCACCAAAAAAATAAAATAAAATACAATTTTAAATCAGTAGTTGGCATCACGTGTTATTACTCAATGCATACTTTTATAGATCCTGACAGGGTCTGTTCTAGGTATTTATACTCTCAGCATCCCCATCCTATAAAATGGAAGCTGAGATACAGTGTGTAACAGATTTGCCCAAAAACTCACAGGAAGCTGAACACAGGACTTTCAATCCAAGTGTAGTGTGTTTAACAGGGAACAATCAATTTCCAAAATCCTATGAAAGTAATAAATATTGATGTTCTGTATCATGAAGCAGATGTCTTTTTATGAATATTAACTTCTTCCTCCAAAGGTACACAGAATGGGCAGTTGTAGAAGTAATTGTAGGTGCTGGGATGTTAATTTCATCCCTGTTACAAAGGGAAGACGAGCACCACAAACTAGTGTTTTTTAAAAGAAACAAAACAAAAAACCCACATGGACTCTACTTTAAATAGAACTCTTCTGCTTGTTCTGTTCATTCCCGTTCCTCATTTTAGTTCAGTTCATCTCCACAGGAACAAGAGCATCTTATATGTCCTTGGAGTGTTTCCCAGAAAGTTGTTCTTGAACTATGCACTCAGCATCCATTGTTTGGAATAGCTTATCAGAGCAGTAATGCTGTGTCATGAAGTTTGTTTGTTATAAAATGCAAACATATAGGAAGACAAGGAAGGAAATAGTTATCTGGTTAGCTATAATGATACCTCTTCACGAACATCCTAATCAAATACTTGATTCTGTTTCTTCAGGTGACAGATTCTCCTACTGCCAATGGTGAAGTGAAGACATATGAACAATCAACAAACCATTTCATATCTGTTAACAGTTGTACTTCCTCCATCACAGACATTGAGCAGACATTTCTATAAACATACATAATAGAGAAAAGTGAGGTGAATGACTGCATAAATATTGGTATTGTTTCACAGGGTTTCTCAAACAGCATGGGAATTCAAGGAGGTAGCATGTAATTGTCTATACATCCGATGAAGTGGGTTTTAGCCCATGAAAGCTTATGCTCAAATTAATTTGTTAGTTTCTAAGGTGCCACAAGTACTCCCTGTTCTTTTTGTCTATAATTGAGTTTCATCAGGACACCCAGGCAGATACCTGCCTGACCCATGTGGCTTAATTAACATCTTTGTCTAACCAAGAAGTCACCTCCTGCAGGCTGTGTCTAGCAGTGTAAGAAGTCTGCCATTGATATTTTCATAAAGATCAATGGTTATTCATAATTCTATTCCATGAATATAGGGTTGGCCCCTGGAATCCCTTGGTGGCTCTTCAAGAGATTTTCCTCATGGATTCCACTCTTGGTGAACATGCGCGCTATGGTCACAAGATCAGATTCTTTTGGCCATAAGTATCCACTGGGGTTGTGCCTAGATGTCCTCATGACTCCACACTTGAGGGCATAAAGGGCAGAGTGGGCCCAAATGTCCCTCAGTTCCCTCTTGTTACCAGTGACAGCGAGACAGAAGTCTTTCAGTGTCTGCCTGCTTCTCTGTGACTCTGTTGTGATTAGCATTAGTGATTAGGTAGTTAACTTTTAGTTTGCCTGTTGGCTTACAATATTTTTTTAATTTGTTTTTACTAGGGCTGTCTATTAATCACAGTTAACTCACACAATTAACTAAAAAAATTTAATTGCAATTAAAAAAATGAATCACGATTAATTGCACTGTTAAACGATAGAATACCAATTGAAATTTATTAAATATTTTTGGATGTTTTTCTACATTTTCAAATATATTGATTTCAAGTACAACACAGAATACAAAGTTTACCCTGTTGATTTTATATTATTATTTTTGGTTAAAAATATTTATACCATAAAAAAATAAACAAAAGAAACAGTATTTTTCAATTCACCTCATACAAGTTCTGTGGAGCAATCTCTTCATCATGAAAGTGCAACTTACAAATATAGATTTTTTTTTTTGTTACATAACTGCACTCCCCCCCCAAAAGTAAAACTTTAGAGCCTACAAGTTCACCCAGTTCTACTTCTCGTTCAGCCAATCGTTAAGTCAAACAAGTTTGTTTACATTTACAGGAGATAATGCTGCCCAATTCTTATTTACAATGTCATCAGAAGTGAGAACAGACATTTACATGTGACTTTTGTAGCTGGCATTGCAAGATATCTACATGCCAGATATGTTAAACATTCATATGCCCCATTCGTGCTTCGGCTACCATTCCAAATGACATGCTTCCATGCTGATGACACTCGTTAAAAAAGTAATGCATTAATTAATGCATTGTTACTGAACTCCTAGGGGGAGAACTGTATGTCTCCGGCTCTATTTTACCTGCATTCTGCCATATATTTCATGTTATGGTAGTCTCAAATGATGACTCAGTACATGTTGTTCATTTTAAGAACATTTTCACTGCAGATTTGGCAAAAAGCAAAGAAGGTATCAATGTGAGATTTCTCAAGATAGCTACAACACTTGACCCAAGGTTTCGGGTTGGATCACAGAAACCCCCTGGGAGCTGCCAATTGATGTGCCAAGACTATTTCTGCCCCTGCTTTCCCTGCCAGTTTGGGACTCCAGCACCCTGTCTTGCTGAGCCAATCTGTTCCAACACAGACCCAAGGTCTGAACCATGTGCCCCACAGTGGCAAACTTAACTAAAAGCAACTTAAGAAGTGTTCCTGTCTTTAATGCTCAGATGCCCAACTCCCAGTACAGTCCAAACCCCAAATAATTCAGTTTTACCCTGTATAAAGCTTATGCAGGGTAAACTCATAAATTGTTCACCCTCTATAATACTGATAGAGAGATATGCACAGCTGTTTGCCCTCCCCCCCTCCCCCCCGGTATTAATACATACTCTGGGTTAATTAATAAGTAAAAAGTGATTTTATTAAATACGGAAAGTAGGATTTAAGTGGTTCCAAGTAGTAACAGACAGAGCAAAGTGAATTACCAAGTAAAATAAAATAGAACATGCAAGTCTATGTCTACTACAGTAAGAAACTGAATACAGATAAACTCTCACCCTCAGAGATGTGTCAATACATTTCTTTCACAAACTGGACGCCTTCCTAGTCTGGGGACAATCCTGGTACAGCCCTTGTTCCAGCTAGGGGATTTCTCATGGTGGCTGCCTCCTTTGTTCTGTTCCACCCACTTATATATCTTTTGCATAAGATGGGAATCCTTTGTCCCTCTGGGTTCCCACCCCTCCTTCTCAATGGAAAAGCACTAGGTTAAAGCTGGATTCCAGTTCAGGTGACATGAAGTCACTATAAGACTTCATTACCCACTTGCCAGCACACATGTATACAGGAAGACTTACAAGTAAAACGGAGCCATCTACAATCAGTTGTCCTGGTTAATGGGAGCCATTAAGTTTCCAAACCACCATTAATGGCCCACACTTTGCATAACTACAATAGGACCTCAGAGTAATATTTCATATTTCTAGTTTCAGATACAAGAGTGATACATTTATACAAATAGGATGACTACACTCAGTAGATTATAAGCTTTGTAATACCTTACAAGAGACCTTTTACATGAAGCATATTCCAGTTACATTATATTCACACTCATTAGCATATTTTTATAAAATCATTTAGAGTGCAATGTCACAGTGAGATTTCTAAAGATAGCTACAGCACTTGACCCAATGTTTAAGAATCTGAAGTGCCTTCCAAAATCTGAGAGGGATGAGGTATGGAGTATGCTTTCAGAAGTCTTAAAAGAGCAACACTCTGATATGGAAACTACAGAACCCGAACCACCAAAAAAGAAAATCAACCTTCTGCTGGTTTCAGAGTAGCAGCCGTGTTAGTCTGTATTCGCAAAAAGAAAAGGAGTACTTGTGGCACCTTAGAGACTAATAAATTGGTTAGTCTCTAAGGTGTCACGAGTAATCCTTTTCTTCTGCTGGTGGCATTTGACTCATGATGATGAAAATGAACATGAGTTTGTCTGCACTGCTTTGGATTGTTATCGAGCAGAACTTGTCATTAGCATGGACGCATGTCCTCTGGAATGGTGGTTGAAGCATGAAGGGACATATGAATCTTTAGCACATCTGGCATGTAAATATCTTGCAACACCAGCTACTCCAGTGCCATGCAAACACCTGTTCTCGCTTTCAGATAACATTGTGAACAAGAAGCGTGCAGCATTATCTCCTGCAAATGTGAATAAATTTGTTTTTGTCTGAGTGATTGGCAGAACAAGAAATAAGGCTGACTGGACTTGTAGGCTCTAAAGTTTTACATTGTTTTATTTTTGAATGGTTATTTTTTTGTACATAATCTACATCTGTAAGTTCAACTTTCATGATAAAGAGATTGCACTATAGTACTTGTATTAGGTGAATTGAAAAATACTATTTTGTTTTTACAGTGCAAATATTTGTGATCAAAAATAAATATAAAGTGAGCAGTGTACACTTTGTATTCTATAAAAAGAAAAGGAGTACTTGTGGCACCTTAGAGACTAACAAATTTATTTGAGCATAAGCTTTTGTGAGCTACAGTTCACTTCATCGGATGCATTCAGTGGAAAATACAGTGGGGAGATTTATATACATAGAGAACATGAAACAATGGGTGTTACACAGTTGGCAACGGGCTTTGTTGCAAAGATAGGTTCCTGGGTTAGTGGTTCTGTTGTGTGGTGTGTGGTTGCTGGTGAGTATTTGCTTCAGGTTGACAGAGCCAGAAGAGTACCTGGAAGTCACCTACTATAGGACAGGCCCAACAAAGAAAATAACAGAATGCCACTAGCCGTCACCTTCAGCCCCCAACTAAAACCTCTCCAATGCGTCATCAAGGATCTACAACCTATCCTGAAGGACGACCCATCACGCTCACAGATCTTGAGAGACAGGCCAGTCCTTGCTTCCAGACAGCCCCCCAACCTGAAGCAAATACTCACCAGCAACCACACACCACACAACAAAAACACTAACCCAGGAACCTATCCTTGCAACAAAGCCCGATGCCAACTCTGTCCACATATCTACTCAAGGGACACCATCATAGGACCTAATCACATCAGCCACATCATCAGGGGCTTGTTCACTTGCACATCTAGCAATGTGATATATGCCATCATGTGCTAGCAATGCCCCTCTGCCATGTACATTGGTCAGACCAGACAGTCTCTATGCAAAAGAATAAATGGACACAAATCAGACGCCAAGAATTATAACATTCAAAAACCAGTCGGAGAACACTTCAATCTCTTTGGTCACTCGATTACAGACCTAAAAGTGGCAATTCTTCAACAAAAAAACTTCAAAAACAGACTCCAACGAGAGACTGCTGAATTGGAATTAATTTGCAAACTGAATACAATTAACTTAGGCTTGAATAGAGACTGGGAGTGGATGGGTCATTACACAAAGTAAAACTATTTCCCCATGTTTATTTCACCCTCCCACTCCCCACTGTTCCTCAGACTTTCTTGTCAACTGCTGGAAATGGCCCACTTTGATTATCACTGCAAAAGGTTCCCCCCCCCCCCCCCCGCTCTCCTGCTGGTAATAGCTCACCTTAAGTGATCACTCCCGTTACAGTGTGTATGGTAACACCCATTGTTTCATGTTTTCTATGTATATAAATCTCTTCACTGTATTTTCCACTGAATGCGTCTGATGAAGTGAGCTGTAGCTGACGAAAGCTTATGCTCAAATAAATTTGTTAGTCTCCAAGGTGCCACAAGTACTCCTTTTCTTTTTGCAAATACAGACTAACACGGCTGCTACTCTGAAACCTTTGTATTCTGTGTTATTATTGAAATCAATATATTTGAAAATGTGGAAAACATCCAAAATATGTAAATAAATGGTATTCTATTATTAACAGTGCGATTAATCGCAATTCATTTTTTTAATCACTTGATAGCCCTAGTTTTTATTCTTATAAGCTTGTTCTTCCAGGTACAGAACTCAAGTCTTGATGGTGGAAGCTAAATCTTCAAGTTTTCATACTTTGCCACTCGACGATGGGCATTCTAAGTGCCTTGTAGTTCAGATGAAGGGCATATGCCTGACCATGGCTCTGTCTGCCACTCTTTTTCCAAGTGGACTCAGAAGAATAATGACGCCTACTTAAAATTAATTCTTCTGGAATGCTACATGAAAGCCTCCTTGGACACAGAGAACAAGGGAAGTAGCTAAGACTCAGTCCTTCCTCCAGTCCCTCTCAGTTAGTCGCCATGAGTCCATCATGAGGTCCAGAGCTGAGATGTGTAAAAGACTCCACTTGTCAATATCAAAACATGTGCTGATCCTTCAAGAAAGAGTAGAAACCATTGCACCAGAGGTGAGACATAGATCTCCCTCCTCTGGGATGCTCAGAAACTTTGACGCAAGAGTTGCCATGTGTTACACTCTTCTCAAGCTCCACCACGGAAGGGCAGCTGTTGGTCTTAGATGGGATCCCTCTGGTGCCTTGATACTGGCTATGATGAGAGTTCCTGTGGTGCCAGCTAAATCTGCTGACTACCTTTTCCTCTGGCACTGATTCTCAAGTACAGACTCTTTCAGTGCTCAGTACCTAGGGTGCCCAGCACCTTGGTAGTTATTTGTAGGGTCACTTGTTGTAGCAGCTGTTCAGGAAAGAGCCAAGAACCAAGGACCTCCTAAAACAAAAGTAAGGGAAAAGGATCCTAAGGCCTTGTCTAGAAAACTTAGGTCAACCTAGCTACATCGCTCAGGGATGTGAAAAATTTCACAGCATAGATTGGTCAACCTAACCCCCACGTACACACGCATAGGTCAGCAAAAGAGTTCTTCTGCTTACCAGCTCTCGGAGAGGGGGATTTGCTACAGTGACAGAAAACCCCCTACTGTCCCAGTTGTTAGTGTCTGTGCTACAGTGGCATAGCTGCAGCACTGCAGCTGTGCCGTTGTAGTATTTACAGTGTAGACATACACTAAGAGTGGATCTGTTTTGCAGAAAAGTCTATGCCTCTGCCAGTCTCCGTACGCACATTGCCAGCTAACACACACTTCTGGCAAAGTGTGATTATCTGCACCTGGGACAAAGTGTCTCAGTTTATGGAAAGATTCCCTCAAGAGCACAGGGAATTCAAAAGCCCTCATGCTAAAGGGAAAGCTCAGAGCTAGAATTTCCTGCAGGCTGCTTTGGATGCATCTGATACTTCTGTATGTACCCAGGACATATTGGTGTTGGTGTTTTCTCTGGTCATTGGGCTTAGACCTCTTCAACTAAAAAACCAACAAGACCCTCCACTCATTAAAGGACGGTTGAGCCACTTTGTGTCCCCTGGGCTTGAACACTCCAGCCCTCAGGATGAAGCAAACCAGACTTCAAACCTCCTTCAGACAGTGTGCATCTCTTTCAGACCATTATAGCTACAGATAGTATCCAAGCCACTGAGTGAGAAGCAGAGGTTTTTAACCCAGGCAACCCAGCACCTCTTCTTCAGTTATAGTACACTCAGTGTCTTCCTCTCAACAGCAAGCTTTGCACAACAGTCAAGAGCTGACAGAACCATTGCGGGATCTGTTCCCTTTCCCTCCCACACTTTTGACAATTGCCTTTCTTATTTTCTCTTTTCCCCCTTGAAGCCAGGATTGGGATCACTGTGGACCACTGGGTTTTGGAGATTGTCACAATGGGTACTTCACACAATGCCAGTCCCTTCTTGCCTCCCACCCACTTTTCTCATCCCTCTTCAATGATCCCGCTCACAAAATACTTCTGTAGCAAGAGGTGGACTCGTACCTACATCTCAGCAAACCGGAAGATGCACCTTTAGAGAAAGGGGACAAGGGGTTTTAGTCCTATTATTTCATTTCAAGGAAGGAGAGGGGCTGCTGTCCTATTCTGGACCTTTGAAATCTCAACAGCATAGTTCTGGCTTATAGAAACTGCCTCAGGTTCCTAATAGGAACATCTTATTTACCAGTACAGGGTCCTGCTCTTTGGTCATTCCACACTGAGGATGTTCACGAAGTACTTGACAGTCATAGGAGCTCATTTAAGAAGCCAAGGGTTCCAGGACTACTCTTATCCTGCCAACAAGTTAATGTGAGGAAAATCACCCCAACAGCAGATCAACTTGGTTCAAGTAATCTTAAAGCTTTCATCACACTGGACCTCAAAGTCATCAGAGAAGAATCTGTACTTATTCTGACTCAAAGCATAGAGTAGAGATCATTGGATGTCCAGATCAGTGAGAGCTTATCTTCAATGAGAAAGATTCCAAACTATAGTGGACTTGATCCACCCTCTTCAAGGGTGTTCACCCAAAGACCTCACTAAGAGCATGCCTTAAACTTCTGGGATACATGGGTTCATCCATCTGTGTGGCGGTTTGCCAGACTTCACCTCCACTTCATGCAAGGTTAGTTGAAATCAAACTGTATCTATCCAGCAGACATCACATAGACATGAGATCATAGTCTCACAAAAAGTCCCCTGCCTGCTTCTTTGCACTTCTGGCTACCAAGACTCTGATAAACATCTCTGCTCAAGGATAGGAAGGTTGTTTATATCAACACGGGGCCTATGGAAACTAGTCTGCACATAAATGTTCTAAATTTCACAACCATTTACCCAAGCATGCAAAACTTTTCTGCCTCTGTTCCAGTGATTGACAATTTAAGTGCTAGCAGACAACTCCAGCTATACATTATGTCAACAGGTAAGGAGGCGACCAGGTCATCTCAGCTTTGTCAGGAGGCATTTGCCTCTGGACTCACTGTATTTGTCACAGTATCATGCTGCTGGCCCTGCATCTTCTGTGTTCAGAACTCATTAGTGGATAAATTCATCAGACAGTTCCCAGTTCTAGAGCTCTGCCTGGTGCTTCATTTGCCGTTTTATACATGTGAACTGATGTTTCCTGAGTTAATTTTTTCTGCACAAGAATATTGTACATTGTAGTTTCATCATTGTTTTAGAGATTACTGTCTCTAGTACATATCCTTAGGTAAGCCAGAAATTGCCTTGGATCCACATGTTGAACCGAATAGTTGTACTCGGGTAATTCTTTTTAATATCCCCATTACAGTTTTGAAGAGAGAATCCTTGGAAATAGCCATGTATAAACCCAAGGATTTTGTTTGAATACAGATCTGGGAAACTTAAAGTTGTAACCTTTAAATAATTTTTATTTATAAATAGAAATATTAGTAATATATACAGTTATTCAGCAACTCTCTGAGTAGAAAAATCCATCTAATCAGTTCACTTAGCTAGTGTGCATCCTTAACCAGGTGTCCCCATGACCTTGAAAACATCACAAATCATTTGAGCACTGTCCTGGTTTGAACAATCTTTAGCTACCAGTATCCCTGACAGGATTAAGATACAGGAAATATTGCAGCTTCTAACTGGGCAGTTGGTACAGTACAAATTGTTCAAGAGGTGAATAAACTAGAATAAGGTGGCTGTAAATGGTGGCTAGTTTCAGTGTTTACACAGTTGTAATAATTGTTTTCTCAGTCCCTTTGTTTATTTTTAACATGTTAAAAACATTAGATTTTATTTTTAGGGGCAAAAGTTATGGGCCAGGTCTCACTAAGGTAAAGAATTGCAGGGATGGTGGAAGGGGCATAAGTGGATTATTACTATTATTTATTATTTATTTTTTATAGCAAGAAACTTGTCTCTAGAGTAAGTTTGTAAAACCTAATCACTGGAAGTTGCTTTCTCCATGCTTTCTCTGTTGAGTTTTGATAAAAAGTTGGAGGGAATGATAAAAATCTAGGTTAAGTAATTTTTTTTAGATTTTAAAATGAAGGTAATGGTGGTTCAGAGAAACTGGGAAAAACAAATTTTCTGTTTAACATTTTTCTAATCTTGTTCTGAGTTTCCTGAACTGTTGTTCTGGATGATCTTCAGAGTACTGATACAGTGATTGAAGAAACAAGTGAGGCTGTGACTTTTGTCATTGTAAAAAGCATATAATAATTGCATATTTTCCAGTCTTTAAAGTCTAACTTTTTCTTGAGCCTGCAGAACTTCTCAGGGCAGTTACTCATGGCCTGAATCTCAGCAGTATTAGAAGAAAACCAGTCCCAGATGCATGAATCCGCATGTGCATGTGTGTCATGGAGTGTTTTTGGTTGCATGGCAGCTTATCAAGTATTTGGAGTAATCCGTCAGAGGTTACTCAGTAGTTCAGTGCTGTACAAAAAACATAACTTTTTATAACTGCTTACAAATGCTCAATTCTACATGCTTGAAGACTCATACTGTGAATAGTCCCATTGTCTTCAATAAGACTTATCACAGTGCAGAAAGTTTAAACGTGGAAATACTACTTGACAAGAGGGGCCCAAGTTGTGCCTGATAAATGTGGTACTGATCATATTCAGCACAAAAGTATTTAATTCAATTTAAAAAATCTGCTATGTAACATTTTTTTCAAATTTAAATATAAAAAACTCATGATATTCAAAGCTATTGTGCCCACCGCCACCATAACATGCTCCCCCAAAGCATTTATTGAAATGTCATGTTTTTTAATCAATACTTATGTTTACTGCAAAGTAGGTTTTTTAAGGAATGGAGGTGGTTGTGAGAACTGTATTTCTGTGTATTGTGAGTCTGCATATCTAATTGAAACAAATGTGGCTGCGTATTTTTGTCGGTAGACTACACCTAATGGTAGTGAAATTGATAAAGAAAATTAAATGAGCCACATGCATAGTGTACTACTAACAATGTACTGTCACTATTCTACTAAATCCGTTTTCGGTCTTAGTAATGCTTGCATTCCTCTTGGAGGACCTGTATATGGCATGTGCCACATTTTTGAAGCTTAGAACAAAGCTGTATTTTATGTAATATATAAAATCTGTTTTTGGGGAAGCAGACAAGTATTACAATATCTGAATAATTACAAGGAGCTCAAATCCCAAACTCAGGTGAAAAGTCCACTAAACCACCATAAGGATAAAAAGGAAAAACTCTAAGCAATTTAAAGACCAGATCAAAAGGTTCTTATTTATTTTATATGCTAAAATGAATATATTAAATCAGTTTACCATTAATGGTGACAAATATCCATAGTCAGGTTACATAACTATCCAAAATTTCTTTCTCAGAATATACATCTTCCTTTCAGTCTAATTATTTTAATAGGAAGACTTTGACATTGTTGTATTTTAAAAAAAGAAAACAAAAAAAGAGAGGTGGGGAATGGTGTCTTCTCCCCCCCGTTTAATAAATGTCTGTTTTTGCGTACACGTCTAGGAAGCTTGAAAATCAGTAACAAAAATTTGAGGACTAGTACAAGTCTTTTTGTTAGACTAAGTTGCTAATTGCAGAAAAAATAGGTATTTTAACCTAAAATATTTGTCTTGCTGTGCCTCATTAATTATTATAGTCATGTTTTTGGTCCCAATGATGCATGAGTCATTGTAACTATTTCAGTTGAGATAGATGAGGCAAACAACTATTTAACTGGGCTAAAGTTCTGAGATATACAAAATACCTCTAGAACATGTAGCAAGACAAGGTGGGTGAGGTAATACCTTTTATTGGACCAGCTTCTATTACCTCACCCACCTTGTCTTGCTACATGTTCTAAAGCAGGGGTCTCAAAGTCCCAGCCCGGGGCCATCTGTGGTCTGAGAACCTCCCCACTGTGGCCTGCGGAGGAGAGATGCATGCAGACATGCTGTCCAATGTCTTCTGCAGGCGCCGCCCCCCACAGCTCCCATTGGCTGGGGGAGAGGGATAGCAATACCATCACTAGTTGCTGGGCAGAGTCAGGCTTGGAGGCAGCGTTACTTTTTTCCACAATGAATATAAACAAGTCAAAATACCAAACACAACTATTTGATGCACACCTTGCTGCAATCCTGAAGGTTTCAACTGCTCAGTCACTGAGGCCAAACATCAACAAACAGACAGAACTGAAACGTTGCCAGGTGTCTGGCAAACACTAAAAACTCTCTGGCAGATGAAGAATTGTATAAAGTTGTATGACAGTTGTGTTATTTCTAAGATATTCAAAATAAAAAATACAATATAAACATTTTATTTTCTGAACGCCATCTTCAGTGACATTATTGGCCTGCTGGGAGGATTTGAGGACTGGTCCTGGCCCTAAGGTAAATTGAGTTTGAGACCCCTGTTCTAAAAGTATTTTGTGTACCTTGGAATTGTAACCCAGTTAAATAATTGTTTGCCTCATCTATCTCAACTGCAGTAGTTACAATGACTTGTGCGTCTCTATGATAAAAAACATGACTATAATAGGTGATGTGAAGAAGAGCGCTGTGTAAACTTGAAAGCTTGTCTCTCACCAACAGAAGTTGGTCCAATAAAAGATATTTCCTCACCCACCTTGTCTCCCACCTTGTCTCCTGGGACCAACACTACATATTTAGGATATGTAGTATAGGTCACGTTTTGTAAGAGAATACAATAAACAGGTAACTTACATTAATATTTCTTCCCCTTCCAGAGTTATCAGATGATAGAATCTACTAATAAGAATTGTAGGTAAAGCTTTTCATAAACTTAATTTTCCAATGTACAAAAGCATTGTCTTTAAATAAAACTTCTTCTAGAGATTTAGTACTCCCATTTTGCTCCTGTACATCATTAATGTTTTCTTAAGGTATGTCTGCATTGCAGTTAAAAACCTGCAGTTGGCCTGTGCTGGCTGTGGGGTTCAGGCTAAGGGGCTGCTTAATTGCGGTGTAGACGTTTGGGCTTGGTCTGGGGTCTAGGAACCTGTGAGGTGGGAGGGTCCCAAAGCTCAGGCTGCAACCTGAGCCCAAACGTCTACACAACAATTAAGCAGTCCCTTAGCCTGAGCCCAGCAAGCCTGAGTCAGCTGGCATGGGCAAGCTGTGGTGTCTAACAGCTGCAGTGTGGACATAAACTTTTTGATTTGATCAAAATTAGATCCATTTTAATCAAATCAGCTATAGAATGTGTGGTTGGAATAGCTGCCAAATTGTTTCTAGTGAAGGCAACAGTTCTTTCAGTTTTAGGGTGTAGGTCTCTGAAAAGCAGTAATGCCTAGCACAGGCCATGGAGAGAAATGGGAAAGCACAAAAAATGTCTTCCATCATTAGTTCCTTTTGGTGTTGTGATTAAGTTAGCTAACATGAATTTTTCTATTGCTCCTCCCTCCTTGACTCTCTGATTTCTTGAAAGAAACCTAGTGGGGTGAGAGAGCAAAGTCTTCTGGTGCACAAAAATGCATAGTAAAGGAGAAAAATTCCCCATAGACACTAGGAAAATCTTATGGTGGGATCCACTGGAAAATTGGCCCTCAAACATAAACAAGGAAAGAGGGAATTTTATGAATACACGACTAGTGACTTACAATCAGAGAAAACTGGTGCAGCAATAGTGTACCAAAGTTTTGCCCCCCTTTCCACTTTCTTGAAATCTTTTCCAGATTCTCACAGGATAAGATCAATGAAAATAAAACAAATGATATGACTGCATTAAAAGAAGGAAGAGAGTCAGCTCCAGCATAATCAGACAAGAACAAGGCTTCCATGAGCTTTTGATGCTCTGTGGTCACAGTCAGAAGAGGCCATGTGGAAAGAGCTTTGCTTCCTGCAGCAGCTGTGAAAAGTAGTTATTGAAACTTATTATCTGTGCAGAAAACAGTTATGGAGAACATCATTCTAAAGGAAAAGTTTTCTGAAAGTTAAAACTGCCTGAAAAACAGTGCTGAAATAGAAAAGCCCCTTTAACCACAATTATAGTAGTCCTATAAAAAAGATATTTATTGAGAACAGCCACTTACCTGGTAACTTTCTACAGATTTTGTACCAAAGTTGTTACTTCATAAGAACAGCCATACTGGGTCAGACCAGTGGTCCATCTAGCCCAGTATCCTGTCTTCCAACAGTGGCCAGTGCCAGGTGCTTCAGAGGGAATGAACAGAATGTGCAGTTGTTAAGTGGTCCATCTGCTGTTGTACAGTCCCAGCATCTGGCAGTCAGAGGCTAGGGACACCCAGAACATGGGATTGCATCTCTGACCATCTTGGCTAATAGTCATTGATGGGTCTATCTCCCACAAACTTAACTGATTTCTTTTTTGAACCCTGTTTATAGTTTTGGCCTTCACAACATCCCCTGGCAATGAGTTCCACAGGTTAACTGTGCATTGTGTATTCTTATGTTTGTTTTAAACCTACTGCCTGTTAATTTAATTGGGTGATCCCTGGTTCTTGTGTTATGAATTGGAGTAAATAACACTTCCTTATTCACTTTCTCCACACCATTCATGATTTTATAGACTTCTATCGCATGCCCCCTTAGTCACCTCTTTTCCAAACTGAAAAGTCCTACTTTTTTTAATCTCTCCTTATATGGAAGCTGTTCCATACCCTTAACCGTTTTTGTTGCCCTTCTCTGTACCTTTTCCAATTCTAATGTGTCTTTTTTGAGATGGGGCAACCAGAACTGCACACACAACATTCAAGGTGTGGGAGTACCATGGATTTATATAGTGGCCTTATAATAGTTTCTGTCTTACTGTCTATCCCTTTCCTAATGATTCCTAACATTCTGTTAGCCTTTTTGACTGCTGCTGCACATTGAGCAGATGTGTTTAGAGAACTATTCACAGTGACGTCAAGATCTTTCTTGAGTGGTAACAACTCATCCCATCATTTTTTATGTTTAGTTGGCATTATGTTTTCTGATGTGCATTACTTTGCATTTACCAACACTGAATTTCATCTGCCATTTTGTTGCCTAGTCACTCAATTTTGTACGATCCCTTTGTAGCTCTTCGCAGTCTGCTTTGGACTTAACTATCTTGAGTAATTTTGTATCATCTGCAAATTTTACCATCTCACTGTTTACCCCTTTTTCCAGATCATTTATGAATATGTTGAACAGTACTGGTCTCAGTACAGATCAATGGGGAACACCACTTTTTGCCTCTCTCCATTCTGAAAAACTGACCATGTATTCCTACTCTTTGTTTCCTATCTTTTAACCAGTTACTAATCCATGAGAGTCCCTCTTATCCCATGACTGCTTACTTTGCTTAAGGTCCTTTGGTGAAGGACCTTGTCAAAGGCTTTCTGAAAGTCCAAATACACTGTACCCACTGGATCACCCTTGTCCAGGTTTGTTGACCCCCTCAAAGAATGCGAATAGATTGGTGAGGCATGATTTCCCTTTACTTCTGCGTATTCTGAATGAGTAAGGAGAAGCACATCTGCACCTTAATCTTGGTGTTAACCTTGCTACTGAACTTCTCACTTCTTCATCTGTGTTCAGTAGAGTAGGTCATGTTGTAAATAACTGATTACAGTGAATAGATACAAAACCTTAGTTTTTTCACAATTAAGATTTAACTTGGGAGGACTTTATTTCCTTAAAATCTCGTATTTTCGTGAACTTTAAAAAATAAATATTTTGGATTCTCCCTAAATCTTCAACTAATTTAGTAAAAGTTTCTTTTTGATAAATATTAGATTTGAGTTTCTAGAAGAATAAAATGAACTGCAATGAGAGATAATCCATTACCTTTTTTAGGCCAATATTTCTTAGTGGGAAGATGAGTCAGATGTACGTGGAGATTGCTTCAGATAAAAGGCTTTATTTTAAATAGATTCCTGCAGTTCTAAGTCTAGAGTACAGTGAAGTGGAACAAAGTTATTCTTCATATACAACCAATGCTAGCAGTTATACCAGAAAGACTTCATTTCATGATGCAATCAAAGATAATGTTCTGGAAGAATTCATAATTCTGAAATTTCTCAGCTAGTTGCTGTTTGTTCAGACAAGACCTAGGATATTCTAAACTGCCTATTTATGTTGCCTGTATCATTGATATACTGACCACATTAGTAGGCATATTTATTTTGGGGGGAGGAGGAGGATGAAGGTCGTTCTGTCTGCTCCTCCCATTTTAGCTTGGCAGACATTTCTGGGTTCTCCTGACTGTCCCCTCTCATCACACTCACATTGGGGATTTTCTTGAATTGTAGCTCTTTGAAAGTACAGCAGCTTGTTTTCAGCAACAAGTTCTGCTTTTTCCCTGTTGAGATTACTTCTTATGATCTCAACAGGGGACAGTGGATAGTAGGAGTGGTACTAAGGATGCCATTAAAATATCTGATGTAAATAAACCAAGATCATGTGAACATTCATTCTGATGTTCCCCTCTTCTGAGTGAGGATCAAAAATACATTGCATTAAACAGCTTTACTTTCAGCGTTTGAAGCAGTTAACCACTTTAGGATTGTAGTTGCAGGGTTCCAGTAAATGTCTGGCAAGAAATTATTGGCTAAATCTTGTTGATGGACCATAGCTGTGGCCGGAAAAGTGTTCATTTCTAATCATACTACTTTTGTGTTAACACTTCTCTCAAAGAGAAAATATAATTTAAGAAATATAAGGAATTATTTTCTCTGAAGACTGGACTCAAATAATCTTTTGCATTTTTTAAAATTGCTTTCCATTTAGCTACCTGTACTTGAATTTCTTACATTTTAAAGGATACAGGAATAAAATTTTCTAGGATTATCTTCACAATGAGGAGAAAAGTAATATATACACTTTAAAAATTAACATATGCTAGAATATCGCTGGTGACTGAGAGACACATTATGAATGTGAGTGACTAAATTTTGCCAATTAATGTAGACTCCAGTTGTGCAAGGTACTAAGTGTCCCGCAAATTCTGACATCAACTGGAGTTCAGTGTTGTACATCTTGCAAAATCAAACCAAGGCATAACAAAGTGTTTTGTTCACTTACTGTTGTAATTGTAATTACTGTTCACTTTTAGTCTTAATGTGATATTTCATAACGTGCTAATAAATGTTTAATATGAATTATAAAATTAGTCTTAGAAACACCACTGAATTGGGACTCCTCTTAAATGTTTGCAGCAAAATGGGGACAGTGCCTCATTTTTGTGAAGATTATAAATTGTACAGATTAGCAAAATACAGATTAGAGAAATTCTACTGTATTTGACCCACATTTCAAAATAAACCCTTTCTATAATCACAGACTAAAATAAATTTTTTGCATATTGTGCACCCTCTGTGTTATGATAAATGAGTATCTCCCCTTGTGAAACTAGCTTGCTGCAGGTAATCCTGACCTAGAATGTTGGTATAATTAATGGACTTCCTTCTTTGTGGTATGCCTTAGGGAAAGAAAAGGACAGGAAGAGTTCAAATATATACATGAACTGTTGTGTGCTTCTCTTAAAAACAAATAAGTGATTAGAGCAGACTGTTTCCTCTAAAGGCTAATCTCTATTCAGACATGAATAGGGGTTCTGAGAAAGCAATAGTGGGAAGTTTATACTTTTTTGAAAAAAATTGAATCTCCGCATCTAATCTTACCTACCATCCTTCTGCAATGAAATCAAGGAGATTTAGTCCAATTTGATGGATAAATAAAATCAAGCTCTAGTCTTATTTTTGACATGGGGTCTCTCTTCTGCTAGAGATCTGAATGTTTCCAACCACATAAATGTATAATTCTCAGTAACATTGAGATTTATGTGCATCTGTCCATTATTTTGATTTACAAGCAACTGAAGCTTAGTGCCTTCAATGCCCTATGAGATGCTAATCTCCCTCCATAATGCCTACATTAGAGTACACTTCATCACAAAATGATTTTTAAAAATACATTTTGAAAGGGCTGTTTAATAGTTACATAACAAGCTTTCAAATAACATTTAATTGAATGAAGTAACTGTAGTAAGAAGCTGTAATCTGAAGTGTGCCTTTCCAAAATAAATAAATAAAAGACGCTATGGACAGTAACCACTAACTTTCTCCCACTGTTTTTATTGAGCTAACTTCCCCTAATATCTTTAAATATTAGCCTTTAAAATAAAGAGTTAGCCAAAGCTTCTGGCTGTGTCTGTAGTTACATGGATTCTGTTTATTCTCCTGTGAGCTCTTCGTCAATGCTGGTCTTGTCACAGCTTTCATGAATACCTCTGGAACAATTCATGCTTTTTTTTTTTTTTTTTTAAGTTTTCCAATTTAAAGACAACAACACCTTTAACATAGTCATTTATGGATTCTGTTCAGCATTGTAAACCAGCAACTTTGTCCCTATAAACGTTGTAGTGATTTGCTTTTTTAGTAAAGAAAGCAATCTTATACAAGTGGCTCAGATTAAATTACACTTCATGCCATGTGTCATAGGGAGAAAACTGAAAGAGCAAATTTAAGTCCCGTGGGCAGACCTCCATTGACTTCAGTGAGGCTCTGAACAGCGGTCCACTTGGAATGAGATCATCTTGTCTTAATTCATTTTCTTTTTTAAAAAACATCTAAGATGTCAGAAAGGGAAACGTATTCGGAATATTTAAAGCAAATTAATCATAATATGTTCCTGCTCTGAAATTTGCAGCTAAGAGGCTGACAGTAGAAAATCTGCTCAGCATGTAGCAATATTTTGTAAAACATATACATTGAAAGGTTTTTGTTAGACAGACCCCTAGTTACTGACATTGTCCCTCTAAGTTTCAGCAGCCTCCCTGGGTTGCCTAGTGGACCACAGCGCTGCTTGGAATGTCCACTCTGTTGTCTGTATCAGGCATGCTATCTGAATCTCCACGTGCTATAGCCCTGCCTGTGGCACATTTCTCCCACCCTTAGCATGGTATCTTTGCCAGGACTTGATGGAGTTCTCAGAAGGCAGCCTTAAGTTTGTCTTCTTCAGCAGCTGCACCGGGGAATCCTCCTCCAGCTAGAAAGTGGGGTTTTTAGAGCTTCTTTATGTGCTGCTCTTATGCAGCATAAAGGGACCTGTGTCAGGGTGAAAATCTCACCCATTGTGTTGCCTTTGTACCATCTGGAACTTCCCTTGTTCTCACTTCCTGTCTTCTGTTTTGACTGCAGTGGTTCAGAGTAGGCTTTTGGCGGATAAAATATCTTTTGAGAGTGCCATGACACTGACAGACAGAGAGATTTCCAGTGTAGCGGGGTTCTACCTGCTTGTTGCAAGAGCTTACCTCCCACAAAAAAAAGTTCAGCTACCAGCTTCCCACTAGAGTTTTCACCTCTCCAAACAGGACAGTATCATTGCAGAATCTAAGAGAATGGCATGGCAGCTGGTGGGTTGAAGATGGTTTCATCCCAAACCCCTCCTCCAGCAGGCATCACGAGAATGCAGCCTAAGCTTAACTCCAGCATTATCAAAATATTTTTTTCATTGGAGACTCAACGTAATGAATCTCACCCTTCCGGATGGGAATATATGTAGGATTGTTGTCCCTCTCTTCTTCAAATTGTCTGAATGGGGGAAACTCTCAAAATCCTTTTATGTCTAAAGAATTAGTCAAACACCGCTTTATTATACGGAATTCTTTTCTCTCCTCAAATTAGTTGTTGATAGAAGGGAGTGTTACCAGATGTGCCCATTACTTTGGGGTATGCTTATTTATTAGGGTTACTTTTCTGGGGTGGGGGGGGGTCTGTAATTCTATCAATGTACTGATTGTGTCACTTGTGTTTTCTTGTGGAGCTCTATTTCTCCCTTCTGCAAGTCCCCTCCCAATGGAGCTATCCTGCAGGACATAAATTCCCCACGGCTGGGTTCCTCCAGCCCCAAAACCGGATGAATGAACACACACACACACATACGTTAACAGAGCAAGTCTGAGTGGACTGGGTCAGTCAGCACTTTCGAGCTGACCCCTTATGTGCCCCTGGACTCAGCGGACTGAGTCAAGCAGCACTTTCAAGCTGCCATCCTTATATGCCCCTGGATTTAGTAGTCTGGGTTGAGCAGCACTTCCACGCTGTCACCCTCGTATGTCACAGGTTCAGCACATCCTTATCCCCACTTTCACGTTACAATTGTACTGGTAGTAACCCATTTGATGAGCAAACCCTGCAGTATTTTGGGGCGCTACAGGGATCTTCAGCTTAGGTAAGAGAAGCATTGCTGCAGAGTGAATGGGGAAGCTAAAAACACGAAAGAGTAAAGTTCGGAGAGAAGACACGAGCTTCACCATAAAAGTTACTTATTGAATAATAGTGATAACTACACAAGGAGAGCCTAAACCAACATAACAGTTACATTATTAAAGGTTACAAAAGTAATGTATAGAAAACTATACCTGATCAAACAAGTCAGGGTTAGAAAGTTATACCTGAGGTAGAAAAGAAAACAGAGAGAGAGAGATCTCACCACTTCCGTGAAGTTGCACTGGTCAGGGTTCCCAGGTGATGGTGGTAGCTCAGTGTCCTGAGTGCTGGAGACAGGCAGAGCCCCTAGCACAATCAGTCAGGAGAAGATGAAATCCCAATGGAACTGATACAGAGTTTGGATCCATGCATCAGAACACTTACTGGAGTGTGGGTAGGGTCTTTTTTTGTAGGGAAACAACAATGGTTCAAGGGAAAACACGAGATTTGTTTATGGGTAAACTGATGACTCTAGGGTTTTCTTTAGGCTAGATAATAGGAGCTGATCACTCTTGGCTATGGGTGGTGTTCCTTCCAGGGAACTCACAATGCAATTAGGCAGCTTCAGTATTTTGGAATAGAATTGGTCTGATAACTGCTGAGCTGGGTGTGTGCAGGCATAGGTTCATTAACATCTGGAGCAGAGATCCCCCAGGATGCAGTGCTTCCCTGCTTTTCTGGTCCCAGAGTTCAGTGCAATTCTTGCCTTGGAATCTCCGTTCTCCATTCTGTATGCTAATGGAGATGCCTCCCTGTCCCATCTTTGATGCAGATGAGGCTAGGGGAGTTGCCTTAATCCTATCACCCTTGTCAGGAGGGGTCTAGGTGTGTCTCCCACCACCTTTCACTGCTCTCTGCAAGGCTTTTCTCTGATCGATTTTGGTTCAAGCAGAGGCTGGGGTGTCCTTCATGAGTTAGACAGGCTGGATACTGCACCCTGGTTTCCCAAAAACACAGAGCTGACTGGTATCAGGAGGAGGAGTCTATCTTACAGTATCCATTATAGGACAAGGCTTTTTCTCTTAAGAATATTGACTTTCTTCACGTAATATACCTCAACCCCAATATAACGCAGTCCTCGGGAACCAATAAATCTTACCACGTTATAGGTGAAACCGCGTTATATCGAACTTGTTTTGGCCTCAAACATTTCCGTTATTAATAGTCAGCAAATCATTTTTGTTAGAACTAACAGTGTATGCAGTAAATAAATCTGTTCTACAATGGTTAAATTGTGTCTCCTTTCTTTAATTACAACAATTATTTTATAAGCTTACTTAGAAGATACAGTGTATTAACAATACAGGTACTAAACACTGCTAAATGCAACCATGTGAGCTAGGTTTCATCATACATCAATCGTTTGGTCTGCGTTTAATGCTTAGGAAAATGCAAAATTCACATAAAATATCAGAAAATGCTTTTAATTACACATCCTTACAAATTGTTGTAAAAAAGGATTTTGGTATTTTAGCAAATAGGAGCTGGGCCACTTTGTCACTTAGCCAACTGTGTTATACGTAGATTGTTAAGTAATATCAACTGTTAACTATTAAATAGTTTGAAAACATTTTGGAGATGGGAGTTTTTACTTATAGAAAAGGTTAAAATGAAGCTAAAAAAGGTAAAGTAATCAAGTTTTAGAGACCTTGATAAAATGGTAAATACCTTTTTTTGGTGTACAAGATGTTTTCTTATTTAAGATGCATCCCTTAATTTTTTTTTTAATTTTAAAAAAAATTTGTTATACTTTGTTGCTTCATGCTAATGCAAGCCGCCTTCTTCACCAGGTCAATTATGGAGTTTAACTGCAGTATTTGCAGTCTATCCACATTCTGGCTTTCTAGCCACTTATGACCAATCTCTAACCCTACAACTGCATCAGCAGCTTTGGGGGGAGGTTCCAAGGGTTCTTCATTAGGGTTAGACACATTTTCTGAGGCACCAGGTGGTTGAGGGGCAACATTATGAATTATATCTACATCTGTAAGTCATTCATAGGTTGGACACATAGCATCCACCTCCATCCACTCTTGAACATCAGCTATCCCACTTTGAGCCATAAGTTCCCTGTAGACTCATTCTGCCTCCATGGCATCTTCTTCTGTAAAACCTTCAAAGTTGTTTTCATCTTCATCTTCTTCCTCATCTTGGTTGTCGTCACTTTCAGTGACAAAAGCACTTTTGAGACCATGATGCCAACATTTTTGCTATCATTGACGGAGTGATTCCTAGCCAGGCTCTCGCCTAAGTTAAATACATCCAGCAAATTCAATTTGTTGATTACATCTGTTATGCTACAGTTGTCCTCAACAATTTTCTTTACTAAGGCTTTATGATAGTTCATTTTAAATGTGTCTATAATGCCTTGATCGAGGGGCTGTATTTTGGACGTCATGTTCTTAGGAAGGTAGCTCACCTTTATCTTCCCGTCTTTGCTGGTTAAGGTCTCAACTCGGGGGTGGGCGGAACAGTTGTCAAGTAGGAGTAATGTCTTTGGCTCCAGGTTTTGTCTACGTAGGTGGCTCCAGACAGCTGGTACAAAATATTTATTAAACTATTCCTTGAAAATATCCGATGTCATCCAAGCATTTTCTGAATGGCGATAAATTAATGAAAGCAAATCCATGTTCTTATGGTGGAAAGCCCTAGGTGACCTGGATTTGCCTATGCACAGAGCTTTAAGTTTATGTGAACCGGTTTTATTCACACAGAAAAGTATTGTCACTCTCTCTTTTATCACCTTAAAACCTTCGGCCTTCTGTTCTTTGGTCCTAGAAGCAAGTATTCTATCCGGCAGCAAATGGTAACATAAGCCGGTTTCATCAGCGTTATAGATTTGCTCTGGAGTGTAGCCACCCTCGATAATGATCTCTTGTAACTTTAACGGGTATTCGTTGCAAGCTTTTATATCTGTGGAGTGCATCTTTCCTGAAATTGTGACTTGCCGAATGCCATGATGTTTTAAAAAACGATTAAGCCATCCACTGCTAGCTTTAAATTAGTTACCTTGATGTGCAGAAGCGTCCTGGCTCGAGTGTCTAAAATCAAGATCCTTCTTCTATTTCTATGCTTGTTTCCTTATAATGTCACTGGAAATTGGCGTGCCGTCAGAGCGTTCTTGGGTAAACCACGTAAATACTGCTCTATCTAGTTGGTTATCCTGGGCAGTTTTTAGGCGCTTCCTTTCCAGGCTTTCACTTTCATCCAGTTCAGCTAGCATTGATCATAATTTTTCCTCATCTTTGATCCACCCTCTTAATGTTGATTTCCCCCACTCCTAGTTCTTTTGAGACCTTCGCTTGGCTCATTCCTGATTTCAGTCTGTCCAAAGCTTCCCATTTTTCTTTGACTGTCCATGCCTTTCGTTTCCATGGCTGTGAACTACTTGCCATCACGTCAATGGTATTTTAATATTAATGCTAACAATTTTTTTAAATTGTTCAGCAAATGTCAGCGCAGAGTTACAATGTTTCCAAAATACAACTAGTGAGACAACTTAAGCTTAGTCTATACTGCACACAATTTAGAAATGAGATTAAAATAATCAGGAGAGATGAGAACGCCTAATGGGGCCATGGGCAGGCAACATACGTTTACCCCTGCCTTCTCATTGTTGCACATTTGTCTCACCGCTTTGATACATGCACATTTGTACAGACAATGTACTGTATGTATGTAATTTGATACAAGCCACATTTTAAGAACCGAAGCGCCGACCATGGGTGGTTTTGTAACAACTTTAAACTGGCAAGGCGGCAGCAAGTTCGTCAACGTCGAAGTTAGACTGAACTCTCCTTTTGGATAAATTAGTCATGGTTATAAATACAAAGGCCGGTTTTGTTATAACGGCCGTTGAAAATTAGCTACCACCTCGCACATGGTTTTGTTTTCCACAGAACAAATTTAAACTTTCAATGGTTTTAAACTATCAACAGATTTAAACTGTCAATGTTATAAATTTAATTAAGACTTGCAGACAGGACTGTTTTTTATGCAATGAAGATCAGAGTGAAAGTTTAAAAATGCTGTAAATGTGCTCGGCTTTGTGTTTCGACTTTTGATCCAAGGCAGGCTTGTAAAAGCATACATACTGAATATATATGTGGTAATCATTAAATGTATAAACTGGGGTTAAACAGAATAGAAGTGCTGTGTGTTGTAGACGAGACAGAAAACCATTTTTGCTTTACTGCGTTATATCCAAATTCATGTTATATCAGATCGTGTTATATCGGGGTCGAGGTGTCCAGTAAAAATGTTGTAGATAAGTACAAAAACAATAAAACACAACTATTTTGCATAATTTCATATTTGACAGTTTTAAAGGTCCTACAGGCTGCGGTGGAGACCAAAAGATTGGGGTGTGGGTTTTTTTTTGTTTTTTGTTTACTTTACTACACTGTATAGAGGATGGGGATGCTTTGGCCAGACACGCCTAGGGCCTGGTACCATACCAGCCACTTCTGTGGCTCTATTTGATGCACTGGGGGATGCCCCCATCAGTCAGATCTTCTCACTGACATGTTGTATGGGTAGATCCCCTCTGGCGGAGCTTTCTCTTGCCAGTACTGAGAAACGTGTGACAGTTGGTACTGGGCTCACCTCAACCTGCTCTGGAGCTGGAGCTGGTCCTGGTATTGCAAGAACGGCCTTGGAAGCTGTCTCCTTTGCTTCTGCTTCATGCTTCCCCCTCATTTCCTGATGAGGCTGTGATACTGGAGGCATCATCCCCAGTACCAGATGACTTTAAGGCATATCAAGAACTTCTCAGGAGAATGGCACCTTCTTGGAACATTCAAATGGAACTAGTGGAAGAGAATATCCTCAAGCTCATTGACGTTCTCCATTCTACTGTGACAGAAAAGGTAGTGTTGCCTATAAATGAGACTTTTATGCAGCTGGCCAAAACACTCTGGCAAAGCCCTTCCTATGTTCCACCTGTGGCAAAACGAACAGAATGTAAATATCTAATTCTGTTCCAGGTGTTTGAGCAATTTTATTTGTTCCCCGTGTTTAGCTTATTAGTTGTGGTGGTGGTGAATGAGAGAAGCCCTAAGGGTCGGACTAAGGCTACCCCCGAAGACAAAGCACTCAAAGAAGAAAATACACTTACTCACCTTCTTGTAAGTGGTGTTCTTCAAGATGTATTGCCTATGTCCATACATGACCCACCCTTCTTCCCTGATGTACCATCAGCTTTTGGTGTGAAGGAACTGAAGTGTGTGTGTTGCGGGGGGGGGGGGAGAGGGTGGCTCTGCCCATGATACCCTCTGTTCGGAGCATGAGGAGCCAGGGTGTGAGGGGGGCTTCCCTGACAGCTACTATTAGGGAAAACTCTCTGGCACCAGTGCATAGGACATGGGTATAATGGGAATATGCAGCACATCTCGAAGAACCATAGTTATGAGAAGATGAATAATTCTTTTTGAATCACACCTGCCTAAATTTCACTTGTAGAAAAACCCATTAAGTTACCAAATGACCATGTTTGTTGGAGAAATACATTTCACAGGCAAGAAACTGGCTTTTTCTTGTCACAGACTTTAACTTTGTGATGGCCACAGATATAGAAGAGACAAATAATAGTTACCACAGAAAGGAGAAAAGCACCTGAAGTACTTTTTTTTTCCTCCAAGTGAATGGCAGCTGTTTCTACGTTAAGGGCTGTGTGGCAGTGGGTATTGGATTAGACCTTTCTTACCTGTGCACCAAATCTCTCCTTCCTTGATTTTTTTCAAAATCAGAAGTTATAATACACACCAGTATCTATCTGGCCAGTGATTGTCAGATCACTTCAGTTGATCTGACCTGACTTTCTAAATTAGCAAAATAGTCCTTTGGAAAGTAGCTTCAAGATAAACAACTTGTGTCCTTCAGTGTAATAGACTCACAGAAAGTTATGAAACCAAAGCTATTTTCACTTTGAAGGACTGATTTAGAGCATGGGAAGTCTGAACTCTGGAAACTAAACTTTTCTGTTTTGGGCTTTAAAATGATTCAGAACTTTTATTTTAATTGCCTTATCAAAAAAAGTTCATTTTTTTTTTACTTCAGACTTCTCACAGAAATTGTGTTTTTATCCTGAGGTTAATAATGAAATTGAAGACTAAAGGAATTTTTTTATGAAGATCAGGTGGTGGTATTGCTATTTAAATATATGCCCACATAAGGGAAGCCAGCTTGTACTCTTGTGGCTTGTCTATATGAATGCTTAGTTTGTGGTGAGCTGGGATGTAAATCTACCTCTCATTAGCATGCCACCCACTCACTATCCATGTTGAACTTGGTGCCATGCCTAAAATTTCACTAGTACACTTTGATCTACCCTGCTTTGAAATGGAGTAGATTAAAGCATATTAGGGACATTTTAACACACAGTACTAGGGTCCACACAGACAGTTAATGCGTGGCGGGCTAGTGTCAGATAGATTTCCTCCCCAGCTTGCTCCAAACTAAGTATTTGTATAGACAAACACTTATGCTGGGGACCATTACTGTGGTCCCATAATATGAAACATTCTACTGTTATAGGAACATAAGATAAAAACCCTTTTAGGAGAAGAAGCCATCATAATCCAGTGTAGGTATGCTGTAGATAGATATGAAGATGCTGACAAGGATGTAGCTAGCTTTTGAAATGAGTGTGCAGACCTATTTTATGTTGCCATCCAGCTTTTCTTCAGTGCCATGATATTTCTTCCTTCCCTCAAGAGCTCCTTCTCTAGGCCCTATCCTGTTGCCAGTTAGAAGGGAAGTGCTCTCTCTAACTGGATGAAATGTGAGTGCCATAGCATATGCTTTGCTACACCCTGTATACTTGGCTAAATGGACCACTGATGTGTTATAATATGGCACTTAGTATTTTAAAACTACTGTACACTTGTCACACGCACACAGAGCTTGGTAGAGCTCTGTCTTGTTTGACACTCACCAAGGTGTTGTTTATAGGCCCCACCTCAATGGTTCCCCTGTGCTTTAAACCTCCTGAGTCTCATCTGTACAAGTGCTGCTGCTGATTGGTGTCTCTAGGCATACTCTCAGGGTGCAGATTGACTGTCCTAATTATCCCCTTCTGAAAGTTCAGACCCTGTGTTCTTGCTGCCTAGCTATTAGGACTAGTGCTGACCCCTCCGAATTTCCCATGGCTCCAGCCATGTGGGTTAACTGGGTTTATAATTTACCACTTCAGGTATATGTGATAGGGAAGGAAATAGAGAGACAGGATTCCAAACATAGTTACTCTTTAGTTATCATCAGAAATACACAGTTGTAGACAAAGTAATCACACACCTGTATACATTTCCCTGCCTCAGTTTCCACACCACTCTGGAGAGTTCTTTGGTCTTAGGACAGAGTCCTCTGGGGAGTCCAGATTTCCTCTTCTGCACATGGCTTCTCTTCAAAATTATGGTTGCTCTCTCCCTCTTTCTCACATTCAGGTCAGTTTCCTTACTTTCTACCTTGGCTGGTCCTTCAGTTAACAGAACACCCCTGCTATGAAAGCTTGCACCTCTCTCCTGCCCAAGCTTTATCCTTGTTTCTTTGAGTATTCACTGACTCACATAGCCGCTGTAGTTTTTAAATGCTGGCATCAACACATAGATTTCTTTGATCAGCTGCTAAGAATTTTCCACTTTCCACTTCACGAGCCTCCTGCAGAGGATGAACTGGTTTCCCTAGGCTTCAGCCAGCCCATTACCCAAAGGTTCTTCCATCTTAATAGGTGACCAATAAAGGTCTAACTACCCATTGTTGTACCTGGTCTAAGAGGGGTTTGCTAGAGCTGTTACAGCATAACTCCATATGCACATTGACACATTCCATGATACAAGAATTTCATAACGTCATAACATCAACCACAATTTGTAAGCTGTACATAGACAGATTCAATAGGTTGTCACAGCACAGGAAAAAATAGAATATTTAAACAGTGACTTTGAAATAGAGAACAAACTATCTGCATTAAAAGAAGGATCAGGAGGGAAGAAGATAACTTCTATGCTTTCTGGTATGATTTGGGAAGTAAGATTAGGGAAATATACATATGGATACAGTTAAAGTTGGGATTTTATCCGGTGTGATGTTCCCCAGTCTACCATATTGCTGTTTAACGTTCAGCTGAGCATTGGGCCTCATGAGGGGCTTTAGGTTGTATGGTTACTTCCGAAGAATCATACACATTTTGTTTTTTGTTGCTGAAATAATTTCCTGTAAACAAGAATTTTAATTAATACTACTTATTAATAACTGTTACTGCCAAGCAGATGTCAGTGCTAAGATCATACATTTTTATACACAAACACACATTCAGACTCAGCATTAGACAGATTGTCTAGTAATAACAGAATATTAATGACTGCTATGTCCTTTTTTCAAATTACATAACATTAATTAAAATGCACATTAATATACATGAAAATGGTTCCCCTGTTTGTTCCTTTACATTCTGTATTCCTTTTATTGTCTTTGGTTTCTGGGATTTATTGCAAAGGATCTTGTCCAATACTGGTTTCTATATTAATCTGTGAACTAAAGGGGTCATGGGTAATCTCCCTTCTTCGTACTAGCATTTTTGCATATCACTAGTGCCACAGTCTCATTCTCACTTGCGTTCTAAAATGAAGTAATCTTTAAAATAGAAAATTCAGCCACTGATTACCTGCCTTCACAATGTGACTGACCCTTGCTACTCTTATCTATAGCAAACACTAATAACTTTTACTGTTAGTACGTAAAACAGTTGGTTAAATATAAATGACTACTTAGTGCAATATGCAAAGACTTTGCAGGATATTAGGCCCTCAGATTGAAATGATGATTAAAAACAAATCTGAGTTGTCTGAAGATCTGGTTCTTTCTCTGCGGTGTAAGATCCAACTGTTCTTTATTGCATGGCCTGTGTTTTTTATTCCCATCAATTTTCTTCAGCGTTGTTCTGCCAGTTTCCACAATTTGGTCATCTTAATTGCCCTTCACTGTAGCTTCTCCATCTTAATAATATATATATAATAAGCTAAATTAAAAAAAAATTTTCCAGATGTTACCTCACCTACATACTGTATTGAAATATCATTGCTGACTCAATTTCAAGTTGGGCCATACTTAGCCGAATGTGTACTGGTTGACTAAGGACACTTAAACATTGCTCTCATTTTCTGCTGTGGCCATTTGCTCCAAGTTACAGTGTCACCTTTAAGAAGTACTCAGATACCGCTGTGATGGATGTGGTATAAAATCGAGGTGGTTCTGTTACTGCTTTGGACTCTTCAACTGAAACATTAGCATATAATCTGAGTCACTGGAGAAGATGCCCCCATAAGTATCATTCATCTGAGAAGTTGAAATAGTAAACAGTTTTGAATATGTGCACAACTGTAATGAAGATAAATTCAGTACATTTCAGTTTAATTTTCTCACTTTTTCTCAGGGGGAACTGCCCCGGATGGCCTTATGATAGAACTGTTGCTATCTAAAATATTTTTTTTTCTGTGCTTTGTTTACTCGTTGTAAGAATTGTGTTAAACTTTTTGTTAGGATTCTCTGCAATGAACTAGAACAGTTATCCGGTCTTTTGGCATTTATAGAATGACTTTTGAGGATATATTCTCTTCTTGGTCATGGGGTTTTTTTGGGAAGAGGTGTCCCCAGTTACCTGCACATTTGTTGTTCTAACTTCTCCATATCATTCTGCATTTAGTTGCTCTCTTTAATATTAACTAGCCTTCTTTCTGGTGGTTTTTTTCTATTCAGAGTTCACTTCTTACTGCATGGATCCTTCTGTTTTGTTAGTGTATGCAGCAAACAAAATTAGAACTAACACTAATACTAGTTGCACTCCACTTGATACCTCTGGATGGCTACAACTTAGTATAATGTTCTTTGGTGATTGGGTAGTTCTTCATACCTCTTTGCTGTGTGTATTGACTTTACAGATACTATTTTGGTTCTTACCCTAACTAGAATGGTGTCTGCAAAGAGAAATGGTCTCACTAATGTACTAGAAATCTTTTAATATGTCATTATAGTAATTAATAAAAGGTGAAATGGTGAATCATAATTTATATAGACTTTTGAAAGGCCTTTGACAGAGTCCCTCACAAATGGCTACCCCAAAATATCAGCAGTCATGGAGTGAGGCAAAGTGTCGTCATGGACTCAAAAGCATATGAGAGATGGGAAACAAATTGAGAGAGCCTAATTTTCTTCATGGCAAAAGATTAGTAGTGGGGTGCCTTCATGATTCATACTAAGTCCAGTGTTATTAAATATATTCATGATCTAGAAAAGGGGCTTAGTGGCCAGGCAACAAAAACTGTAGATGCAACGAAGTTGTTGGGTTAGTCAAGACTAGGGAAGCCTGTGAAGAACTTCAGAAGGACTTAATCAAGCTCGGTAAATGAGCAACATGATAGCCGATGAAGTTCAGCTTTGATAAATGCTAAGGAATGTGCATGGGAGAGAAAATTTGAACTACTCTTATAACCTACAGGCTTCTAAATTAACTGGATTAACTGAGGAAAGGATGCTCTGAGCATCACTGTGGACAGCTCAGGGAAGACTTGTAAAAACAAACAGGATGCTAGGATGCATAAGTATGGATTGGAGAATAAGATGGAAAATATTACAGTGCAGTTACACAAATGGATGGTGTGGCCTCTTCTAGAATGTGGCCTCTTCTAGAATACTGTGTGCAGTACTGGTCATCCCATCTCAGAAAGGATATTGTAGAATGAAAGGGGATTTAGAAAAAGCCACTGAGAATGAATGATTAGGCAAGGAAAAACTTTCATGTGAAGAGAATTTGAAAAGATTTGGAATCTTTATGTTGAAAAGGAGACTATTAAGAGGGTTAAAGAGAAAAAGAGACTTTTAAGACTTTTAAAATATATATAATGAATGAATGGTATAGAGAAGGTAGTTTGAGCTCTTTTATTCTCCCTTTGACACAACAAAAAAACAAGGGGACATTAAATTGAAAGCTAGTAAATTCAAAACTGATAAAAGGAAATAATTCTTAATTCATGCATTTGGGTCACAAAATCATTGCCACATTGAGTCCAAGAATTTGAATTCAAAGAAGGAATTTATGTTTGGATTTTCTTGATATCCCTGTACTGTTACAACAGGTAATAAAAACAAAGAGTTTTAGAAGTTACATAAACATCATGTTTGATGCTTTAAACCCCTCTCTAACTATTCAGGATTAGGATGAAACCTTCATGGAGGCAGGTTGGATTAATGGATTTTAACACAAGAGGGACCATTAGATCATCTAGTCTGACTTCTGTATAACAAAGACCATAGAGCTTCACCCCAAATACCTCTCATATTGAGCCCAGTAACTTATGTTTGGCTAAATCATATCCTCCAGAAAAGCATTCAGTCTTGATTTGAAAACATTAAGACATACCAAGGGAAGTGGTGGATTAGTTACTTTGTTCCAGTTGTTAATTACCCTCATTGTTTCAAAAATGTGCCTTACTTCCAACTTAAATTTGTCTCATTTTAAATTCTAGCCATTGTTTCTTCTTACACCTTTTCCTGATAGATTAAATAGCCCTTTGTTACCTGGTATTTTCTCCCCATAAATTATTTATACACTGTGATCAAGTCACCTTTTGATCTTGATTATCCCAGATCTACCTACCCGTGGGGTTCTTTCACTTACCTCTGTGTCATTCCATGCTGGCAGTTGTCAGACAACAGACAGGACTACATGAACAATGGGTCTAATCCAGTATGGAAAATAGGAATTGGTTAAATAGTTCCAGAATATCTTTTGGGATTTTAAGATTTTAGACATAAATTTACCTTGATTAGGTGTCTACTTTTTTTTATGTTTTCCTCAACAGAATCTTAGTAAATATTTCGAGCATAACTTGTCTTTCTGAGAACCAGCGCAAACCATCTTTTATCTGTATTCATTTCTCTCAAGAGCTCCTCTGTCACATCTCTAATTAGAATTTCCAGTATCATCTTTTTATGAATCTGTGACATCTTTAATCACATTTTATGTAAGTGTTTTTGCACGTTCTCTAATCTGTCTTCACTGCAATGCTATAGTTAAGGATGAGATGACACTCTCATTTTCACCTCTATTTTTCAAATGTTCCTTTAGGGCTGAAATATCTTAAGACTGTGTTCTGGGGAGCAAGAAAACAAGCCTAAGACTTAGAACTGTGCTTGTAGAGCAGTGGTCTCCAACCTTTTTATGCACAAGATCACTTTTTGAATTTAAGTGCAACCCAGAATTTATCCTGCCCTTTCCCCAAGGCCCTGCCTCTACCCCAAAGCCCTGCTTCCTGCTCCCTCCATCCCTCTCTCCCTCCATTGCTTGCTCTCCCCTACTCTCACTGACTTTCACCGGGCTGCAGCAGAGGGTTGGGGTTCAGGAGGGGGTGTGGGCTCTGGGCTGGGGCCGAGGGGTTCGGAGTGTGGGAGGGGGCTCTGGGCTGAGTCTGGGGCAGGGGATTGGGGTGCAGGAGAGGGTGAGGGGTGCAAGCTCTGGGAGGGAGTTTGGTTGAAGGAGGGGGCTCTGGGCTGGGGCAGAGTGTTGAGGTGCAGGAGAGGGTGAGGGATGCAAGCTCTGGGAGGGAGTTTGGGTGAAGGAGGGGTCGCCAGGCAGGGGCAGAGTGTTGGGGTGTAGGAGGGAGGTAGGGGGTGCTGGCTCCGGGAGGGGGCTCAGGGCTGGGGGTTGGGGTGTGGGCTCCCGCCGGGTGGCACTTACCTCGGGTGGCTCCCGGGCGGCAGCACAGTGGGACTAAGGCAGGCTGCAGTGTCCTGTTCCTGGCCAATGGGATCTGCGGGGGCGGTGCTTGCAGGCAGGAGCATCACGTGGAGACCCCTGCCCACCTCCAGGGGCTTCAGTGGTGTGTTGTCTGCTTCTTGGAGCAGGGTGGGGCTGGGCAGGCAGGGAGCTTGCCTTAGCCCTGCTGCACCACCGGACTTTTAGCATCTGGAGATATGTGATCGACTGGCAGAAGCTCCAGGATGAATCAGTTGATCGTGATCTATGGTGACCACTGTTGGTGACCACTGTTGCAGAGTATGTCTCACAATCTCTTTTGCATCATCTATCCTTTCCAGAAGCAAATTTGCTTGAGAAATTATAAATAATCCATTCAGCCTTTCTTGACGATTTATGTTTGTAGTTAAAATTGGTTTGGATTTAAAAGTTCACAGTAGATACGTATGTACTGTTCTATAAACATGGTGTGCTTTATCACATTTACACAAAATTATCTGGGGAAAATGTCTACTGTTGGATAAAATTACCTGTTCAGGCCTCACTGTTCTTATTTGTATATAAAACTACACCCCTCCTGATACTACACCATAACTCCTACCAATATAACCCTGGTTTCAGAGTGGTAGACATGTAGTCTGTATCAGCAAAAAACAACGAGGAATCCTTGTGGCACCTTAGAGACTAACAAATATATTTGGACATAAGCTTTCGTGGGCTAAAACCCAATATAACTCTCTTCACCTTGGAACCTATTTTCCTCCAGACAGAGAGAGCTTTCAGTTTATTCTAATTGAACTCTTGGCCGTTTGGAATCTAGGACAGAAAGATGAGGCTCCTGAGGAGGGTTATCATAAACATACAGCTAAGGGTAGCATAAAATCCCTCCTGGGTAGCTGTACTGAATCTTTACCTGTAAGGGGCAAGAAACTCAAATAACCTAGTTGGCACCTAACCAAAAGGGCCAATGAGAAAAGAAGATACTTTCAAATCCAGGCGGAGAGGGAAGGGGGAGAGAAGGGGCGGGTTTGCTTGTTCCCTCTCTGGATGGAGAAAGAGACCAGGCTGGAAAAACATCTCCTGAAAACATACCTGAAATGAGCACCTAAGATTACAAAAATTATTAGTAATGGCAAGGAAATGCATTAGATTATTTTTTGTTTTAGCTTTTGAATTTTCCCTATGCTAAGAGTGAGTTTTATTCCTGGTTTGTTTGTTTTTTTGTAACTTTGAAGCTGAGCTAGAGGGGAATCCTCTGTGTTTTAAATCTTTTTATTACTCTGTAAAAAGTACCTTCCATCCTGATTTTTGCAGGTGTGATTATTTTACTTTTTTTTTTTTAAATAAAATTCTTCTGTTAAGAACCTGATTGATTTTCAGTGTCCTAAAAACCAAGGGGTTTGTTCTTTGCTCGCAATTGGTTAGGATATTATTCTCAAGCCTCCCCAGGAAAGGGGGTGAGGGGACTTGGGGGAATATTTGGGGGAAATGGGGACTCCAAGTGGCCCTTTTCCTGAATTTTTGTCTAAATCACTTGGTGGTGGCAGCAATACCGTCCAAGGACAAGTAAAGTATTTGTGCCTTGGGGAAGTTTTTAACCTAAGCTGGTAGAAATAAGCTTAGGGGGTCTTTCATGCCGGTCCCCACATCTGTACCCCAGAGTTCAGAGTGGGGAGGGAACCCTGACAAGGATTAATTCCTTTTTTAAAAGAAATGTGTAGACATAGACTCAAGACATTTTGTCTGTCTTTTTTTTTTATATATAACCTCAGTTTTTGTTCACTTTGACAGATGCAACCCAAAGCTTATTCTGTGGTTTCTCGAACTTCATACCTCCAGCAAAACACAACTCTCAGTTCATAGATTCCCAGGCCAGAAGGGACCATTTTCATCATCTAGTCTGACCTCCTGTGTAACACAGGCCATAGAACTTCCCCAAAATAATTCCTAGAGCACATCTTCTAGAAAAACATCCAATCTTGATTTAAAACTTGTCAGCGATGGAGACGCCACCATGACCCTTAGTATGTTTTAATTAAATTTATTTTAAAAATTTTTCATGTCATGCTTCTAACGCTGTTCCTTATTGCTTTCTCTCAGCATTAACCCTGTTCCAAATGTAACACTTGCTTTCTCCTCAGCCAGACAGTCTCATGTCCATTTGGGAGCAATCTTCAGTTGGAGTCTTTTAGTTTGGTTCTTCCAGAGAAGGGAACACACCCTCTTACCATATATGAAAAGGAGCACTGGCTTTAAGGCTCTAGGTTTGCCTATGAATATATAAGAACGTCACCCAAGTATCTCTTAATGCTTTTGTGCTGGAAGTAGCTGCCTTACATGTCAGTCAGATACTGTTTTCAATAATTAGCTTTTCTTGCTACATTTGCCCTAATACTATTAAATGGATGTCCACCAATGTGCAATAGCCTACAAGTAACCCACTGAGAGAACTGGCAGAGAGGAAAATCTTGGCCCTTTCTATTTGATTATATGTGGCTTTGTGCCTTGAAAAAGAAACACAAACAACCCTTTAGTTTGTTAGTATTCAAAAAACATTTATTTAAATTATTTATTTTATTAGCATTGTATTAAATACAACTTTTTAGTTCAGCAGGTCAGCAAAAGAAACCACAAAGCAATGGGTTTTGCTGTGGTAATTCTGATAGTCGAAATCCCTTCCCCAGCCATAGCTCTAGCTTACCAGTGCTTTTTGCAGTAGTTTCATGACGATCTGGACAGTGATGAGTAATTGTTTTTTATAGATATAATCTGCACTCTGTCCTCTACCTTGCAATCACTGCTTTCAGCAGAAGCGCCAACAGCTTATTCCTGCTTATTTTGCTTATGTCAGTGGAGATTTTTTGCTTTCAAAGGTTTTATTGCCTCATTGTTGAACTCATTCCAGAAAGGGAAGTTAGTGGTAGAGGTGAAGCTCATCCATATCTAGTCTCAACAGTGAACTTGGTCCCAACGACATACTGTAACATGTCATAATTCCCTAATGGTGTCTCTTGCTTTTTTGGCATAAGTAAAAATAAGTGAAGAGAATGCTGCTATTTTTTGGCAGTGGCACAGTTTTTAATTTATTAGTGGCTAAAGCTGGCATAGCTGCTGCTTCTATTATTATAATACAGATTCTGATGATATGACTAATATAGCATAGCTTCCTTGTAGGTTGTGTGCAGTACTTCTACAAATACTACAGTAAACACAGTTGAAAAATTTAGGATTGTTACAGCTAAATTCCTGTCACGGAGAGTGGCAAAGGTAGTGCCCTGTTATCTTTACTATTAGCTTTGGGTGGTGCTGTCTTCTAAACTGCCCCTTGTAACCTTGAAAGTGGTATCTTGGGCGTTGAACTTGTTCTCTTCTCTCCTGCTTGTCTTCCCCAAGATGGATCTTATTCACTTTCTCTTCTCCCTCCACTCACCACTCTTTCTACCCTATTTGTTGTATCTTTGTCTTCAGAAGCAGAGAACAATATAGTTGTGTTAAGTCATAAAGGAAGTTGTGCATAGCCATGAGGTAGTGAATACGTCCTTGATTCCATGCGCTAAATATTTCTCTCTTATGTCTGAAATATGTAATTGATTTGAAGAGATTGGAAAACATGTCTTATAGAAAGACTCAGGAGCTCAAATCTGTTTAACAGAGAAGCTTAAGGGTTGATTTGATCACAGGAGTAAAGATAAATTTCCCCTTGACACCAGGCATCTACAATTAGTAGCATAGCTAGTCCTAAAACATTACATTACAGACAAGGTTGGTCATGTGATTAATGAGGTTAATAAGCAGAATCTAAACATTAATTTTAAAATAATTATGGTTGCAAAGAGAGTATTCCACACATCAAGTAAATATATGAATTAATTTAGTGAATGGGAATGGGAACTTGATGGGATGGGAATCAACTCAGTTTCTTGATGTGGAAGAATTTAATTGATTTGATTTAGGGGAGAATGAAATGGAGGTGGGAGGAGGAGTTTGTGATAGAACAGTTATAGGAAATGGGTGAGGGAGAAGAAAGAAGAGACTTGGAGAGTCATAAGCAAGTTTGAAATTCAGTGATTGGGGTTGGTGGGGTTGGTGTATGCATATTGACAGGATGAGGTGTGAAAAGAGAATCCCTGTGGGACAATAATGAAAGTGGATAACAGGAGTGAATGATAGCAGGAGAGAGGGAAAAGTAAAAGTGTGGAGGGGGAGAGAGGGAGTGAGAGAGAAGCTTCAGTGTGTAGAATTGAAACTTATTTTCTTCATATACGGAATGGCAGCCTCTTCCATGAGGGCCTGGCTCAGCAGGAAAGTGTAAGGGAACCCAGACTGGTGGCATAGGTGGGTTCAGTGGTACCCCAGTATATTATCAGGTGGCACCCTGTGGGGGGGGGGGCAACCCGTCACAACATCTACTTAAGATTTTCTGATAGTAGGCATTATGTTTGGTGAATTGTTTTAAAAATTGTTTCAATTGCTGCTTCAGTGTAAAGGGACAGTGTTGTGGTTATGGGGTGTGGCTTCTCTACAGAGTTGACTTGAGTGATTGGCATGTGGTTGTGGGAAGCCACACTGCAAAGCCTTACCCAAGTTTCTGTGACCTCACCGGCAATGCATAGTGGTCTGGGGGGAAAAAAAAGCAGTGAGGGGGATTATATCCCCAGACAAAGTAAAACTTTTTGCACTTAATATAGATAATTCATAATGCTTTATACATATATTACATAATCACATTAAATTTTTATCTCATTAAGCTATTTATACTTATTTATTATTGTTTTTAAATGAAGCAACAGGCCTCATTCACATTATTAAAAGAAAATACATCCTGTGAGTTTGGGGGATGGGAGTGTTTGGGGGCTTAGTAAAGTTCAGTATGGTTGGGGTTTCTCTAGGAACAGGGGGCTGAGGTGTACTGAGATTCAGTGGGGTTGAGTGGGAGGGTCTCTGGCGTTCAGGATTTCTGGGATTAGGGGTGTCTCTCTGAGGATATGGGATCAAGAGGATGGTGATATTCAGTGGGACTGGGGGTCCCTCAGGCTGGAGAAGAAGTGACAGTGGTGTTGGGGTACCTTTGGAGCCAGGGTGAAGTGATAGTGGGGTTGGGAGACTCTTGGGAATTGGGGAATGAAGTGACAGTCAGTGAGGTTGGGAAAGTCTCTCTGGTGGTGCAGTGAGTTCCTGGGGCCCATCACTGTGGTGCTGCTTCTCTTTCCACCCTACCTCATCCCTGTTGCTCCCTGCCCCTCATACAGACACTTTAAATGCACCTCACTGGTGCTGCACACACCCACATTCGTTGTTATGACTCATGGGGGCATCTCCCATTGTTGTTTGTCCTGCAATTCTTTCCCAGTGAAATGTGGAAGAACTTGTATGTCCTTGTGGGTACACAGGGAAACTATGGGAAAAGTATTGGAGGACCATCAGCACTCAGTGATTTAGTCTACATTCTCACTGCAAAGTGGGCTGTTTACCAGCCTATGTGAAAGAAGCACTGGGTTTTACTCTACAGCCCCAGATGAGCCAGCTAGTTAAGGGGAGGAGGATTAGGGGCAACACCTGAATAAAAATCTGAGTTAACTCTGCAGTGAATATATATGCTTACTGATGAATTTCTAGGGAAGTTAAATGTTGCTTTGAATCATTTCGTGTGTACTTGTGTTTAATGTGTGATGCTTGTGTGACTGTGGGTGTGTCTACACTGCAAACCACCCCACCCCACAAAACAACCTGCAGAGCTCACATATACAGACTCAGACTCACAGGGCTTGCACTACAGGACTAAAAATAGCCATGCAGATGTTCCCGCTCAGGCTGGAGCTTGGTCTTCAAAGCCTGGGGTGGGAAAGGGGTGTTACAAAGCCTACGCTCTGGACTAAGCGGCTATGTCTACATGGCTATTTTTAGTGCCGTAGCATGAATCTGAGGTTATAGACCTGCGCTCTGAGACTCGGTGGTGGTGGTAGGTTTTTTGCAGTATAAACTAACCCTGTAAGCCACATGATTTTTGATTGTCATATTAGTCTTGATGGGCAAATTGATAAGGGCTTGTTACATTAACTATAGGAATGAAAAATGTTTGTGTTCTTTCTTTATTTTGTTTCTCATCTATATACTGGGGAGGGGGAACGGTTGTCCTGCCTACTCATGCCTCCACAGACTTTTCTTATTCTTCCTCTGAAAATTAGTAAGACTACTACTGACTACAAACGACTGTTTTGTCAGAGGCTCACCATAGAGTTATTCCTCTCTGATCCTCACCAGTCCCTGTATGGAATATTTCAAACCTGGGCACTTAGCCAATTGATGCTTTTTCTTCTGTCTCAGAAAAAAAAATGTTATGATATAGGAAGGGGGATTCTCAAAATGAGACTTGTTCTGTCAGGGACTGGTAGTGTCATTTAAGACCAGCTTGCAGGATGGAGTCACTGACGGTTTTCTTCCCTCTCATTGGAATCCCTGGCTAAGAGGCTGAGACCGCTCACTTCCTACGACTAAGTGTGACTCCATACTTGCCCAGCATAGATTGATATTCCTATGTCACAGACATCTCCCTTGAATAGAGAATATTTTGTCTCTGCAAATATGCAGTTTAAGGGAAAATGCAACTGTGTTAACACAAATGGTACAGATACCACAAATGGTATTAAAAGAATACATCATTTAACATTCATATAACAGAGGAGCTAAGTGGTGCATGTGGATGTTTCAGACTTTGTTACTGTAAGTAGCTCTGATCTTCCATCTTGTAACATCCATTTTGCAGTATGTAGGATGTCTTTTAATCTTTTCACTTCCCTCAATGCACTTTTCTGACCACAAACCCACTCAACCTCAGCAGGTCAAATTCCATACATTTCACAGCTGCTGCCCTCCTCCACACATGCAAAAAATGTCTCCCCTGTTGCCTGAAGTTGAATTCCAGCTGACTTCATCCCTGGCTTTTGGTAAATCTTCCCCCTCACTCCTAACATTGCAGCAGCAGTCTCCCTCTGTCCCAAAAGGGCTGCTGTGTATCTGTGAAGAGGGAAGAGTGTGGGTAGTACTAGAATTCAGGAGTGGAGTCAGCTGGGATTCCTATTCAAGCAGCAGGAGAGAGAATCCCAGCCTGAGTCAGAAAAAGGCAACAGCTGTGATAAGTGGAATGTGTCTGGGTGTGAACGTGGGTGTGTGGCCAGAGCACAGTGAGGAGCAGGTGAAGGAAAAGTATCAGCTCGCTTTGACTTTAGTCCTACAGGCTGGTAACTTGTTAAAAAGATTTTGGCTTTTTAATGTGAATGCTTGATTTTGGTGGAGTTTTGCTATCAGAGAATTTATTCCACTGTATTTATATAAGATCTTATGGCATGTTGGGCCAAAATTATGTTTAAAAATTAACTTTGTTACTCTTCACTCATACACCTTTTTGATATTGTGCCCCATACCAGTTTCAGATCAGATTTGCTGAGTCAGTAGGGGTGATAGAGCTTTGATACATTTTTTTAAAATGCTTTCTTTATGCAAGCATGGTGTTGTCTTTGTAGGTAAGGTAGCATGTACATAATGAATTTTGTGTTAAGTTTTTAAATTCCTGCAGAATACGTGTTTTCTGTTTTGATTTTCATTGACCAATATACTGAGGTCCCAAAAGGAGAGGGCTAATATATCTGACTTGCTCTCCAGCTGTGCAGTGTTCCTCAACACTCTGCTAGTTTGCAATGGAGAATGTTCCTGCGTAACTGTTTGACTACTACATTTTTCTGTTTGTGCCACTCAAATGTCATGTGACTAAAGAAAAGGGAGAATAAAGCACTTGGCTGTTATGGTGCTGGTGCTGCTGCGTAAGTAGGTAGGCAGATACTGTAGGTAGAAATATGGTGTGAGCAAAATGCTTCGGAATTCTAGGATTATTTCACACACCAGTGTGAGCAGATTTTTGTGAATTACAAAATGGCAGATTCCAATTCTCCATTATGATACTTCACCTCTGTTGGAACAGTTGAAAACATCTGCCATTCAAAAGCAATCTCTGAAGTCAATAGAGAATAATGCCTCAGAAATGCTACACACTGTAAAATGAATAGGGGATTTGTGTGTGTGTAGGGTGATTTAAGTACTGCTGACGTACTAAAATACTGCAATTATTATTTTTTAAAAATTCTAAGATCAAATTTTATGCTAATATAGGCATGGCTGTTTATGCTGTTTCAAGTGATCTGAGAGATAATGGTTATATTTACACATAGTAATGTTTTAATTAATAAGCTCTTTCTGTTGCTGTTCTGAACCTTGGAAAAAGCCTTATCCTGGCCGAGGCTGAGAGCTCGATCCTGACCTAGACTGATCTCTCAGCCCTCCACCCCAGCCAGGGCCATGTGCGGGAGGGGCCGAGCTCTCAGCCGCCCTCCTCCACCCTGGCTGGGGCCACAATATGGGGCTGAGAGCAGAGGGCTGGGGTGGGGCCTTGACCAGAAGAGGCAGGGCCTCAGATGGAAGAGGTGGGGGAGGGTTAGCCTCCCCAAGGGGAAACTTCACCCGCTGCCTATGAAGATGAATATTTTCCTCAATTCACAGACTGATCAATTGAAACACAAAAAGGCTTGTGATTTGCCCGAGATCACAAGTTCTTTTCTTGACTCTGCTGCTGATTCACTTTGCTCTCCAGAATTCTTGTTTCCTGCTTCAGTGGCTACAGTTGCTGCATCTCAATATTGTATCCATGGTAGAATTTATGGCATTTTAAAAGGTGTCTCCCAGAAGTGTAGCCAGCATTGGTTGGTGCTAGTTGACTCATGGCATGAAAACAAAATATTAGTCAAAATTATAAATATTTATTGGAATATGTATTGATTTATGCTTGAAGACTGTCATTACAGTTTAGGGTGAGTAATGACAAATTATTAGCCTCACTGATTGTCTTGAGTACATAGGGTGTTTTCTCCTTTAGGTAGGGTGAAGACAAATATGTGACAAATAAAGTACTCAAAACATTTTTCAAAAATCTTTTATTAATAATCTGAACCATGAAATTTAGTTATGATAATTAGAATTAACACAGTTCATGTGTATGCATATTACTACATATTCAGTTCTGATCTTGGAGACAAGAATTTGTTTTCTAATAAATGTGCATTGGCACACACACTAGAAGAAGCAGCAGCATTTTGGGCACTGAAGTGGAGCATCAGGGGTACTGGCATGAGCAAATTATGCTGAGGCCATTCAGCCTCATTTTCTAAAAAAATCAAAGCAATTTCATGTTACACTGTGGTAGAGGCTGCCTTTTTAAGTAGAATAACTTAATATACATAGACATTAAGATTCATGCTGTGGCCTTTATATAACAGAAGAAGGGGCTCTTAATACGTAGATGTGAAATCCACTTTCAAATACAAATTCTGTAGAACTATGCCCACCATTCTTCAGGCAGAATATTATACAGTTGTCCTGCCATTACACAAAATATGTAGCCACCCCTACCCCCTACAAGAAAAGTAAGTTACTTAGTTGCAATGTTTATAGTTTGGTAGAGCTCAGGTGCCCTGACTGGGTTTCGAGCCCCATTTTGCTTGGTGCTGTCCATAGACATAGATGTAGTCCTTGCCCTGAAGAATGCACAATCAAAGAAGGTGAGCAATACATGAAGAGTGGTGGAAGAGCAGGAATCCCACAAGTTGTTCATAATTTACATATATATTTTTATAAAGCAAATAACACCCCCCACTGCCCAAGCGGTGTAGAGTCATGGTCGACGTAGTTAAGTAGACGCTGCCTTACTTACGTCAACCATTACTGGCCTCTGGTAACTGTCACACAATGGCCCATGCTGACCGCTTTGGTCACCATTGTGAACTCTGCTGCCCAAGGGCTACATAGACTGAAAGCCCTCCCCCTCCCCCTTAGAAGCCCCTTGTATTTTTGAAATTCCCTTTCCAGCTTGGCAAGCAGACCTAGCAGCTCTCTGTGGTTGAGTGCAACTGCTCAGGTGACCATGCCAGCTACATGTTCCAGACGTGCTCCTGCCTGGACTAGATGGGAGATATTGGATCTCCTGGGCCTGTGGGGAGAAGAGACTGTGCAGACACCACTTTGAATCAGCTATAGAAACATGGACAGCTATGTGCAGATTGCTTGTGGGATGCAGGAGAAGAGCTATGATGGGGACCAGCAGCAGTGCTGTGTCAAAGCAAAGGATCTGCGGCAGGCATACCGGAAGGCCAGAGGGGCCAACAATCAATCTGGTGCCAAGCTGCATGCCTGTCGCTTTTACAAAGAGCTGCATGCCATCCTTGGCAGAGACCCCCCCAACCCCCGCAAGAGCACCGTGGATTCTTCCAAGGAGTCCGAGTCACAGGACCCTGCTGTGAACAGTGAGGATGAGGAGGTGGATGAGGAAGAGGAGTAGGAGTAGGGGAACAGACGACTGGGAGATCCAGCTGCACAGTGAGCCAAGACGTGTTTTCGACTTCACCGCAGTCCTGCCATTCCTACTCATTGAGCACGTGTGAACCCAGTGCAGGGGAAGGAATCTTGTCTAAGTATGTGGTTTGCTTTGAAATTATAAGGATGGAACCCCCAGTTAGCAGGACACACATTTTGATTACTCTTTTATACTTGTGCTAAAAGAAGTAGTGGCATAACCAAGAGCGGTTTTCATTCCTATCTGGCGTTGCAAGTTTCCACAATGCAATCACCACTCACTTCTCCACTGTCAGTGTAGCTCTCGTGTTGGTGTCCCTGCGTTGGAAGGCTGGGGTGAGTTTGGCATGCAGATCCAAGAATGTAGCTTTGCACATCCAAAAATTCTGCAGCCACTGTTTGTCATCCCAAACCTTCATTACAATGGAATCCCACCAGTCAGTGCTTGTTTCTTGGGCCCAGAACCGGCACTCCGCCATCTCCAGCTGCTTTGTGAACACCACCAGTAACCTTGAATTACTTCCTTCTATGTCCCACGGCAATCTGGCCTCCAAGGAATCGTCATGTTCCCCATGGCTGCTCTTACAGCTCTGAAAATACTGCAGGATCATGCGCCCTGTGCTTGCAACGCTCATGACAATAGTGCAGAACTGAGCAGGCTCCATGCTTCTTTCAGAGATGGCAGACACCGAGGAGGGACATGCGGGTTTGTGGGATTTTGAAAAGAAGGCACAAAAAGTATGCGATGCAGATGGAATTATGGGATGGAGAACAATGCATTATGGGAAATTGACCCCATGCTCTCAGTCACCTCTGCACAACTCCACCAAGCATGCAAAAACTTCACAAAAGATGCTGCACTGGATGGTGGCAAGCTGCACAGTGGGATACCTACCCATGGTGCAGTGCACTCTGTATTGATACAAGCACTCCTGGTGAGTACATGCACTGCCAACACAAGGAGCAAAGTATGCATGCACACAAGTGATGTACTAACTGCGGCAGCTGTATCCCAACGTAACTTGAGTTGACATACGTTTGTAGTGTAGACATGGCCTAATAGGTGGAGGGGATTCCTAGGCACAACCCACTAATTTGTCAGTAAGAAGGAAGTATATTCAAATGGCTTTATGGAGAGGCTTTTATGGTATGGAAGTGCATTGCAGCATCTCTCTTGGGATGGGGGAGCAAAAGGCCAGGTTGCCTCTACTAAGGAGGATGTGGTTTGTGTTTATTTTTCTCCCCGTTATGAGGGCGGACCAAAGAGATTTATTGTCCCTTCCACCAAATTTGCTCTTGCCCCTCCCCTTTAAATGTTTGGGTCCCCGAATCAATCATTGGAGTCCTCCAATGATGGTTACTCAAACACACATTTTCCAAAGACAATACAATACTATAGTAAAATTAAGCAAATGGTCTTGACTTTTTGGTGTTAGCCTGGAAGGATCGTGTACCCATTCGAACTCCAAAGTGATCCAGGAAAAACCGCATCCATTTCCCAAATGTGCAGCAGTATGTTATGTTTGAAGGGAAAACCTTTTCCTGGTCAGAACAAAGCATATTCTATTATGCCTGGCAACACCTCTACTGTGGCATACTTTAACAAAAATTTGGGTTGAAATCTGCCTCACTGAAAAAAGAAGCCAGTCTTCTGTTTTCATGAGTGTAGATGCATCTTTTATCCATCAGGGCAAGATTAATAGCTTACAGACTTGGGAGCTTGTCTACATGGTGGGGTAAAGCGCCCGAACGTGTTACACATTAATTGGTCTGTGTAGGCACTTCTGTTGTGCATTAAAGTCTCCTTAGTGTGTTTTAACTTACACCATCAGGGGCTCATTCACCTGCACATCTACCAATGTGATATATACCATCACGTGCCAGCTGTTTTCAGGAGTCATCAGTGTGGTGCTTTGCTCTGTTCAATGTTGATAACAGTCATCTGCGTGCGTGTGTGTTCTCCCTGTGTGCTGTCCCTGCTCTGCACAGATAGCTGGCACAGCAGATCTCGAGCAAACCGCCCAATGACCACAGATTCCGATAAGGTACGAAGGCACCCGGCCAGGCTTATTGCCAAACAAAACACAGTCTCTAACTCCCCGGATCAGATGTCTACAGTTCTGCTAGTACATATATGCTCCCTGACAATGGACCAGCTCAGTCAGTGGTGGGATTCTCCACTGCCCCCTAGGCCAGACAAAGATATCCACTCAGGGATGCATTCTTATACACAAGTACAAACAAGTTACACATCACTCCTGACGTATTGAGGTACAACCCCTTTACATAGTAAGGTGCCGCCTCTCACCTTGCACATGTTGGTTCGAACAAAACAACTCTATTCATCATATTACCTTTTTGCCCCTGTCTTTAGGATGGATCCGCCTGTTCTTTGTTATCTGTGTGTAATGTGCAAGTATTGGAGTGTTCTGGTATCATCCTGGCATATGTTTATATCTCTAGTGTCTAGTACCTTTTAGGTACATGTATTTTTGCAACATCAGCCCTTTCTTTGCCAGCTTCTGTGAGCAGGGCCTGCCTCTGGCTCACAGTTTAACTTTGCTTTATGTTGGCAAAGTCTTGAGCATTACTTTAGTTCAGGCCTCATACCGGGCCTCTGATACCAAGGGTTTATGTTTCAGGGCCTCATCTTACTACACCAGCAATGCCCCTCTGCCATGTACATTGGCCAAACCGGACAGTCTCTACGCAAAAGAATGAATGGACACAAATCAGACATCAAGAATTGTAAAATAGTAGGAGAACACTTCAATCTCCCTGGTCACTCAATAACAGACTTTAAAAGTGTCCATTCTTCAACAAAAAAAACCTTCAAAAACAGACTTCAATGAGAAACTGCAGAACTGGAATTAATTTGCAAACTTGACACCATCAAATTAGGCCTGAATAAAGACTGGGAGTGGCTGGATCACTACAAAAAATAATTTTCCCTCTGTTGATACTCACCCCTTCTTGTCAGCTGTTGGGAATAGGCTACATCCACCCTAATTGAATTGGCCTTGTTAGCACTGACCCCCACTCTTGGTAAGGCAACTCGTATCTTTTCATGTGCTGTATATTTATACCTGTTTACTGTATTTTTCATTCCATGCATGTGATGAAGTGGGTTATAGCCCACGAAAGTTTATGCGCAAATAAATTTGTTAGTCTCTAAGGTGCCACAAGGACTCCTCATTGTTTTAACTTAGTACTGTTTCAAACAGCACTACCAGCAGGGTCTACATGGACTAATTAATGCACAACACTTCAGTCTGATTTAGAAATCATACCCCATTGCGCACATTTCCACACTCTGTAGAGCAGCCCTTAACAGGCCATAAAACAGTCAAAGTAAAATTTGTATAGGTGAATATTCTTCATTATGAGAGAGAGGATAAACTGGTGATAGATCTGTTCGCATCAAAACTTAGGAACGAGATTCGTGTGTTTTTCACAGGGCTGGGGGGGAGAATATCAAGATGCATCCAGGGATGCTTCTCCTGTCCCAACCATGGTTGAGGATTGTGCTTATATATTGTTCCTCTTGCCTCCACCCTCAGTTTCACCTTAGAATCATAGAATATCAGGGTTGGAAGGGACCTCAGGAGGTCATCTAGTCCAACCCCCTGCTCAAAGCAGGACCAATCCCCAATCAAATCATCCCAGCCAGGGCTTTGTCAAGCCTGACCTTAAAGACTCCCAAGGAAGGAGATTCTACCACCTCCCTAGGTAACGCATTCCAGTGTTTCACCACCCTCCTAGTGAAAAAGTTTTTCCTAATATCCAACCTAAACCTCCCCCACTGCAACTTGAGACCATTACTCCTTGTCCTGTCCTCTTCTACCACTGAGAATAGTCTAGAACCATCCTCTCTGGAACCACCTCTCAGGTAGTTGAAAGCAGCTGTCAAATCCCCCCTCATTCTTCTCTTCTGCAGACTAAACAATCCCAGTTCCCTCAGCCTCTCCTCATAAGTCATGTGTTCCAGTCCCCTAATAATTTTTGTTGCCCTTCGCTGGACTCTCTCCAAGTTATCCACATCCTTCTTGTAGTGTGGGACCCAAAACTGGACACAGTACTCCAGATGAGGCCTCACCAATGTCGAATAGAGGGGAACGATCACGTCCCTCGATCTGCTCGCTATGCCCCTACTTATACATCCCAAAATGCCATTGGCCTTCTTGGCAACAAGGGCACACTGCTGACTCATATCCAGCTTCTCGTCCACTGTAACCCCTAGGTCCTTTTCCGCAGAACTGCTGCCTAGCCATTCGGTCCCAAGTCTGTAGCTGTGCATTGGGTTCTTCCGTCCTAAGTGCAGGACCCTGCACTTATCCTTAGTGAACCTCATCAGATTTCTTTTGGCCCAATCCTCCAATTTGTCTAGGGCCCTCTGTATCTAATCCCTGCCCTTCAACGTATCTACCACTCCTCCCAGTTTAGTATCATCCGCAAATTTGCTGAGAGTGCAATCCACACCATCCTCCAGATCATTTATGAAGATATTGAACAAAACCGGCCCCAGGACCGACCCCTGGGGCACTCCACTTGATACCGGCTGCCAACTAGACATGGAGCCATTGATCACTACCCGTTGAGCCCGACAATCTAGCCAACTTTCTACCCACCTTATAGTGCATTCATCCAGCCCATACTTCTTTAACTTGCTGACAAGAATACTGTGGGAGACCATGTCAAAAGCTTTGCTAAAGTCAAGAAACAATACATCCACTGCTTTCCCTTCATCCACAGAACCAGTAATCTCATCATAGAAGGCGATTAGATTAGTCAGGCATGACCTACCCTTGGTGAATCCATGCTGACTGTTCCTGATCACTTTCCTCTCATGTAAGTGCTTCAGGATTGATTCCTTGAGGACCTGCTCCATGATTTTTCCGGGAACTGAGGTGAGGCTGACTGGCCTGTAGTTCCCAGGATCCTCCTCCTTCCCTTTTTTAAAGATTGGCACTACATTAGCCTTTTTCCAGTCATCCAGGACTTCCCCCGTTCGCCACGAGTTTTCAAAGATAATGGCCAATGGCTCTGCAATCACATCCGCCAATTCCTTTAGCACTCTCAGATGCAACTCGTCCGGCCCCATGGACTTGTGCACGTCCAGCTTTTCTAAATAGTCCCTAACCACCTTTTTCTGCACAGAGGGCTGGCCATCTACTCCCCATGTTGCGATGCCCAGCGCAGCAGTCTGGGAGCTGTCCTTGTTAGTGAAGACAGAGGCAAAAAAAGCATTGAGCACATTAGCTTTTTCCACATCCTCTGTCACTAGGTTGCCTCCCTCATTCAGTAAGGGGCCCACACTTTCCTTGGCTTTCTTCTTGTTGCCAACATACCTGAAGAAACCCTTCTTGTTACTCTTGACATCTCTTGCTAGCTGCAGCTCCAGGTATGATTTGGCCCTCCTGATTTCATTCCTACATGCCCGAGCAATATTTTTATACTCTTCCCTGGTCATATGTCCAACCTTCCACTTCTTGTAAGCTTCTTTTTTATGTTTAAGATCTGCTAGGATTTCACCGTTAAGCCAAGCTGGTCACCTGCCATATTTACTATTCTTTCGACTCATCGGGATGGTTTGTCCCTGTAACCTCAACAGGGATTCCTTGAAATACAGCCAGCTCTCCTGGACTCCTTTCCCCTTCATGTTAGTCCCCCAGGGGATCCTACCCATCCGCTCCCTGAGGGAGTCGAAGTCTGCTTTCCTGAAGTCCAGGATTCATATCCTGCTGCTTACCTTTCTTCCCTGTGTCAGGATCCTGAAGTCAACAAACTCATGGTCACTGCCTCCCAGATTCCCGTCCACTTTTGCTTCCCCCACTAATTCTTCCCTGTTTGTGAGCAGCAGGTCAAGAAAAGCTCCCCCCCAGTTGGCTCGTCTAGCACTTGCACTAGGAAATTGTCTCCTACGCTTTCCAAAAACTTCCTGGATTGTCTATGCACCGCTGTATTGCTCTCCCAGCAATGTCAGGTGCTGTTCAGATGGTGAGGAAAGAAGAAACAGGCTTACGCTCTATAGCACCACATTGGCCAAGAAACCCAAGTCTCAGAATATTGCAGCACCTCCCCTTACCCTTCTTCTGAACAGACAGGCTATTTTGTCTCAGGGGCTCAGTGTTTCATCCATGTTAAAACAGATTGATTTTTCACTGCCTGGTATATGAACAGGGAAAATTAATAAAACAGAGCTACTCAAAAAAGGTAATATATCTAGAACTGTGTGGGAACTGGAATTTTCGTTTTACTGGGAATTCTGTGATTTTGAAATTTTTTATTCCAAATAAAAACAAAAGGAAAAAAATTGAAACTTTCTGCAAAATGAAATCTTTGAAAAACCTTCATTTGGGGTCAATTGAAACATTATATTGTGTTAATATCAAAACATTTTCTGATTTTGACTTTATTTTATATAACATATATTATAAAATTAATTTCAAAACTGTCTGATCCATGAAAGAAAAATTACAAATAACAAAGGGTGAGTGAAAATCTGGTCCCGTTAAAGTCCGTGGCAAAACTATTTACTTCAGTTGGGCTAGGATTTCACTGAAAATATTTGTTGTTAAAAATATCAGTTCTTCATTCCTTTCTGTTTGCTAAAGGATATTCCACTTCTCCTTTAACCCTAACATATGCTCTTCATTGCATTGATGCACCTGCATTCTCCAGGGTGCACAAGAGTTACCAGTGTTAATGTAGTTCTGCCTGATGAGGTGTGACATATGCCTTTTTACCAATACAAAGGAAAAGTTGAATGGAAAAATATGCATAGATTTTTGTTCAGGTGGCCAGAAAGAAAAAAGAAAAAATCATGTCATTTGAAAGGATTGGAGCTTTTTTGTGGAAAAGTCTGTAGATCAAAAACTCAAAGATATTTTTTCAACCAATGTAACTTGGCAAATGAATTGTTAACCAGCAATGATATCATAGTGCAATACGTATGTGTAGCAGTGAGAAAAGAAGTCTTAGTTTCTTTTCTAGTCCCTGTAAAATTAGTTGCCTTGATGATCAACTAATGTGTAGTAGAATATTGCTGAGGGTTACAGATTGTCCAAAGTTTATGCTTTTAAAAAACTTGTAATAATGCAATTTAAAAACTTTGGATGGTGTATTGACTTGGTAACCTTGCTTTGGGAAATACAAACTTTGGAAGGCACTAAAACCTAATATGAGAGACTAGTACAAAAATATCAGCAAACTTATAGGAGAATTAATAAAATATATATCACAGCTTCTTAAATTATTTATGTCCCTGCTGATATACAGTACCTTCTATTTAAATATACTGTTGCACATGTCAATCCTAGCTTTGCTTTACTGTGCTGTATGATTGGAACTTCACCTGGACTAGATTGACTAATATATGTAGATGCACTCAGTTGACAGATAAAACCAGGTTATCTTGACAAAAAAGTTTTGTGAAATAATCCTAGATGTGTTTGCCCAGATATATTCTAAATTAATATGCCTCTTAACTGTTTGTTATAAAAGATTTAATTTGTAGAATTGTTGAATAAGTAGTCACATGCCAGTTTTTTCTTGAAATTTATCTGTAAAATAAATATTGACTTTACCTTCTGGTAGCCCACATTTAGCAGTTATAGATGAGAAGGTAATTTCAGTTCTGAGTAGGGTTGCCAACTTTCTAATCACACAAAACCGAACACCGTTGCCCTGCCACTTCTTTGAGGCTCCGCCCCACTCACTCCATCCTCCCTCCCTCCCTCCGTCACTCGCTGTCCCCCACCCTCATTCACTTGCTCATTTTCACCATGCTGGGGAGGGTCCCTTTTCAACCAGGTGTTCCGGTGCTGGGAGGGAGGGGAAGGAGTTGATCGGCAGGGGCTGTAGGTGCATGGGAGTGGGGGGAGGGAAGGGAGCTTGGCTGTCGGTGGGTGCTGAGCACCAGCTAATTTTTTTCCGTGGGTGCTCCAGCCCTAGAGCACCCGTGGAGTCAGTGCCTATGGTTTTAAAAAAAAAAGATTTTAACTACTAAGAAAGATAATGCTGCTAGGTACTTATACAGCACTTTTCATCTTCAGAGTGATCTATTTGGCCTCAACTAAGTGACATCACATTCTTCATTAATGAGCCAATTTTCATTTAACCAGAAAGTTCAAGACTATCACATGTTTCTCTCAGTGCAGTTTTAACGAGCTCACTAGAGTTTGAGCCACTTCCTCATGTACAGTGATCAGATACTTTGACGCAACTTTCTGATGGTTTGTTTGAATTCTTATGCAAGTCCATTTTAGAGCAGCTTTATTTTAACAAGTTAAAAGCCAGTATCAGAAATGTTTTTCACACACTCCAACAACTAAATTAACTCTTTAGATCTGTCCAAAAATTTACCATCTTCAGCACAAAGTCCCCTTATCCACCCTTTGTCATAACTGATTAAAATATTTTCGTCACCTATCAAAATTACTCCTTGCATTAGGAGAGTAGAGTTTTTTAGAGCTGAACTACATGAAGTTTAATTAAACTATGACAAAATTCAACTATGAACTGCAGAGAAAAAATGTGAGCCAAATCACATTTTCCCTCCAGCCAAGTGAATTTGAAAGCAGGGTCTAAAAACAGCAGCATTCAGGAGGGTTGGGAGGGTGGGGGAGGAGCAGTGTGCAGGAGGTGTTGCAAGGGAGGGGGAGGAGCAGGGATGGGGCATGCTTGGAGTAAGGGGAGGAAAGAGGCAGGGAAGAGGTGGGGCGGAGCAGGGGCGAGAGGAGGCGGAGTGGGTGCGGCCTTGCAGGAAGGGAGGGGTGGGGCAGGAAGAGGTGGGCAGGGTGGAAGCTTGGGGGAAGGGGGCGGGGCCTGGGGTGGAGCAGGGGTTGAGCACCCCCAGGGAAAATTAGAAGCCTGCGCCTGTGTTTTGAACTATTTTCCTATTAATGTACAGTTTAGAATTACTCAGTAATTTAGTGGGGAAAATAGGTACGTACAGTAACTCCTCACTTAACGTCCTGCTGGTTAACGTTGTTTTGTTGTTACGTCGCTGATCTATTGGGGAACATGCTCGTTTAAAGTTGAGCAATGCTCCCTTATAACATTGTTTGGCAGCCGCCTGCTTTGTCCACTGCTTGCAGGAAGAGCAGCCCGTTGGAGCTAGCTGGTGGGGGCTTGGAACCAGGGTAGGCCGGCAGCCCCCCATCTGCTCCCCTAAGTTCCCTGTGTGGTAGCCGCCCAGCTGGCTATCAATTGCCGGGCAGTTCAGGTGTCCCTCCCCCACAGCCTTGTGCTGCTCCCGCCCCCTGCCTTGGAGCTGCTCCCGCCCTTTGCCTTGGAGCTGCTCCCAGGAATTGCTGTGCAGGGGTGGGGGAAAGGGGGGTGCTGATACCTGGGTGTTTCCCCCTTTCCCCCTGTTCCTGCCCCCCAACTCCTGTACCCCATCTCCACAGAGCGGGGGGAGGGGGGAACACACGACAGGACTCAGGATGGAGGGAGCTTGCTGGCAGCAGCTGCTATCTCAACTTTCTGATCTACTTAAAAAGGCAATGTACTTAGAGTGGGATCAGCATATGTAAAGGGGCAATGTGCCTCTCTCTCTCTCAGACACACACACATACACACATGCACCCCCCCCCCCGGCACTTTGGAAAGCGGAGGGAGTAGTGCGCTCCAGTGGGATAGCATGGGTTCATCATCACTTTCAGTTTCCGCAGGGAATGTTTGTAGCCACTGCCATGCATTTATTGTCTCCTCCCTCCATTTGTTCTGCCTTGTAGAGTGTGAGGGTACATTAACAACAATGTTAATTGCGATAACATGCAGTAACAACAATGTTAATTGAGGGCTCAGCCGAATGCTTTTTCATCATTTAGCAGCAAGGCATTCCCTGGGAAATATCCCACCCTCTGACTCCACTACCTCAACCAAGCTTCACAATCCTCATTGCTGTGTACAGTATTAAATTGTTTGTTTAAAACGTATACTGTGTGTGTGTGTGTGTATATATATATTTCCCTGGAACATAACTCCCCATTTACATTAATTCTTATGGGGAAACTGGATTTGCTTAACATCATTTCACTTAAAGTTGCATTTTTCAGGAACATAACTACAACGTTAAGTGAGGACTTAACTGTACTGAGTTTTCAGGTAATATAAACAATATTGAGGCAAAATCAGTACTATATGTATGAAGGTAAGTTTTGTTTTAGACCATTGTTTACAAAATTTAGACATTATTTTGCTATACTCCTACAGTCTAATTACCAATAGGTGTCATTTAAGATTTTAAAATGCATACAGATATTTGCACAAGAAGTGTTATCACACAGGTTATGATGGTTAGCATGTGTCCAGTTGGTTAGCTAAAAATACTTTTCTTGCCTGAGCAGATTGTTCTGGTACATCAAAACTAAGAATACTGTGCTCTGTTAGCATGAAACTGGGAAATGGTGGAACGTGTAGTTATCTGTTTTAATATAGGAGTTTCATACAAGAGAGTTGTATGCAGTGTAGTTGTAGCCGTGTCAGCCTCAGGATATTGGTGCAACAAGGTGGGTGAGGTGAGGTAATATTTTTTATTGGACCAACTTCTGTTGGTGAGAGAGACAAGCTTTTGCACTTACACACAGCTCTGCTTCAGGTCTGGGAAAGGTATTCCGAGCATCAGAGCTAACTCCAAGGTGGAACAGATTGTTTAGCATAAGTACTTAGCACATATTCAAGATAGACTGGCCCGTTAACACCTCTCCAGTCACAGGACAAAAAAAGGGGGTTAGTGGGTTACAGTAAGCCATAAATCCAGTGTCTCTGTTCAGTTAATGATTTTTAGTGTTTAGCAGAATTATAAATTTAAGTGTCCAGGCTCGTCTTTTGAAAGTGTTCTGCAGGTTTCCTTTGAGGATGAGGACTGATAGACAAAGCCCTGGCTGGGATGATATAGTTGGGGTTGGTCTTGCTCTGAGCAGGGGGTTGGACTAGATGACCTCCTGGGGTCTCTTCCAACCCTAATATTCTATGATTCAGATATAGAGTGGTCGCTTGTCTCTCTCACCAACTGAAGTTGGTCCAATAAAAGATATTATCTCATCCATCTTGTCTCTAATACAACAAAGCTGGGAGATGAAACTCTGCTCTTTGTGGCTGGTGAAATCAAGAAGGATGGGAGCGAGGAATGTTGAGACCAGCTTCGATAGAGATTAGTATCTTCCTTGAGGTCACTGTGCCAGGAAGGCATCTGTTTTAGAATCTATTTCTAGACATTTCAGAGTAACAGCCGTGTTAGTCTGTATACGCAAAAAGAAAAGGAGTACTTGTGGCACCTTAGAGACTAACCAATTTATTTGAGCATGAGCTTTCGTGAGCTACAGAGCTGTAGCTCACGAAAGCTCATGCTCAAATAAATTGGTTAGTCTCTAAGGTGCCACAAGTACTCCTTTTCTTTTTTCTAGACATTGACAGTCTAGGCAATGAACATTCTAACCTGCTCTTTAGAAGAAGATGATTGAGCTAAGTTGTGGCAAAGCAGTGCCATCTGGTGTCTTGTAATTTACTTGACCTTTTAATCAGGCACCTGTTCTAGACATGGAGATAGCAATAATTTCACTGGTGGTTGATCAATGACTTGGTGTTGCCAAGAGATCAAGTGTGTATGCTCATCCTCCCCAAATCTCTGAGATGACTTCTGTACCATTGACTGTGAGGTTTTGTTGAGCTGCTTGTGGACCCTGACAGGCTGCAAAGGCGTTTCACAACAGTTTCTCAGATTTTTCCTTTCTGTGGGATCTGAAAATGTGGTGTTGGACAGTTGCTTACATGCTCTCAGGGCTGAAGTGACATCAATATTTAAAATTCCATTTCTTTTGTCTCCTTGTATCTGGATGGTGTCATTTATTTGCGTTACCAGGGTTTGGTTGGCATGTTGAGACTTGAGTGACTGCTTTTGGGCGGGTAGCATCTAGAGTGTGTAATATTGTGATTATATCGATCACTGAAGGAGGGGTTACACCAAGCTTTGTTAGTGAGTTTCTTGACCGCTCATGAATGCTCAGGTAATGTGATGACCAGCAGTTCTTATTTCCATCTGTCTTTGACCAGGAGGTTGAATAATCTTGGATGGTTTTGGTGACTTTGTTACATACAGACAAGGCTTCCTCTGAAGAACACTTGCAAGCTTGTCTTCATGCACATTCTGCAGGGGAGCATGTGATGACCTCTTTGCTGGGGGGGAAATGTTACTCTATTCTTTCCCACTTATAACAATTGGCTTACTACAAAACTTGCAAACTAACCATAAGATCATAATATTTCCTGACAAACTTAAATTAAGAATTTCCAAACCTTTACATATTTAAGAGTTGTACAGTAACTAAGATGTTCTATTGCTGATTAGAAAGTGGGAGACAAAGTTAGTATCTTTACCTCCTTGAAATTAACAATTTTTCTTCATTAATTATGTTTTCAGGAATGACCTTAAAGAGAGAGAAATGAAGGGACAGGTGATAATGAACTACATAAGAACTCTCAGTTTTTTTGGTGATTTCTCTTAAAGCATCCAGGAAAGAGTATAGGCAAAAGTCTTCCCTTACTAATGCTATTAAGTGTTACTCTCTGCCAAATAATTTTATTTTTACATATTGTAGCCTTTTATTCTATTTAATGTTAATTATACTCCAGTGGATTCTGCTCTGGCAGCTACAGTCTTAAGTTCAACAAAGTTATCTCTGTTCTAGATCTAGAGCCCATAGGAACACATGAAACCATAGGCAAATAACATACAATTACAAGAGCATTTATCTTTAGTAGTTTTATTAAAGTTACCAACAAAGTTATAAATGTCACAGCATATACATTTCCTAAAGATAAGTACAATGTACCAGTTATACCTACAGACATATTCACATCCTCCTAGATGGTGTTAGAGTCTGTTGGCCCTCTCATGGATTGATCATCAATATGGGAGTGGTTCCTACTGGAGTTTCCCATAGGAAGCTCAATTTTCCTGCTCTGGGCACCTTTTTTATACTGTGAGTCTGTCTATACCTACATTCTGCACATGTACATGGAAGTGTCAAGCCTCTCTTTTGTATTGGTCTGTGTCCCTTAGAAACACAAGTGACACCGAATTCTATAGGCTGTGTAGGTTCTCGTTGACGGATCACCTTTATCTTACTGTTAAGGCACATGTTAGAGACAATATTTGTTGTTGCAGCATTTTATAATTTAACTTTCCCAGCTACACTTTCACGATATTACCAGTTGGTGGTACTTTTCCCATAATTTTTCGGGTTATTTCTCGGTCATTAATTTATGCCAACATTTCATGTCTCCAAGGTCTAAAATAGCTAAGCCAAAGTCTTACATACCTCGGCCCATGGTTTCTTGTGTTTCAGCTTCTCTTACTCATGTCTACTACATAATTCCTCTAAATACCGATCAATCTTATTCTTTTGTAATCCTATAAATCAACTCTAATTAACATACAATGAATATATATGGCATAACATATTGATTAATCATAACATCACACAATAAATGGATAAACTAAAATCATTGGCTACAATATAATTCCTCTAACTACTTGACATATGTTTAAATTTTGGTACATGCAGCCAACCTTAAATACTAGATAGTGCTTAATTTTATAAAAATCTCTATATGGTTTAAATACTTCTGTCATGTTGCTACCTATTTGTTTTAAGTCAATTAATTGGTCTCTTCATACCATTTATTATCTTAGTTCAGGGGTGGGCAAACTGGCCCGTGGACCACATCCAGCCCATCAGACCTTTTAATCTGGCCCTCGAGCTCCCACTGGGGTTTGCCCCGCTCCGGTGCTCCAGCCAGGGAGCAGGGTCGGGGGGTTTGCCCCGCTCCGTGCATGCTGTGGCGCCGTGCGGCTCCCAGAAGCAGCGACATGTCCCCCCTCCAGCTCCGACACTTAGGGGCAGCCAGGGGGCTTTGCATGCTGCCCCTGCCCCAAACGCTGCCCCCACAGCTCCCATTGGCTGGGAACCGTGGCCAGTGGGAGCTGCAGGGGCAGCGCCTGTGGATGGGGCAGTGTGCAGAGCCACCTGGCCAGTGCCGCGTCTCTGTGGAGGAGCTGGAGAGGGGACATGCCACTGCTTCTGGGAGCTGCGGGGACCGGGCAGTGCACAGAGCCACCTGGCCGTGCCTCCGCATAGGAGCTGGAGGAGGGACATGCCATTGCTTCCGGGAGCTGCTTCAGGTAAGCACCGCCCAGAGCCTGCACCCCTGACCTCCTCCCACGCCCCAACCCCCATCCCCAGACCTGATCCCCCTCCTGCCCTCTGAAACCCTCCGTCTCAGCCTGGAGCACCCTCCTGCACACCAAACCCCTCATCCCCAGACCCCACACTCCCAGCCAGAGCCCTCACCCCTCCAACCCCCCCACACCCATGCCCCAGCCCAGAGCCCTCCCTGCACCCTGAACTCCTCATTTCTGGCCTCACTCCAGAGCCCGCACCCCCAGACGGAGCCCTAACCTGCAATTTTGTGTGCATTCATGGCCTGCCATACAATTTCCATACCCAGATGTGGCCCTCAGGCCAAAAAGTTTGCCCACCCCATCTTAGTTGCTCTGTGTCATGTTGTCTCCAACTTTACTAATAGAAACAACCCATAAAATACACAATTTCTATATCAGCTTAGGTATGTAACACTTTACAATTCAAAGAAAAAAATGCTGAATTATTTAATTTATCCTGTTTGTGATCATAACATAATTTAACTATATATACAAATAATTCAACATTTTTCGTTGAATTGTAAGGTGTTATGGTACCTAAAATGATAGAATCCCTTTAGTTAATCTAATCTATTAACTTGAAATCTTGTCACTTTAAAATATTGGTTAAGCGTTTCAAGTACTCCGTGTTCCCCTGATTTTTATTGCCTCTTTAAAAAAAAAATTGTGTTTTCTCTTTAATTCCCCCCCTCCCAGTCTTGCAGCACAATATTTTTGTCTTTTCTTGTAGGTTGTCACCTTAGGTGTTGTAACAATAGTGGGTAATATTTTCAGACAAGAGTATGAACTTTAAGTTTACAGAGTGCATTATGTAATTTTTTTAACCCATTTTTTCCTTGTTACCTAGTATGTGTAATCTGTGTACATTCTATCTAAGGATTTACTATAATGTCCATTACTCTAATATCTAATCGCTATCCTATTTCTTCTATTCTCTCCCTTCTGTTTTGAATTTCCTGGTTATGCTGTGTATGATTTTGATTTCAGTTAGACCCCTATGTCTATCAAGAACCTACAGCCCTGATCTTGCAAACGTTTATGTGCATGCTTAACTTTACTCCTGTGATTGTAACAATGGGACTACTCATGGCAGTGAAATATATGCTTAAGTGTTTGAAGGATCAAGGCTTAAGATTGTAAGCTGTTGGTGGTCCTCCTGAGGGCATTCTGCACCAAAAAAATTAAAATTCTGCACCAATAAAATAAAAATTCTGAGCACAATATTTTAAAATTCTGAAAAATTCTGCAAATTTTATTTATCAAATAAATGTGGAGACTCCAGCATGGCATTGGGGAGCACAGGGCATGCTGCACAGAGGTGGGAGATCACTGAGCAGCTCACCCCCCAACCCTACTATAAAAGATGTTCTAATGCCGCCACATGCAATGTGTCAACATTTATGTAAAATGTGTTTGTTATACATCTGTGGTTTCTTATATCTCAATTCTAACTTGAGACATAAATGCACTGTTTTTCAATATATGCACTAATGTGCTTGTTTGAAACAGAAGTTAATTACCTGTTCTAATCCCTGCCAGAACAGCTGCAGTGGATGTACAGTGCTCAGGTTTTGCGTGTAGTAGAATCAAGGAATCTCACTGAGAAGGAGTTTAATATATGAATTAACAGAATGTTTGTGTATCACTTTTTTTTTGTTAAACTTTAAGGGAGATGAAAAGGGTAAATGTTGTTGATTGGATTCTTTCCATTGTTATAGCACTTGCAGATTTTATAACAGCAGTTTGAATTACGGTTGCATGTATGTATATGAAGGTACATACACTTTCTATAAATTGCCACAATAGATGCTTTCTGTGATATGTTTTGCACACCTATGGAAAATGAACCAATGTTTGTCATAGGATAGCAAATTTTTAATGGTATTGTGGTACTATATATAGAATTTGGGTGCATTAAAACTTGAAATTGTGTAATACTTGCCAAAAATGTATGAAAAAATGAATCTATTTAACTAACTGCTCTGCCATAATAGATAAAATGTGAATGTTTTTAGTCCAAATACAAACTGCAAGTGACTTGGAACATTGGAGCAATATGTTTTCATTGATTGATAGCCTTTTTGGAGTAACTAAATAAAATATAATTGTTTTTCCTTTTCAGATATTGCTTTGTTTTTGCTTTGGGATACCTCACTATGTGCCAAATTACTAGAGTCTATATCTTTGATTATGGACAATATTCTGCTGATTTTTCTGGGTAAGAAAAAATTATATACTCCATTTCCCCCCACCCCAACAACAACATATAGTAGAGCTTGTCTGTCTGATGTGAAACTGTATTTACTCTTACAGTAAATTGTTGGATGATACAATAACTCGAATTTCAATTACTAAGTTTCTGTCACTACCTGCAATGTTTGGGCAACAAAAAAATCCAATAAGTGGTTTTACAGCAAATCTATTTTTGAAAGGCACAGCTTTAAAAAGCACTAATTCAATGGTATTTACATACTAATTTGATTTAAAAGTGGAAGTTTAAAAGTCGAAGGCCATATTCCCTAGTGGAGCCCTGGATTGGAACTCAGGAGATGTGGGTTCTGTTCCTGGTTCTGTTGGTGGCCTCTTGGGTGACCTTGAGCAAGCCACTTACCTGCTGTGTGCCTCAGTTTCCCCATATGAGAATTGGAATTATGACACTGGCCTCCTTTAATTGCTTTGAGATCTACTGCTGAAAAGCACTATATAAGAGCTAGCTGATATTATTTATTATGCTATTTTTCATACCAGACTTCTGGACTTGAAGTCAGAAAGCAAAAGGGAGCACACAGTGTATTAATATTAAAAAATTATGTCAGGAAATATAGAATTTATACTAAATAGTTCAAATAGTGCCATTTGCCCACCATGAATAACTAACTAACTTCCTTCAGGTATATAAATGCTCATCCAAAGCTCATTGAACTCAATGAAAGCCTCCCATGGAAGTGAACGGGTTTTGGATCAAATCCATTCAGTAATGGTTTGGGAATACTAGTGGAATCTGAAAAGTGACAAGCATTTTTTGGCATAATTTGAATTATTTACAGTAGCTTCTGATTAAAATGTGAAAACTTATCAAGAGCTTCAGTAGTATCTGAAGTGCTGGAGACTACTGTTGTATCCTGTATTCTACTGTGATAACTGTCGGAATTTGAAGCACATTGATTTCAAACTCAAGATTTACTGAGTTTTACCAGATTCACAAACTTATATAGTTCAACATACGCTTTCTGGGAACTGGTAAGTTGGTGGAATGTTCCATCAGAAAAACATAGCGGTAGATGGCACGTCTTTTATTTCAAGAAATAGCACTAAAACAAAAAATGAAAAGAAGTTATCATAAGCAGGACAGGAAACAAAACTTTGCAACTTGGGGTCCACCCTAGTCCAATGATTCCGGATGTAGAGCGTGACCTTCCCAAAGGCATCCTCCTCTTCTTCAGCAACCAATTTATAAAACGTCCATGAGCATCTGTGGAAGCTGAGTTGAGACCCCTTGTTCACCAGCAAGTGCCTCAATGCTCTGTCATGTGAATTTTATAGACTAAGAAATAAGATTTTGGGGTGCTAAAGCAAAGGATCTGTCTCAGCGTTGAGAGTGGCAAAGACAAAGACTGTTTCTTGGGAGGAAAGGTTGAGGTTGTTACAGTGTTCTTCCTCCTTATCAGATCTGTGATATCCTGTTGGTGTCTGCTTTGCATAGACTCTTCTGCCAGATCAATGGTTGTGGGTATAACAGAAGATGAGAATGAGAGGGACTTGTATTTTGCAAGACACAGCTGAAAAAATTCTTAGTAGAAGACTGATTTAAACATTAATTGTTATGAGGGGAGGTAAAAGTAGAAAGACGATGAAGAATGGGATCTAGTGATATAGCTATGGAGCTCTTGCAGGGGGCTGCTGCTAGAGTCATCCAATTTAAGGTAGAGATGGGACCAGTATATCATATAGGAACTGTAGAGTTAGTTTCCAAAGAAGCAGAGTCTCGCAATAATAGGTGTTTTTTCCCCTTAAAGTTCCAGCTCCTGGTGAGAGGTGATTACATGATCATCTTAATTTACTTTTTTTAAGACTATGGAGAAAAGCTTAAAAATGTGAATTCTAAAGGCTCACAAGGCTCAAAACTCAGAAAGGCAAATATAAAATTTATTATATTTCAGATCTTATTATTTTAAAGCCAGGCTTATAACTTCAGGGGATCTGATTTGTGTTATGAATGCTCGGGTTGGCAATACTGAGATTCATGTACAGGCAAAAAACATACTAAGCCACTGGTTAGTTGCAGTCCCATAATTTTTTTTTTGTCATCAATTATTTAGTCTCCAAAGCAGATGTTGATGTTACTTGGTACAACGAATAAGAGTTTCAAATAGAGTTTGAAGTGTGATAGAACAGAATAGGCCAAATTTATTTCAGATTTAACTCCACTGAAATCGGTGAATTTATATCGGAAATTAATTTAGGCGCAGTATATTTGGTTGAAACAAGTAGAAATTCCACTTATAGTTGGACATAGGCCCAGATGTATTGTAGTCTGTGTCTTTTAAAAATACATACTTAATAGAAGGGAATTGCCCAGTCCAATTATTTCTTCCAACTCTTTCTTAACTCAGGTGGTGCTTTCCTGTTCCTGTGCAATTATTGTATTTTGTCACTTGAAGGCCAGGGACTTTAACCAATTGCTCATATTCCTGTTCTGTAAACTGTTAACCTTTTGTGTGTGTGTGAATTTCCAACCCTGTTCTAGCTGCACAGACTTTTAAAAAAAAAAGTAATAAAAAAAATTCACACAGTAAACACTTGGACCTACTAAAACATAAGAATTACTGGCAGGGCTACACAGTGATGGATAGGGCCAATGAACTGCCGACTAAGCTGCCTTGAACAGGGGCACAACTCTGTAAAAAGTGGAACAGGCAGTTGCAGGAAAATACCCATATATATTGCAACATTAATTTGACATGTGGTTTACCTTCCAGACTCTTAGTTGTTTGGGGATTGGTGGCATAATCATGTAGGCATCTAGCTACCATGTGATGGGCATACTAGAAATGCTCAGTAGATATTCAGTACCAACAGAATACAGTATAAGAAAAATACTACAGTTCAGAACACACAACACAGATTAAAAAATATTACAGACTGGGCATAATGTAGAAGATGAGTAGGTTACAAGTTACTATTACTAAGATTGCGACTGTATACTAAATCTTAAGTCACCATGACCTAAGCAGCAGCTAACTTCACATTCCTACTGCTCTTTGAAAGGGCATTCCTGGGCATATAACAGCTAAAAGTCAAATGATTCAAGTATATAAACAGAGGAGGAATAATCACCAGTAGTGCTTTAACTCATGGAGCAGGTCCTCAAGGAATCAATTCTGAAGCACTTAGAGGAGATGAAGGTGATCAGGAACAGTCAGCATGGATTCACCAAGGGCAAGTCATGCCTGACTAATCTAATTGCCTTCTATGATGAGATAACTGGCTCTGTGGATGAGGGGAAAGCAGTGGACGTGTTGTTCCTTGACTTTAGCAAAGCTTTTGACATGGTCTCCCACAGTATTCTTGCCAGCAAGATAAAGAAGTATGGGCTGGATGAATGGACTATAAGGTGGATAGAAAGTTGGCTAGATTGTCGGGCTCAACGGGTAGTGATCAATGGCTCCATGTCTAGTTGGCAGCCGGTATCAAGCGGAGTGCCCCAAGGGTCGGTCCTGGGGCCGGTTTTGTTAAATATCTTCATTAATGATTTGGAGGATGGTGTGGATTGCAGCCTCAGCAAGTTTGCAGATGACACTAAACTGGGAGGAAAAGTAGATACGCTGGAGGGTAGGGATAGGATACAGAGGGCCCTAGACAAATTGGAGGATTGGGCCAAAAGAAATCTGATGAGGTTCAACAAGGACAAGTGCAGAGTCCTGCACTTAGGACGGAAGAATCCCATGCACCGCTACAGACTAGGGACCGAATGGCTCGGCAGCAGTTCTGCAGAAAAGGACCTAGGGGTTACAGTGGACAAGAAGCTGGATATGAGTCAACAGTGTGCCGTTGTTGCCAAGAAGGCCAATGGCATTTTGGGACGTATAAGTAGGGGCATTGCCAGCAGATCGAGGGACGTGATCGTTCCCCTCTATTCGACATTGGTGAGGCCTCATCTGGAGTACTGTGTCCAGTTTTGGGCCCCCCACTACAAGAAGGATGTGGAAAAATTGGAAAGAGTCCAGCGGAGGGCAACAAAAATGATTAGGGGACTGGAACACATGACTTATGAGGAGAGGCTGAGGGAACTGGGATTGTTTAGTCTGCAGAAGAGAAGAATGAGGGGGGATTTGATAGCTGCTTTCAGCTACCTGAAAGGGGGTTCCAAAGAGGATGGATCTAGACTGTTCTCAGTGGTAGCAGATGATGGAACAAGGAGTAATGGTCTCAAGTTGCAGTGGGGGAGGTTTAGGTTGGATATTAGGAAAAACTTTTATACTAGGAGGGTGATGAAACACTGGAATGCGTTACCTAGGGAGGTGGTGGAATCTCCTTCCTTAGAAGTTTTTAAGGTCAGGCTTGACAAAGCCCTGGCTGGGATGATTTAGTTGGGGATTGGTCCTGCTTTGAGCAGGGGGTTGGACTAGATGATCTCCTGAGGTCCCTTCCAACCCTGATATTCTATGATTCTATGAACTCTGAATTTCCTGGGTTTGTAACATTTGGTTTTGGGACAGCTGCAACATCTCTGTAACTTGCTTTTCTAAACCTGTAACGGTATGTCTACACTGCAGTTCGAGGTGTGTTTGTGGAAGCCTGTGCTACTACACTGCTATTTTTGGCTATGCTAACGTGAGTAAAGCTAGTGCAGGCATGTGTACTAATGCTGCCGTTACACCTTGAACTGCAGTGTGGACATACCCTAAATTATCGATATGTACTTTCAACCTTCACTCTATATTAATAAAAGGATAAATAACCAAAGTAAAAACAAAACAAAAATAGTAACGATAAGGTCAAGAACAGCATAGTTTATGTAACATGCCTGCAATATGACTTCAGAAATCATATCAGCATGAACTATTGCAAACTTCTTTAGTAATGTGATCATCTTTGAAAGTGTAGTGTACATACTTCTGATTTTTGGTTTCTAAACATTAGACACCCGTGAAAATGAAAGGTGGTTTATTAAGTTAAAAGTTCCAGCTTGTTGTATTTTCTTTTGAATATGGGAAGAAAAGCTTTACAGCTAGTGAATAGAATATATTTACAGTAAAATCTTTATATAGAAAAATTAGATGTACCAAGATATCCTTAGATAGCCAAAATACATAGTTCTCTGTTTCATATCTTGTTATTTCTTTATTACATCCAAATAAATTACTTCAATTTTTCAAAGTTAGTTATATATTATTTAAAATGATGTTTTTGTTGTGAATATGTGGCCAAATTAATTCTTGAGATCTGCTGTCCTGGATTTTGATTTCAGCTGAGCTTCTTAAGTGAATTATAGCCATCTATTCACTTCAGGGATTGCTATTGTCCTATGCATACTGCTGCTGTTGCTAATTTATTACAACGAAATAGTCTTCTGTGCTTTTCGCCCCTTACTCCTCCCTCTTAAAATATATAAATAACAGCCCCCCCATTCCCTCTCCCCCCCCAGTGAATTTATATTTTCTTCAGTTACATTTCTGGAAATTTTCTCTTATTTATTTAAACATTTAGGGCCCAATTCAGAAAAATATATTCATTGCTTTACCAAACTGTTTAAATCCTGGATAGTTATAGATCTTGACTCTTCGGTGGACTGACCTGCTGTATGTAAGGAATATTTTCTCCTCACTGTGTAAACGTAAGACCAAGAAACTTTTACAGATCTAAGCTCCAGTGGTTAGACATTTTGTCCTCTTCCAGTGGGGATTGCTAGTTTAACCTATTCCCAATTTTAAATGTGAAATTAAAACATGGATATTCTTATTTAAAATGTCTTTATTTTTTCCCTTGTAACAGCCCAATGATGATAATTACACAGAAGATCACTAGTCTGGCTTATGAGATTCATGATGGTAAGACTTTTTGCACTGCATTCTTTGACTTTAATTCTTCACAAGTATATTTTTTATAATTTCCCTTCAGTTTATTTTTTCAGAAAATTAAACCATGAGTTTGTGCTGTGAATTTTATTATCCCACTACACATTTTGGCGGGGGGCTGGTGGGAGAGATTTGTTTTGGTAACTCAATTGTTGGTTCTTTAAATATTTGCTAAGGGACCAATTCAGCAAAAATCATGGTAGCCTGCACAGAATGCAAGCTCTGAAAACAAGTCTCATTGTTCAGAAGATACCACGTCACCAAAAGATTGGCCTGCCGTGCTCTCGGCCCCTTTTGGGCTGGGGCATGGATCCCTAATGAGTTAGCAAAACAGAATCTCCAAATTCAGAGATCAGCGTTGGATTCACAAATTTGTAGAACAGGCACTAGTTGCTGTGACTTTACATGACATAAATACCACTTTTACTAAAAAGGGAGTAAGTAGAGAAGAAAGATTTTATACTTTTTTCTCCTTTTCCTAATCTTGTTCTATGCTATGTTTAATTATTTTGTATAAGACTCTGTGAATTTTAATTTTTTAGTGGATATAATATGAACAGAACTATAATATGTCAATTGTATATTACTAACATGTTTAGGCATGAACAAAGAGGCTGCATAATTATATATATATCTCAAAAGGTTAGAGAAAAGTTGACAGGAGGTGAATTGTCCCAGTGTGTGACAATATATATAAGTGAGTCTTAAGGGTGGGACTGAAAGAAACGATTGGTATCAGGTTATTTTATGAGCTAGTTTGATTTCTTGTTTCAGAGTAGCAGCCGTGTTAGTGTACTGCAAAAAGAAAAGGAGGACTTGTGGCACCTTAGAAACTAAATTTGTTAGTGTCTAAGGTGCCACAAGTCTTCTTTTTCTTTTTGATTTCTTGGTCACTTTGAGAAGTAAGAATGATAGTGTGGACCATGAAAAAGACTGACAATGTACCTTCCACTCAAACTACTTTAATCAATTTTAAAGTGCTTAGAGACCAGATTAAATAATGAAAGGATGACTTCTGGGATTATAGCCACAAGCAGCTGGGGTAAATTTACCTGTTCCATTGAAACAGGTTTAAGAAACTTCTGATCCACTGTTTTTAAAAGCCTTGTTTGTGTAAAATGAACTGAAATGGTGGCTAGACAATCCTCTGTTATTTCAACTGTTGTGCATTATATTGTTTGTGTCGCACTGAAGTATGCTTGAATAAGCTCTGTGATTGTTTCCCCTTGGAAAATTCATGAAAATGTGATGTATATCTCATGAGACTAGTCCAGTGAGAAAATTTTTAAATAAATGCATTTGTTGTAAAATAATTGGGGTTTGTTTTACAAATATATAAGTCAAATTTTCCAACTGTCTGTAATGGTGTCTTCCAGTCTCTGTTGTCTGGATCCATTTTATTTATTGAATTGTAGAATATCAGGCTACAGGAATTAAATGTTATTGCTTCAACCCCCTAGATTTGCATGTCTCTTTACATGCATAAGGATGGGCCTCTACTCTAAGGGTATGTCTACACTTACAGAGTTTTTGTACTGTAAGGTTCACCGGTGATAGGGAACCGGTGAAAGTAAAACGCTGGTTTGTGTACTCACTCAATTCCTCAGGCATCAGAGTGTGTTTACACTACCAGCACTTCCATCGCCCGATGAGAGCAGCGTTGTAGGGCAGCTATCCCACAGTGCAGCTCTCTGGATAGGTCTTGTGGGAAGGCGGGCTGAGTGGAAGGCATTCTGGGTCCCTGCTCAGTGCCCCGTGCTGCCCTGCTTCATGTCTCAGGAGCCCCATTACTTCCTGGTTTCTTCTGTGGCATTTTTTTTTAAAACCTCCTGCTCTCTGGCTGCTTTCCCCACCACATCTACAAACAAAGGGAAAGGGAGCTTCAAACTTCCCGGGGCTTACAGAGGGAGGGGTGGGCATCAGAGCAGCGGAGATGCTGGCCAAAGTGGTCGCTTTTGGAACTGTGGGATATCCTCTGGAGGCCAAAGGGTGTTTACACTGCTAGAACGTGTCTTCACTTTCACAGCAGCGCAAAAAGGACAGAGCTGTATGCCTCTTGTGAAGGTGGTTTTCTTTTTGTGGTGAAACTTCTGAGTTTTACTGCAAAAAGTCATTAACAAGTGTAGATGCTCCCACAGTTTTAGCGCAAAAAAAGGGACTTTTTGCACTTTAAATGGTAAATGTAGACATACCCTAAGTATCTGGCAATCTATATTGAACACAGCTAATGCTGACAATGTAGGAGGGAGAGGAAAGAATGACAATGACTAACTGGGCCTCTCTTCCGTTAGTTCTGTGCCTTTGCCCCTCCCATTCACTCAGTCGTAACTGGTGTCACACCTATTACTGTTTCACTTCAGAGTCTCTCAGATTTCAAAGAGACTAATTCAAAGAGATGATTATGTAAACTATTCTTACATCTATTACAGCCCTTACAACAAGTCAGTACCTTTTCAAATATCTATTTTAAAGATTACAGTTTGAAATTCCAAAGTTCCGCAGATTTGTTTTAGAAGATTCAAGTTAAGATATTCACTGAATTCCCCTGCATCTTAAACCGTGCTGTGTCACTCTGTCAGTGACTTTCTCTCACTCTGTCTTTGGCCTCTCTTTGTGCAAAGGTTAATTTTTTAAATGGTCCCCACTGTAGCAGTATCGGGTTTGCACTGGTGTGTCGAGATTAGCTTGTCACACTTTCCTCTTCTCCTTGCCTCTAAATTTTAAAATTTATAAAATAGTCAAACATTTGCTCCAGGCTGAGATATGACACAGAATATCTCAACTCAGTACACTTTCTTTCAATACCATGTTTTTATAGGGGAAAAGAGAAGTTGAGCTCTATTCAGTCAAGGGGAAAGAATGCAAAGTATATACAATAGATCAGAGAGGGTGGTGGTTAGTTGAACTCTTTCAGAGGAAAATACATTCAAAAGTACAGATTTCACAGACTATAATAATGATTACTAAATACCCAGGGTTTTGGAGTCACTTATTACTCTAAAGAACTGGTTGTGATCCAGGGACCCTTTGTTGCCAACTGGCTGAGGGCACAGTGGGTGCATAGGGTTTTACAGGGATCTTTTGGATTGGATATTTGCACAATAGTTGACTGAACGGTGGCATGTGAAGTCTCTACTGAGAGCCAGTATTCCACTGGTTATTGTAACCATTGCAAAATGTATGGATGGATAATATTAAAAAAGTTATGTATCAATACTGAAAATTATGTTCTTAATGTTTTGGAATTAAGGCAGGCCACCGGAGGTGACATACCTTGGAAATGTTCCTTCCAGGCAGGAGGTAACAGGCATTATATGTCTGACAGTGCATGCTTATTTGTGTACTTAGCCAGGGGCTAAATAAGAGATCGCAAAATATATAAGAGAGGAAATCATTGGAATAAATAAACAGCAGGAGGGTGTTCTGTTTATGAATAAAGACAAGGGATTCCAGTATATCTTGGCATGCAGAGGAACACATGGAATCCTTCACCTAGGATGCAAGCTAACATTGTGCTTGTCTCAGAAAAGGAGAGCCATAGCCAGCCAAGCTGCAAAGCGTTGCAAGGATTTTGGGTGAGCAATACTTGGTTAGAGATGAGAGAGTCTTGTTAATTAAGTCTAGGCTCTAGAATTCCCGTTATGATTTTATTTTATATGTAACCATTTGTTTCCAATATGTTCACTTGCTACTGTTTGAATCTGTATGCTTTGCAAAAAAAAAAAAGTATACATGATTTCACTATAAACATATCTAAGTGTTGTGTGTTAAGTGGAGCTGTGATCTGAGGTGGAACTGGTAAACTGGAATGTGCTATTTCTTTGAAAGCAGCAAATCTGTGAATACTGCGAGTGTCTCATGGAGCAGGGTCTGGATGCTCCAGGGAGAAGCTCAGAGGGCTTGAGGTTTGGAGTGTGCCACTCGTTAATCTATAGAATGCCAGCGGGTCCTGCAAGGCCTAGAGGGAAGTGCATGTGTTGCCTATAGCTGGTGGAGTTGGGGAGCTGACCCCTGGCAGATACAGACAAGGCTTCCTCATGCTAAGGGCAGGTGGTAGCGAGGTGCCTCACAACCCTGGGTACCTTGGGAAGCCTCACACTGATCATTTTAGTATCAAGGTTAGCAGCAAGTGAAAGTCTTATTTACTAACTTTATCTTGCTAAAGAAATGAGGTGTTTTGAATTCATTTGCATAATGCACAAATGGTGGGGTACATTATGCAATAAACATGGGAGTGCTGATTAAGTGTGATGGCAAGCATGAAAATTTCTCACTGAGTGTTCATTAAGGTGTACAGTTCTTTGCAGTTAAATAAGTAATGTAAAAATATCTGGTGAACATGTGTCACAATTATGGGGTTAGCTGCACCTTTGTCCCCTATCTGGTCTGAGGTGGAATGTTGGGATCCCTCTGCTCTTGTATTGGGACCTGAGTACACTATTGAGTACTACTGTGGCAACAAAAATGATTAGGGGACTGGAACACATGAGTTATGAGGAGAGGCTGAGGGAACTGGGATTGTTTAGTCTACGGAAGAGAAGAATGAGGGGGGATTTGATAGCTGCTTTTAACTACCTGAAAGGTGGATCCAAAGAGGATGGATCTAGACTATTCTCAGTGATAGCAGATGACAGGACAAGGAATAATGGTCTCAAGTTGCAGTGGGGGAGGTTTAGATTGGATATTAGGAAAAACTTTTTCACTAGGAGGGTGGTGAAACACTGGAATGCGTTACCTAGGGAGGTGGTGGAATCCCCTTCCTTAGAAGTTTTTAAGGTCAGGCTTGACAAAGCCCTGGCTGGGATGATTTAGTTGGGATTGGTCCTGCTCTGGGCAGGGGGTTGGACTAGATGGCCTCCAGGGGTCCCTTCCAACTCTGTTATTCTATGATTCATCAACTGCTTATTGTGGCAGAATATACCCATGTTCACACCCTACACACTTTTGTAATAATGTACGTATAAGGTATGCCTTGTAAGGTATAATTTGAAAATGCATACTTTGCTAGCCAGTATTATCCCTGATTAAATATGTGTGGCAACGCAGTATGTGGAGATTCCCCTGTATGATGATGTTAATGCAAGTTCCAAACCAACAGCCCTGCCCAGGCAGAAGTCAGGTCTGTCCTAAACAGAGGAAGGAATGTGTGCTTACCTTATCTGCATTTAAGAGGTAAATGGAGTCATAAAGAAGTGGGGCTGGGGTGGGTGGGCAAAGGAAATTCAAACAGGTGAAAAAAACAGCAGGGAATATCCTTTCACATAGACTTTCTGTCTCCTGGGTCTCAGCTGGAAATGTTTTTCAAGAGTGGGACTGGAACCATAAAAAGGAGGGACAAATACCCCAGGTACCTGCCCCACCCTCATCCATCACATTCATTATAGCTGAAGAGACAAAGGAAACAGCCTTTGGACTCTTGGGAGAAATCCTCCTGACCTAAAGGGTTTGGTCATTAAAACTGCTGAAAGCATGTGGTGAGAAAACTTTGCTATGAATCTAATGTAGTTTCAGTTAAGCATTAGTAAGTGTTTGTTTTATCTTTACTTTCCTGGTAACCATTTCTGACTTTTATGCTTTGTTACTTGTACTCACTTAAAATCTCTCCCTTTGTAGTTAATAAACTTGTTTTATGGTTTTATCAAATCCAGTGTGTTCAAGATGAAGTGTCTGCGTAACTCCATTTAGAGTAGCAAGTTGTGTGCATATTATTCCCTTAAAGGAATAACAGACTCAGTATATTTGTGCTGTCCAAGATTCTGAGGCAAAATCTGGGATGGGGAGTGTGTTGGGGTGATTCTGAGGTAGTCTCTAAAGCTGGTAAGCTGCAGCACACACGGACAAAGTTGGGAGTGACTTACATGCTGGAGGCTGTTCGTGAGCATTCCAGGCTCATGGCTACAGTAGCAAGGTTACAGGGCAGGGGTGACACAGCTACTCATTACTTTGGATTGCACCTGGTATGTCACACTTATCACCATGCAGGTGCAACTGGGTTTTGGGAGCCTGCGCTTCCTCCCTTTAGGGACCTATGACCAGTGATATTGGCCAATAACTTTCTTCAAACAAAGTATTTTTATGTAGTAGTTGGAACAAAGTACTAGAGGGAAAAGGTATTTAAAACAAGTAACGTTAACTCTCATCTGATCTGATGCTTCACTACAATATAAGTTAGATAGGCTTTTCTTTTAAGTCATCAGAACAGAACAGAACCAGCTTCTCCTAATGAATCCAGATCCTCCTATTTATCTCCCAGCTTCTTGGAGAAGTCATCATGATAGAACTTTGAATTCTGGATTTTCGTCTTGAAATCCTGTTCCTTTCCACCCAGAACCAAGGTGTCAGGCCCTGGCCATCTGGTAGTATCCTGGGGATATGTCTTCCTGGCCACATTCCAATCAAGCAGAGTTCTGTACTAGAGCAGTACAAATGCAGCTGCTGGAAGCACTGTGTTAATGTGAGTTCCAAAACACTAAATTGACCTATATGAATTGGTAGGTGACTTCCAGATCGGAAATAAAGAATAGGTAGATGGCAAGAGAATATGGTCCCAGGGAATTGTGGGAAGACATCGGAGAATTGGTCATATTTGAGTGGCACTAGCCACTCCTCCTTAGAATGCCATATTAGAGATGACTAATTGTGTTAGCTCAAGCTTTAGCCTATGCCACCTCTCAGGGCAGCCAACTTGAGTTAAAAGCACCACCACCACTGAACGGGAGTTGAAGGGTTTCTGTGTGTTGACAGGACTTGAGTTATAACTCAAGTTACCTTTGCAGTGAAGACAAGCTCTTCGGGATTCTCAGTCGGGATCTGTCAGTCTGCCAATCTTGTTCAAACTGCTTTCATTGTTCCCCACCACCACCACCAGGGACAGCAAGTTAGAATCACTCAGGCTACTCATTCTAGCATTATCTCTGAACAATCCTTCAGTGTAAGTTATATGATTATTAGAAAAGGCCTTTTTCCCTAGATAGTTAGGTTCTGCTATCCTGTCATACCCTGAGGGTGAAATATCCATTCCCATATACAGTACAGAAACATCACACCAGTGACAGAGACAGATACCATATTAATGATTATTAAAGAACATTGCTACATTTGTTACAATCTGTATTTCCTTTCTGTGGGCCTAGTGTGCATTCTTTTAAAATGAAGACTCTGTGTGCTAATTTTGTAGGGGCAAATTCTAACCTGGCTCCCATTCTATGCTTCTCTGACTTCAGTAATATTGCATGTTGTGACAGGTTGGATCACAGAAACCCCCTTGGGGCTGCCAACTGATGTGCCAAGACTACTTCTGCCCCTGCTTTCCCTGCCAGCTTGGGACTCCAGCACCCTGTCTTGCTGAGCCAGACACGCCAGTCTTCTCCAACACAGACCCAAGGTCTGAACCACGTGCCCCAAAGCTGCAGACTTAACTGAAAGCAGCTTAAGAAATGTTCCTGTCTTTGACACTCAGATGCCCAACTCCCAGTGGGGTCCAAACCCAAATAAATCCGCTTTACCCTGTATAAAGCTTATACAGGGTAAACTCATAAATTGTTCGCCCTCTATAACACTGATAGAGAGAGAGATGCACAGCTGTTTCTCCCCCCCCCCCCCCCCAGGTATTAATACATACTCTGGGTTAATTAATAAGTAAAAAGTGATTTTATTAAATAAGGAAAGTAGGATTTAAGTGGTTCCAAGTAATAGCAGACAAAGTGAATTACCAAGCAAAATAAAATAGAACATGCAAGTCTATGTCTAATACAGTAAGAACTCTGAATACAGATAAAAACCTCACCCTTGGAGGAATTCAAGTAAGCTTCCTTTTACAGACTGATCTCCTTCTAGTCCAGGTCCAGCAATCACTCACACCCCCTGTAGTTATTGCCCTTTGTTCCAGTTTCTTTCTTGGGGGTGGAGAGGCTCTCTAGCCAGCTGAAGACAAAATGGAGGGGTCTCCCACGGGCTTAAATAGACTTTCTTTTGTGGATGGAGACCCCCTCCTCTCTCCTATGCAAAGTCCAGCTCCAAGATGGAGTTTTGGAGTCACCTGGGCAGGTCACATGTCCATGCATGACTCAGTTTTTTACAGGCAGCAGCCATTGCCCACATGGTATTGTGAATGTCTCCAGGAAGACTTCTTATGTGGATTGGAGCCTTCCAACATCCGTTGCTTGTTAAATGCTTCTTGATTGGACACTAACTTTGCAAATTCCTTTCTAAAGAAGCTGACCAAATGCCTTACTAAGGTTATTTAAAATCAGACAAGTATACAGCCAATATTCATAACTCCGAATACAACAATGACACATGCATACAAATAGGATGAATATATTCAGTAGATCATAACCTTTACAGAGATATATTACATGGCATATGTAGCATAAAACATATTCCAGCTATGTCATATATACATTCATAAGCATATTTCCATAAAGCTTTATGGGGGGCACCATCACACATATATTGTAAATTAGCATAGAACTTTGCACATTATGACTAAGTCTTAAACTTCATTCTGTTGCACCTTGGGTATGACGCACTTCCCTATTTAAAAGTTTGAGTACATTGGGAAACTGTGTTCCCATTCATACTTATTCTTTGTTGCTTGAGGAAGACTTAGATGAACCGTGTGGTGGGTTTTTGTGTGCTTGGGAAGAAAAGGGCAGCGCAGCCTTAAGGGCAGAGTTTGTGTGTGGGAACAGGTGACTGTATAAATGGACTGACATCACAAACACAAAAATAGGAAATCTGGCTTGTACAGTGTCACAGACCTGAGTTATATCAAATGATTTATTTTGGTAATATGCAAAACAATCAATACGTTGAATAAATGAATTACAATTGCTTTTTTGTACCACAAGGCCCATTATGAGGGAGATAGAAGAATGTTTTCATTTTCATAAAGTGGCTACAAAAAATGGCAGAGATTTAATTTTTTAAAAAGCATCTCCTATATAAAGTAAATGGTAGAATGGAGGATTAAAATTCTTTAGGGGTGAGTGTAAGTTCTAAGAGAATAATTGGTAACACAATCTAGAAATGAATAAGTAACAGACTGGGCTGAGTGAGACACTGTGAGTGGATATGTGGGTGGCTAGCTGCATAGATGGATGAATGTTAGCATGGGTTAAAGTTGATTCTTCTTTATGCCAAAATGTTTCTCATTTTGCTGTGTAATTTTATATGATACATCAAATATATGTAAAAAAAAATGGTTCTCTCTCTCTCTGCTCCTAAAATGAAAACAAACATCTATCATTGACAAACAAACATAATACCATTGACATTAAGGTTTTTATAAGTTGGGAACCCTGGATATTTGCAAAGCACTCCTTAGTGTGGATGCAGCCATACTGGTGAAGCTGTGCTTTGTACCAATGTCATAAAATCACCCCCACGAGTGAAATAAACTGTTTGCACAGTGTCTAGCACAATGGGGTCATGGTCTATGACTTCACTGCCCTCCAAGTTCAGGAAAAGTGCTGCAAGCAACATCCACCTCTGTACATGGCCTTCATCGACCTCATGAAAGCATTCGATTTCATCAGTGGTGGAGTGGTGGTCTTCAGGCTCTGGGGAGAATTCTTTAATTTGGATGCCTGCCAAAATTTGTTGCCATCCTCTTACTCCTCCATGACAACATGCCTGTGATGGTCACCAGCAATGGATCTGAAATGGAGCCCTCCCGAGTACAGACAGGAGTTAAGTAAGGCTGTGTCATTGCTCCAACCCTTTTCTCCATCTTTCTTACTGTCACCCTCCTTCTCATGGCTGACAAGCTCCCCTCCAGACTTGACATTCAATACAGAATGGACAGCAAGCTCTTTAACCTCATTTGTCTCCAATCCATGATAAAGACTATCACCAAATCAGTCATTTAACTCCAACATGTGGATGACTGTGCTTTGTGTGCCCACTCAGAAGAAGATCTTCAAAAAATAGTCGACATTTTCTCTGGGGCCTACAACCAACTCGGCCTCAGACTCAACAACAAGAAAACTAAAGTACTCCACCAACAGGTTCCAGATCACCATGATCCTGCTCCTGTAATTCAGATCAATAAAAAGACCCTGGAGAATGTTGAGCACTTCCTTTACCTCAGCAGCTCTCTGTCACAGAAAGCTGACATTGACAAGGAAATTCAACACTGCCTTCAATGTGCCAGTGCAGCTTTCGGATGCTTCAGAAAACATGTCTTCGAAGATCATGGCATCAAGAACCAAACCAAGCTTCCTGTGTACCAAGCTGTTGTTATCACTGCTATGTTGTACAGTGCCGAAACCTGTGTCATGTACAGTAGATGCCTCAAGATTCTTGAACAATAGAATTAACGCTACGTCTGCAGGATCTTCCAAATCAAGTGGGACACACCAACATCAGTGTTCTGTTCCAAGCCTAAACCTCTAGCATTGAAACTATGATTATCTACCACCAACTCTGTTGGGCTGGTTATGTTCTTTGAATGCCAGAAAATTGATTCCCAAAGCAGGTCACGTTCTCACAACTGAGCCATGCTCAATAGACAAAGGTCAGGCAAAAAAGGCGCTTCAAAGACATCCTCAAAGACAACATGAAGAAGTGCAATATTGACATAAACTCATGGGAAACCCAAGCCCTTGACTGACCAAAATGGAAAAGGACCTTGTGGCAAGGATCCCAGTATTTCGAGAGACAACAGGAAATGGAGAACAAGGAAAAGCAAAAAGAACACGCTGCAGTCCAACTCAACAATCCAGCTCTACCCTTTCCATTGGGAAATATCTGCCTCAATTGTGACAAGATCTGTGGATCCCAGGTCTCATTAGCCACCTGCGGATCCCCCAGTGGTCATTTTATGGAAGACAATCAATCGAGCTGCAAGTAATCGCCTATGACAAGCACAATGGGGTCCTGATCTATGACTGGGGCCTTGGTCTATGACTAAGGCTTCTAGGTGCCATGGTAATATAAATAATTAATAATATACTTGTAAACTTGTGGTTGTCCTTGGATAACTGCATCTCCACTAGGGGGTTTTGCTAACATGACTAAGTTGGTCAAGAATCACACCTCTTCACAGCCTGACTGACATAGCAAAACTGGCAGAAGTCTGTAGTGTAGATATGGCCTAACAAAACTGGGTGTACAGGAGCACAGCGGCAGAGAAATGTATTGTTGACAAATAAAAGGTAATGCACATGGGGAAGAATAATTATGGAGTTGTGGTTGGATAAATACCGGTGCAGAGATACAGAGATACTCAGTGGTGTGTAAATAGGGTAACCAGGCCTTTCTATTTACCCTCTGTCATAATACAGGAACCTCCAACATACAAAGGAATGTGCAATGAAAGTGAAAGGCAGTGGCTCAAAAGCTGGTAGACAAATATTTTTCAATACAATGCAATGCCGTTAAACTGTGGAACTCATTGCTATATGAAATCATTGAGACACGGAGTTTACAGAAATTTGAGAATGGATTAGACATTTATATAGGTTACAGCCATATTTATCAATCCTGGAAAGTCTAATGGCATCTTCTAAAGACGAGTTGCACAATAAAAACTATGGAGATAGCTCAAAGGGAAAAAACAAATCATAAACATAGTACAGTTCACATTGGTTGGTAGTAGCCGGAAATTTGACTAGCTGCCCACTCAGATTGTGGTGCATAGTACCATATCAGATGTACTTGTAGCAGTAGTTCTGGCAGTCATTATTAATTCTCATAAACTTAAGTTCTGACGAATGTTTCTTTCCATATTGGTATAAATAATTCCCTCTATTTTTGTTTATCTTGAGCCTTTCTTCACCCTCTTCTTTTCCCAACTGCAAACACTCTTTGTGTTTAGTAAAAGAACTCTAGCACATCATTCAAAACTTTCAAATACTTTTATCACTAGTTTAGCATGTCTTAAAACCCAGGAATCCTATAAGTAGCCCTCCATCCATTCACTTGCTTTTTAAAATATAGGTTTTTTAAAAAAAAATTTAAAGATCATAATGAAAATTTTAGAAATTACATTTTGTTTTCCAAGTCTACTACTTATTACATCTCTTTTGTTCATGGACCATCATGACAAGATGAGTTCCCATTTAATAAATGTTAGCAGGTTCACAACAAAAAGTAGCAGCTGTTTTCCCATGACTGTGTTTCTCAAATGCACCTGCTCTATTTCGTTTGGCTTTAAATAAGTCAGTGAACCTAGATTATTTTTTAGTAACTTGACACTTCCTCCTCTTGGAAACTAGGGATTATTTCCTTTCTTTTAGTGCTTCTTGATCTATAACTTATTTTGTAACTCTCATGCAACTTTTGCTCTATCGATGACAACATTTTGGTTAATGCCTTAGTATCACTTTCAAAAGAGTAACTTCATGATTACAGTACATGCCTGTGCTATTTTATTCAACTGACATCTGTGTTCTGTTTGCTTTTGTTGCTGCCAATGCCAGACTGACAACAAAAACTGTTATCTCCTGTCTTTTCTTTTGGACTATAATGTATAATATTTTACAAACAGTAAGGATTTGAGATTACAGTAAACTCCCCATTATCTACATAGCAAGGGCAGAGGTGGATTAAGGTTTCCTGGGACCCTGGACCAGAGCAAGTGGGGGGGCCCCTCCTCACCCCTTCCGCCTGCGATCCCACCCCTCATTCTGCCCCTTCTGCCTGCGGCCCCACCCCTTTTTGTCCCTTCCCTGGGGCCCACCCCTGTTCCGACCAGGGTCCCCCCATTCTGCCCTCACTGCAACCCCTGCAACTTGTTTGCTCCTTTCTGCTCCTCCCCTCCTCCGGGCCCCCAAGACTGGAGAAGCTCTGTTCCCGCACCATGGCCTTTCGGCCACAACGGGGAGTGAGAGCTCCTCCAGTCCCGGGGCCGCAGTGGGGGTCTGGGTGTTGGGGCTTCCCCCCGGCATCCTCTACACTTCTGCAGGGGACCACGGTTGGGGCGCTGGGGCTTCTCCCACCACCCCGTGGCTTCTGCTGCGGATGAGCCACATGGCTTCTGACAGGGTTCGGGGGTGCTGGTGGCTTCCCCTCACCACCCAGCGGCTTCTGCCTGGGTCAGGGAGTGCTGGGGTCTTCCCCCACCCCGTCTGCCCAACGTTGCTGATGGGGAGCAGGGTCGGAGTGCCAGGTCTTCCCCTACCTCACCCGCTGCTGCTGCCAGGATGTGGGAGCTTCCCCCCATCCCGCCCGTCTGGCACTGCTGCCAGGGCTTCCCCTGCCTGCCCAGCACTGCTGCGGGGGAGCAGGGTTGGGGCACGGGGGCTTCCCCTGCCCTGCCTGCCTGCCCAGCAGCCAGTGCTTCAAGCTTCCACCACCCAGCATCAGATTTTTTCCAGGCCTCCCAGTTGACTGGGGCCTCTGGGCAGGCCCCATTGGCCCAGTGGCTAATCCGCCACTGAGCATGGGAGACCTGGGTTTGATTCAGATAACTGGGAGTTCGAATAATTCTGAGGGCAGGACCCGCAGCACAGGGAGTCCTCTGTAGTTCTGCTGTCACAGCCCTCTCTCACTCACTCCCATGACATCAGAGCTGCATAGGGCTCCCTGGGCTGCCACAGGAGTCATTTAGCAACAGGATGGACTCCCCCATGGCCGGGGATCTCTGCTCTGTTATCCGAACTTCTGCATTATCCAAGCATGGGGGAGAAAGAAAGGATTCACATAATGCAGAGGTTTGGATAATAGGATTTTGGAAAATCAGAAGTAGACTGTAGTTGGAGACCCATTTGAGCACCTCAAACTGAAATCCTTTTTAGGTCCAGCTCAGCCTGTGATATGCTCCCCACACTTCCTCATGCTTAACTGTTTTTTAGAAATGTGACTATTCTGAATGACTGTATCACCAGATTTCCTTGAACACATAAAGGTGAAAACTTTCAAGCAGGCTAAATGGGAGGCTGGTAAGTATCTCTTTGTGCTGCAGTGAGGGGAACTCAAAGACCAGAAAACAATCCTGATTAGAAGTTTGGTTTCCTAACCTAGCAGTGTCATGGAAGTGAAGCTGACTGCTCCATAGAGGATAGGCGTGCTTAATGCGGCTTCTGTTGCTGTGCTTTGTTCACGGGTTTAGAAGAAGCTGCTTTGTGTGAATCAGCTGCAACAGCTGCACATTGGAGAGGGACAAGGTTGCTCACATTGGATCTGTCAGTGATGGCTTCACTGTCATGCTGATGTGAACCCCTGTAGGGGATCAAAATATTTTCAAAACCCAAATATGCATTATGAAATGACCACATTAAAATTTAGTAATAGTTATAATATCCATTTACAAAGAAGGGTAAGTATTATCCTCACTTTACTAATGGAAAAACTCAGGCACAGAAGAGTGAAATGATTTGCCTAAAGTCACATAGCGGGTCTCTGCCAGACATGGGAATAGAAGCAAATTTTCCTGACTTTCAGACTAGTGCTCTGTGTTTATATCCCAACTATTCTGGGACCAGGATGATAATTCCTGAATGACCCTAACCTTTCGAACGTTGATGAAACCACAGGAGGTAGCCAAACAGTCGTCGTACAGTCAATAAGGTGTATAAGTGAAAAGGGGTCGGGTCTTGATCCTGCAAGCACTTATGCATTTGCATAACTTCGTGCTACGTGTAGCCACATTGAGTTTAATGAGACGATTCCTGAGCATAAAGCTAAGCACATGTGTAAAACCTTGCAGGACTGAGCCCTAAACTATTTATATCTCTGTTCCTGGGCTGAGGTTGCTGTTGAGGGTCTTTTACTGAATGAATAAGATCACTTTGGTACAAACATGAATGTTATATTAGGAGCCATGCAACGAACGGAAAAAGGCCAAAACAGGCAGTGTGTGGGAATTCATAACATTGTGAGATAGCATTTGTACTTCTGTGAGACATATGCACCACACTTCTATTAGCAGTGTTTGAGTGCAAAAATAAATGTGGTTGTTAAATATATTGCAATTTCTATATAACATACAAAATTGCAGAATAAACCCAAACTCATCAGAAATGTGTAGGAGCTAAAGAGAAACAGAAGTGTGGACATGGATTTTAGATTTATTTATATTGCAATAGTGCATAGGAGCCCCAGTCATGGAACAGGACCCCATTGTGCTAAGCGCTGTGCAAATGCAGATTAAAAAACGAGTGTTACTGCCTTAGAGCTTACAGTCTAAGGCAAGAGAGAACTGGTGGATACAGACAAACAGATAGGGAAGCACAAAGAAACATGAGATGGTAGTGGTAATTGAGATAGGCAGCAGCCTCCACATAGCAACTGCCTAACTGGGAAGAGAAACTATTTGAGGTAAGTGGTAGGTCCTTTGTTTTGTCACTTGACCAAATGTGGGGATAGAACAGACCAGGAGTGCATGAGTAGGTGAGGTAAGCTCAAGACCACTGAAGTAGAGCTGTGTAAATAGTTTGCATAGATCAGGGAATTCATCTGAGAGCATGGTTATTAGCATGTGTTCCCTCCTTCTGCTGCTGTATGGTGTGTGTTGGTTGGGAGGCACTTCCTGTCCCCTTCCTCCACCACAGATCTTTTTTCAGACTGAAGGAGACACTCGATGGCTCCCTGAAAGATTGTGACATGTAAGATGTGATTGGGGAGGAAAGGCCGTCTGACACTCCCTCAGCATGTAAAGAAGGTAGTGGATGGGGCTGCCAAACCCCATTAGGCCTGACTAGGGGAAAAGAGAAAAGTCAGTAACCCTTCTGAAGACCAAAGATAACAGGGAAGTCCAGTGGGAGAGGGTGGGTGGAGGGATGTCTTTTTGAAGATGGAAGTGGGAATTCTTGAAGGGCTGTTGTATGTAGTATATCTGAGGAAATAGGCATCCTGCCCTATCAGTCATCCAGGCCATGATTAAGTCACTGCTAATAAATATACAGTTAAAGCCCTGTTTAACATGCATGGACTACCCCAAGAGGAGGTCCTTATAGCAGTGTGTTTATTTCCTTCTCATTTTGGTTTTGATTGTTGACTTGTTGCTCACTGTGTAATCAGATTCATTCATTGACCAGCCGTAGCCTTTTTCCGCCCTTAGTTAGTCCTGTGCTGTACTAGCCCATTATGACAGACCTAGCTGCTGCTGCTGCTTTCTGTTGTTCTATCTTGAAGAAAAATGAGTCAGACCAAAAATACAGTATGTAATACTTCAGAGACCAGTATTCTCATAAAAGAGTCTGACGTGTGTGTTTTTATGGGTTCAATCTAAGGCAGTGGTTCTCAAACTTTTTTTTCACGGACCACTTGACAATTGCTGAGGGTCTCAGTGGACCACTTAATGATCTTCCCAAACATTGTTTGTACCATTAGCTAACTGTTGTAAAATGCTTTGGATAAAAACGCTATATAAAAAAAATAATAAACTATTTTGTCCTACAAATAAAAGCACACAACGTATATTTTACTATCAGTACTCTTACCTTTCTAATGCAATGGATGTGCCCTCTCTCCCTCACTGCGGCAGCCCCCGAGCTGGGGCTGGGAAGGTGTGGGAGGGTCTCTTCCCTGCCACAACAGCCACAGAGCTGAGGCTGGGAAGGAGGGCCATTTCTCCCCAGCAGCCACAGCCCTGGAGTTGGGGAAAGTCGCCTCTTTCTCTGGCCATCGCAGCCCTGCATGTCCCAAATTCCCTCCATCCCCTCTTCTCACCCCACTGCCCCCTCCCACATACCCCCTATTCTCCCCAAGGCCACCACCTCATCTTACTTGTGCATCTTCTCCAGGTCCAGGCACCTAATTAGTGGAGCCACGCCTGCATGGCTCCACTAATTAGGTGGGTGGCTCTTCATTTTCTCGTGTGTGGCCGCCCAGGTGCGCACCTCAGAGGGAACTGTCCATGGACCACCTGAATGGAGCTCACGGACCACAGTGTGAGAACCTCTGATCTAAGGGTTCAATTTTAAGGGTTCAGTCAGTTGCATACATACAAAATGGGAAGGAGTACTGCGGAAAGGGATCAGGGGATCATGGTGGACCACAAGCTAAATATTAGTCAACAGTGTAACGGTGTTGCAAAAAAAGCAAACATAATTATGGGATGTATTAGTAGGAGTATTGTAAGCAAGACACGAGAAGCAATTCTTCAGCTCTATTCTGCGCTGATTAGGCCTCAACTGGAGTCAGGGCCATCCCTAGCCATTTTGATGCCCTACGCAGCCCGCCGGGGCTGTGTGGGGCCCCAGGCCTCCTCGGGGGAGCAGGGGGAGCTGGACCCAGGCCTCCGGCGGGGGGAAACTGGCTCCTTCCTGCGGGAAGTGGAGTGACCTGGCTGGGAGCGGCGCAGCTGGGAGCCAGGGGAGCAGAGCAGGCTGGGGCTGGATCGCTCTACTTACCGCCACCAGTGAGTGCAGGGAGCCCAACCCCTGCTGCAGTACTCAGGGGAAGGGCTGGCTGGAGTGGGGGCAGGGCTGCGTTGGAGCAGGGGCAGGGGCCATGTGGAAGAGGCGGAGCAGGGGCTGGAGCAGCTTTCAACTGCGTAGGGCACCAGGAAATTTGGTGCCCCGAATTTCCTGGTGCCCTACGCAGCTGCGTACTTTGCGTATGGGTTGGGATGGCCCTGACTGGAGTGATGTGTCGAGTTCTGGGCACCACATTTCAGGAAATTAGTGGACAAATTAGAGAAAGTCCAGAGAAGAACAACAAAAATGATTAAAGGTCTAGAAAACATGACCTATGAGGGAAGATTGAAAAAAATGTGTTTGTTTAGTCTGGAGAAGAGAAGACTGAGACGGGACCTGATAACAGTTTTCAAGTACATAAAAGGTTTTTACAAGGAGGAGGGAGAAAAATTGTTCTTCTTAACCTCTGAGGATAGGACAAGAAGCAATGGGCTTAAATTGCAACAAGGGTGGCTTAGGTTGGACATTAGGAAAATCTTCCTAACTGTCAGAGTTCTTAAGCACTGGAATAAATTGCCTAGGGAGGTTGTGGAATCTCCATTATTAGGGATTTTTAAGAACAGGTTGGAAAAACACCTGTCAGGGATAGTCTAGATAATATTTAGTCCTGCCTTGAGTGCAGGGGACTGGACTAGATGACCTCTTGAGGTCCCTTCCAGTTCTATGATTCTATAACCATACAGGCTACTCTCTTATGTACATATGATAGGTACTATAAGTATAAAAGTCTTTCCACATCAAATTTTTATTTTGGTTTGGTTGTGGTGAATTCAAATTAGGTTCAGTTCCTTGTGTGGGATTGGAAGTCACTTTTGAAAGTTCAGAGTCACTTTTGAAAGTTCACTCCTCCTATGGCTGTGTTCCAGTGTGGGTCTGTGTGATGCAGCACCTGTGTCTCTGCTGAAGTGTCGGGACAGAGGTGAGGTGAGATTGTGATGGTGGGAAAGAGGAGGTGCCACCTGGCTGGTTCCCCTATTTAGTGGTGATGTGAGGACTGTGGGATGCCATCTACTCCTTTCAGCTCTTCATTTGGATGTTGGAAGAAGTGACTTTAGCAGCTTCCCATTCCAGTGTGAGGGTCAGGACCAAGATAAGGTATTCTCACAGGTCTGCTTAGAAGAAAGAAATGGGGCTGTGAGAGGCTGCCCCAGTCATGGTCTCTGCTTCATCAGAGATTGGTGGTGGAATTCACCATGCATATAAGTGGTTGTAAAGACCCTACTTTAAATAAAGCCAAAGTAAGGCATAGTCACTACAGACCTGTTCTTAGAACCCCTGCTCCTAGAGTCTCATGGAGACAACAGAATTCGATCTTTCATTTTAAAAAAATAAGTGTCCAGCTCTCATAATTTCAAAGAAGAGTTTGAAAATGTGAACTAAGTTTGTTATGCAACAATATCTGGCTGAGTCTGCAGACAGTCTGAGCTCACAGCCCAGAGATTTGTGAACTGCCCTTGCTTCTTAGTGGGATGTTAACGCCAAGATCCATTACTCAAGGAGCCCCCTGCCAACATCACCAGTAAAGGGAACAGTGCGTGGCAGGAGGGTATGAGCACTCATACAGATATATGTTGGCTCCTGAGGTAGGATTAGAGGGTCCCTGAATTGCCGACTCTGCTTCTTCAAAGGGCTGGGGACACCTGTTGTTGCTCCTAAAAGAGATTAAATGGATCTATGATGCTGCCCGTCTCACTGCCACTTTAAGTTGGAGTGAGACCGTAGTGCAAGGGTGGTACTGCACTAGGCCCCAGTCATGGTGTATCTAGGGCTCAGGATTGCCTTAATCTGTCTCTGACTGTAACAATTTTGTGCTTCAAATGTGTAATGAATAGCAGTCTTGAGCAGTGTAATGGCATGATAATGTACTTCTGGATGTGGATCAGAGTTTAGGTCTGATCTCTCTGGTTAGCAAGACTTTTGAGGAACTGAGAAACTATAAAAAAGAAAAGGAGTACTTGTGGCACCTTAGAGACTAACAAATTTATTTGAGCATAAGCTTTCGTGAGCTACAGCTCACTTCATCGGATGCTCACGAAAGCTTATGCTCAAATAAATTTGTTAGTCTCTAAGGTGCCACAAGTACTCCTTTTCTTTTTGCGGATACAGACTAACACAGCTGCTACTCCGAAACCTGAGAAACTACACTGGATCACCAAGGAGTGACAGATGTGGCAGTTTGTCAAGGTTCCTCCCCCACTCTGAACTCTAGGGTACAGATGTGGGGACCTGCATGAAAAACCTCCTAAGCTTATCTTTACCAGCTTAGGTCAAAACTTCCCCAAGGTACAAAATATTCCACCCTTTGTCCTTGGATTGGCCGCTACCACCACCAAACTAATACTGGTTACTGGGAAAAAGCTGTTTGGACACGTCTTTCCCCCCAAAATACTTCCCAAAACCTTGCACCCCACTTCCTGGACAAGGTTTGGTAAAAAGCCTCACCAATTTGCCTAGGTGACTGCAGACCCAGACCCTTGGATCTTAAGAACAATGAACAATCCTCCCAACACTTGCACCCCCCCTTTCCTGGGAAAGGTTGGATAAAAAGCCTCACCAATTTGCATAGGTGACCACAGACCCAAACTCTTGGATCTGAGAACAATGAAAAAGCATTCAGTTTTCTTACAAGAAGACTTTTAATAAAAATAGAAGTAAATAGAAATAAAGAAATCCCCCCTGTAAAATCAGGATGGTAGATACCTTACAGGGTAATTAGATTCAAAACATAGAGAACCCCTCTAGGCAAAACCTTAAGTTACAAAAAAGATACACAGACAGAAATAGTTATTCTATTCAGCACAGTTCTTTTCTCAGCCATTTAAAGAAATCATAATCTAACATGTACCTAGCTAGATTACTTACTAAAAGTTCTAAGACTCCATTCCTGGTCTATCCCCGGCAAAGACAGAATATAGACAGTCTGAGACCCTTTGTTTCTCTCCCTCCTCCCAGCTTTTGAAAGTGTCTTGTCTCCTCATTGGTCATTTTGGTCAGGTGCCAGCGAGGTTACCTTTAGCTTCTTAACCCTTTACAGGTGAGAGGAGCTTTCCCCTGGCCAGGAGGGATTTCAAAGGGGTTTACCCTTCCCTTTATATTTATGACACAGTTTCCTGCAGTATTTTTGGGAGGCCTTATTGAATTAAGTTTAAGTGTGTTATGGGGCCCATTGTATTAAATCAGTGGTTTTCAACTGTTTTTAATTTGCAACCCCTAAAAAATTTTGCATGGAGGTGCAGACCCCTTTGAAAATCTTAGACAACATCTATGGACCCCTAGGGATCCGCAGACCACAGGTTAAAACCCACTGTTCTATGGTAACAACACCCTTTCACGGACTCCTTAGACATAGTCTGCAGACACTGACCCCCCTGGGGTCCACAGACCATAGGTTGAAAACCACTGTATTCAATGAATAGTTTATGTATGATTGTGGGCCAGGATTGTATGTAACTTCTCTTTGGGGAGGGATGGGCTGTGAACCCTGGGAAGTGTTATGAAATTCAAAGGACTATATTGAACAATGTGCTAGACAAGAATGGACTTTTGGGAGTAACAGCAGCAAATGGTTTGCTTGGGGAATCTCTCAGGGGAGGTGAATGCAAATTCCCCATTTCCAGTTATGTAAAACCCAGCCTTTTGAAGGTACACCCTGAAAAGGGGACCATTGTCTACTGATTACATGTTCCCAGCATTTCAAGATCAAAAGCTCAAGCTGTAATAAAGGAAAGACTAGCCTATGCATAGGTGGACTAATTCTGAGCTGAGGCTGTTATGAACTTGTAACCACAGAAAAACCCCGTTGTGAGGGTTGAAGGACTGACTCATACCAGAGCCCTTTTTGGAGTTGTGGGAGGGGTGATCTCTGGTAAACTTATTAGCATGAGTGTAGGTTCTTTTATTGTTTTTAATATGTTTACTCTGTAATATTTTCACTGTAAGAATAAAGAAGCTCGCTTAGAAAAGAGCTGCATGGTAACTTGTAACTGCAGAACCTTAGAGAGAAAGCAAAGTGCAGATGCTGGCCTGTTTAGGCAGTCTGGCTTGCTGGGAATATCATGATGTGGGCAGGAAACGGTGCAGCCTGGTAAGCTCCCGGTCAGGAGGCAGAGGAACGTGAGTGTCTGCCTAAGAGAGCAGAGGTGCTGGAGCAGTTTTAATAGTGGGAGTGCTGATGATGGAAACCATGTATGTTGCGTTTGTTATTATTACTTCAAGCAGCACTCCTAGTTTCAGCCCTACTGCAAAAGAGCTGATGGCTGGGCAGCCGGGAGCATAGAGTGGGTGCCCTCGAGGGACCACAAAAGGAGAGGGGGCGGAATACAGATACAGTTGCCCTAAACTGTGACACAAGGAAACCCCATTCTCTCTGGTAAAGAAATGATTAAGTAGTGCTTATTTCTTCCCTCTTCTACAGGAATGTTTCGAAAGGAAGAAGAATTGACCCCATCACAGAGATGCTTGGCTGTAAGGTAGGCTTTCTTATGCTTATGAGTCTAGTTTCTGTTTTGGATGCTTTGCATGGATTATGAAGACTTTGTAGCTCTGATGCAGTTGATACATAAGATGTCCAGTTATCTAAAGCTGGCTCTAGTTTAGATTGCATGTACAGTATATTTGTAATTTAATTTCATGTGGGTTTTTTTGCACTTGGAAGATATCTACTGAAATAGACCTTACATTTTACTTACGGGGCTTTTACTAAAACAGACAATTTCTCATTAAAGTTTTTTTTCTTGATAATGAAGAATAAAAGCATGTACTCTTTTGTCAGTGGTTGGTAATTGCATAGTACATGTGAGTTACAGCCATCAAAGAAACAAAATGCTTTTCTCTGATTTCTCTTTTACGACTTTTAGTTTGATTCTTTCCCTCCTTTCTTTATTTGGAAGACTTTTTAATAGATGTCAGTACCCTAGTTTATGCCACAGTGTCTGTCCAATCAAAGAAGTACACAAGTGCTTTGGATTACTCTATTTGACAGTGTAGTTATAGCTTTTGAAGGATTTAAGTGTCTAACATCTGAAGTCCTAGACCATTTTTGTGGTGGACAAATCAGCTAAGTGGAGAATTTTTGCTCTTCAGAAATCATTTTCTTTTTAGTACCTGTTATTTCAGAAATCTTAATGGCATGAAGATAATTGCACTAAAAAACCCCCAGCAACTTTAAAATAAATTAATTTCAAATTCCTTACTATTTCCCTCACACAAAATGAAATGAGACAAGAGAAATCCTCTTGTTATAGCATTATGGGAAGATGAGTCTTGGAACACTAAAAGGAAGGAGGGCATTCTATTGCAGCATATTCATGCTGACCACATTTGTCATTAGAATGGAGTATAAAACTTCTTCAAATGCTAGCACATATCCATTCCAATGTAGGTGTGTACACGCCCTGAGCCCAGTTGCCAGAAATTTTTCTCTCAGTGGTACCCGTTGGGGTGGCTTGGGTGCCCTCTGGTGGCACACACTCATAGCGCCGGTTTAAAGGGACCAGCCAACCCCGCACCCCCTCAGTTCCTTCTTACCGGCCATGACGGTCGCTGGAACTGTGCTTCTTGCTACAGCAAGCCTTCTGAGTGGACTTCATTTTTCTGATAGTTTTTATAGTTAGTAGTTGTAAATACTGTAGTTAATTAGTCTTCGTTAGTATAGTTTGTGTTTCTCTGTTCGTTAGTAGAATTTCGTCTGTACTCGGTGCCAAGTCATGCCTCGGTCACCAGGCTTCCAGCCTTGTGCCTCCTGTAACAAGGCTATGCCCCTGAGCGACCAGCTTTCTAGTTGCCTAAAGTGCTTGGGTGGAGACTCACGTCGGGGATCATTGTCAGATTTGGAGGGACTTTAAACCTCGTATGAAGAAGGATCGGGAGACCAGGTTGAAGTTCCTGCTTATAGAGGTGGTGCTGAGACCTTCCTCCAAGCCAGTCGGACTTGGCACCAAGCACCTTGGCGTCGGTGAGGAGCACTCCTTTCACCAGGCAAGATTCCTAGCACCGTTCACCATCCCCAGTGCCGAGGAAGAGGCATGAGAAACTGAGGGGATGTTCCCTGATGCCAAAGACCAGACACAGGGAGCAGAGCGGAGTTTGACCTAAGTCAGGTCACTCCTCTGCCTCAGCATCACAGCAGTCAGCACCATAGAGTCTAGTACCGGATGAACCATTAGCACCTGAGGGACAGTGTGATACGCGTGCTATTGCAGTGCCATCCACGCCGGAGGCATTTGCTGCAGCCAGAGACCTGCTATCGCTGTCGGTACTGGCATCACCGGCAGTACAGGAGTCGGTTGTATTGATGCTGGAAGGCAGGAGGGAGCACATGGCCCCTAATTACGGTTTGGTTCCAGGGCCCACTGTACCAGCTAATGGGAAACTGACCACGCTGGCCCAAATGCAGGCTTTCCCACCTTGGCACTCGTCTCCAGCACTGGTGGGAACTGCACTTCCCTGGTCACTAGAGGGAGGCTCATTGTCGCTGGAATCAGAGGTTGAGTCAACACTCCTCTTGTCCGAGGAGCCGCCCCCGCTATTCTTTCAGTCATACCTATCCTGCCATGGACCTGGGCACAGTAATGCCATTGAGTGCTTGGCCTAGTGGGCCATGACCCTTTTGGAACCAGTGGACCCCATTCGAGACACTCTTATTCGGTGGCCTCCAAGAGAATGGCACCTCCGTCTCATTGGGCAGCATCTGACCAGGATTCCAGTACGAAACCCAGTGCCAACTTTCAGGAACCAGCTTTGGGGGAATCCTGTCAGCACAGAGGGAGAAGAGGAGTGCCCTCAGCCAGTGCTGGCCTCCTCTCCAGACAAGGCTATGTTGGGGAGGGCTTGTCGCCTTACCACTATGATTATAAGGCACACCAGAATTTACTGATGAGGGTGGCCTTAAATTTGTGCTTACAGGCGGAGGTAGTAAAGGAGTCCTCCCATAGTCAGGTTGACATTCTGACCATGGCGGGTCTGTCAAAAGTAGCCCTGTCTCTCTATGAGGCTAACATGGACCCTGTGAAAGCCTCTTTGCAAACCCCAATATCTCTTCCCCCTACGTCAAAGAGAGCCAAGAGGAAATACTTTGTTCTTTCCCAGGGTTATGAGTTCCTGTACACTCTTTCCCATCCAGCCCCCAGGATCTCTGTTGGAATCTGCTGCCAATGAAAGGGAAAGGCAGTGTCTGCATGGTGCAACACCTAAAGCAAAGGACTCCAAAAAGTTGGACTTATTCAGTAGAAAAGCCTACGCTACTGGGGGTCTGCAGTTCAGGACTGCTAACCAGCAGGTGCTTCTGTGCAGATATGACTTAAACATGTGTGACTCCATGTTGATGTTCAGAGATTTGCTGCTGCAAGAGGCCAGGCTGGAGTACTTCTTGCTGGTAGATATGGGGAAATGCATAACGAGGGCTTCCCCGCAAGCTGCCTTAGATGCAGCAGATTTGGCGGTCAGGTCCAGGCTTCCACAGTAGCCAAGCATAGGAGTTTATGGCTACTGTCTTCTAGCCTCCTGCAGGAGGTTCCAGCAAACCCTCCAAGACCTTTCCTTCTAGGGAGCTTAGCTCTTTTCGGAGCAGACCGACGTGAAAATGGACTGATGGACTCCAGAGTGACCCTTATGTCCCTGGGATTGTATACCCCTAGCAACTTCTAGGAAGCACTACAGACCTCAGCAGTCCTCCCAGTACTCCACCCCATGGCCCCATCAAGACCCACAGAGGAAAAGGAGCAGGGGCTTTAGGAATAGATCACCATCCCCTTCTACCTCAGAGTCAATGTCTGTCCCATCCAGACAACCAGGAGGTTCCAAAAAGGCCTTTTGATGGGATGCTCGAGGATGCTGTACCAGGTTCCATGTTTCTGGATCCTGTTTTCCCTTTATTTGCAGACTGCCTATCCCACTTCATCCGTGCATAGTCTCTTGTATCACTACAGACCATTGGGTGCTGAACATGGTGGAAGTGGGGTATATTCTCCAATTCATTTCTACCCCTCCTTCACACCCTCCCTCCCTGTCCCTCTTCAGGGACCCCTCTCGAGCAACTTCTGGCTGAGAAAGTTCAATGTCTTCTTCAGGTGGGAGTGGTGAAAGAGGGTCCACAAAATCTAATGGAGAAGAGGTTCTACTCCCATTATTTCTTAATCCCAAAAGCCAAGGGCGGTTTCAGACCTATTCTAGACCTGTGCCAGTTTAACAGCTATCTCAAGAAATTAAAGCTCCTCATAGTCTCCCTGGCTTCTATTATTCCCTCCCTGGATCCCGGGGATTGGTATGCTGCCCTCGATTTAAGAGATACTCACTTCCATATATCGATCTTCCAAGGCCACAGAAGGTTCTTTACATTCGTCATGAACCACACGCACTGCCAATTCATGATACTCCCATTCGGCCTGTCAGCAGCTCCACAGGTTTTTACAAAATGTATGGGGGTAATGGCACCCTTCCTGAGGAGGTGAGGGGTGCAAGTTTACCCGTACCTGGATGACTGGCTAGTCAGAGGCCGGTCTAGGGATCAGGTAAAGTCCAGCATCCTCCTCATCCAGTCGACATTCCAGGCCCTGGGCTTGCTAATAAATGTACAGAAGTCTACCCTCACTCCACTACAGAGGATAGAGTTTATTGTAGTGGTGCTTGATTCTACCCAGGCCAGAGCTTTCCTCCCAGATAGTCAGTTTCAGACAATCACATCCCTGATAATACACCTCAAGGGCCACCCAATTACAACAGCCCTGGACTATCTGATGCTTTTGGACCACATGGCTTTATGTACGTATGTAGTGCAGCACGCAAGACTACACCACAGACCCTTTCAGACATGACTGGCCTTGGTGTACTCACCAAACTGCCACCATCTGGACTCTGATCTCACAATACCTTCCCCGGTCCTCACCTCCCTCAACTAGTGGCTGGACCTGCTGGTGGTTTGTGTGGGCATTCCCTTTTCAGGGCCCCAACCATCGATATCCCTGATCTCAGACGCATCAGTGGTAGGCTGGGGAGCTCCCCTGGCTCCCCTCAGGACTGAAGGCCTTTGGTCTCTGGAAGAGCTCTCACTAAAAAGTCAGAGAGCTTAGGGCAGTTCACCTGGCCTATCAGACATTCCTGCCTCACATTATGGGGAAGAGCTTGTTGGTTCTTACAGACAACACTGCAGCCATGTTCTGTCTCAACAGGCAGGGAGGAGCTTGCTCTCCCCCCTCCCATGTCGAGAAGCAGTTCAGCTATGTGAGTGCTGCATGGCTCACTCAATCCACCTCGAGGCTTCTCACCTTTCAGGAATGCAGAACGAGTGGGCAAATCACTGCAGCAGGTCTTTCTCCAGTCATACAAGTGTTCTCTTCGCCTGGACATTGCAAGAGACATTTTCCAGCAGTCGGGAACTCCCTGGGTAGGTCTGTTTGCAACCAGGCACAGCAGGAAGTGTCACCAGTTCTGCTCCCTGCGAGGTCTCAGCCTGGGATTGCTCACGGATGTCTTCCTACTCCTGTGGACAGGTCACCTATATTACGCTTTCCCTCCTGTCCCACTCATGCACAAGTTTCTGCTCAAGATCAACTGGGACCGGGCATGGGTCATTCTAATATCTCCAGCTTGGCCACATCAGCATTGGTTAGCCACACTGCTAGGATTCTCCATGGTGACTATGATCCTGCTTTCTCTACATCTGGACCTGATCTCTCAGCATCATGGTCGTCTGCTCCACCCGATAGCCTGGAATAAATGCCATGGCTAAATCACAGAGAGCTGGCTTGCTTGGAGCAGGTTTGTTAGGTCCTATTGTTACTGTGATTCTAAAAACCAAAAGCTCTTGGTAACTATTACTCTTGATGAGGTAGTGGCAGGAAATAAATCACTGAAGACAACAGCCATCTGACCGATAGGTGGCTGGCACAAACAGTATAATACAAGAGTTCTTTCACTTAAAGCTGTGCTTTATTTTAGTCTCAAGCACTTAAACACATTCGCAACAGGTTAGTAAGACACCCCCAAAATCAATTATTACTGAAGTCTGGAGGGCTCATTGAGTGGTACAATGACAGCTGTCCAATGGCCAGTTTTTCAGCTGCTGTTGGGGACCCTAAGCTGTGTCCATGAAGTGTCTCTGAAGAGTTCATCTCCCCTATATTTTCACTCATTATTTATTTGGGTTAGTGTAACAATAACATGTCAATAAAAAAAAAATCTTAAGCAAACAATTTTAAAGTTTAAGCAAGAGGTTTCCTCAAACCATTAATTAGATAGATGTGTATTTGCAGAATCCACATGTCTTGAGGGCCCTGACAAATGCATCCCAAAGGGCAGATATAGATAAGTTTCCTGTTTTTCTAAATCACATACCTCAGCAATTTCAACAGAGATCTTATCAGAAAGGACACAGGGCCCTCTCCCCTCCTGGCTTCTTGCTAGATACAGTAAAGCCGTTGCAGAAGCCTGCTAAGACCTGCTGATTTAGCTGCTTTTAGCAATAAGCGTGACAATCAATATTCCAGTTATTGATAGTGGTACAGGCATTTTGCTGGTCCGCTAAAATCTCCCTGTACACTAGTAGGTAGCAGGAAGCCATCCACCAGGGCTACTTAACTTTCAAAGTGGAAGCAGTTCTCCATCTGGGCTTCCCAACACAGAGTCTCGCCCATGCAGTCGTCACTTCAGGACATTCTCGAGTTCTTGTTACACCTGAAACAGGAAGGTTTAGCGATCTCCTCAATCAAGGTTCACCTTGCAGTAATACCTGTTTTCTCAAGGGCCTAGAAAGACTGTATCCCCAAGTGCAAGAACCTGTCCCTCCATGGGACCTAAACCCGATCTTATCAACGTATGAGTCCCCGATTTGAACCTTTGGCAACGTGACCCTTGTTATACCTTTCATGGAAGGTGGCTTTCTTAGTGGCCATTGCTTCTGCTAGAATGGTCTCAGAGATCTGCACCCTCACATCAGAACATCCGTACACAGTCTTCTTTAAGGACAAGGTGCAGCTACACCTCACCCTAGTTTCCTCCCAAAGGTGGTTTCCCAGTTTCATAGCAATCAGACAACCTTCCTACCCGTTTTCTGTCTGAAACCACATGCAAATAGAGAATTACAGCAGCGTCACTCATTGGATGTTAGACATGCCCTAGCATTCTACATAGAAAGTACCAAACCATTCCATAAATCCACCCAATTGTTCATTGCGATAGCTGACAGGATGAGGTCTTCTCATCTCTGGTCAGAAAATTTAGTCTTGGATCACATTGTGCATTTGCACGTGTTATGAGCAGATGGTGTTCCACCACCAGCTATCCTGACTGCCCACTCCACGAGAGCACAAGCATCATCAACTGCATTCTTAGCTCACATCCCTATTCAGGACATTTGCAGAGCAGCGACTTGGTCATCAGTACATATGTTCTCTTTTCAGTACGCCAACAGTCTAGGGACAATGCCAGATTCGTTTGAGCTGTTTTGCAGTCAGCATGTCCATGAGCTCCAATCCCACATTCTATGCAACTGCTTGGGAGTCACCTACAGTGGAATGGACATGTACAAGCACTCGAAGAAGAAAAAAACAGTTACTAACCTTCCTGTAACTGTTGTTCTTTGAAATGTGTTGCACATGTCCATTCCATGACCCACCCCCCTCTATGTCGGAGTTGCCCGGAAAGCAGAAACTGGTGATACAGGGTCACTGGGCCCTTCATACTGGCACCATGAGCATGCAGCACCAGAGGGCGCCCAAGCTGCCCTGATGGGTATCATCGAGGGAAAAATTTCCATTGACTGTGCTTGGGGCACACACACACACACACCTACAGTGGAGTGGACGTGTGCAATACATCTCGAAAAACAGTTACGGAAAGATTAGTAACTTTTTTTTTTTTAACTCTTTCTGGTACCTGTTCTGAGATTGAGGCCAGGGGCAGATCCTCAGCTGCATCTTCTGTAAAAGAAGAGTATGCTATATTATGTTTAAACTCTTCAGAATTCTCTGTTTTGATCAGCTGACTACTCCAACTCTTGAGTTATGCACTAAGGGAATTTGAACTGGTTAAACATATAGAGATTACTTTTCTGTGGCATAAATGAAATAGTCGCAGGTGGAAAACTGTCTTTGGGAAATTTGGTCACGGATTCCAGTGAGAATTGAACTGCAGGTGACAGTGTGTCTCATTTTGGATAAGGTTTTAGTATTCCTATCTTACCTTCGTTGGTGATAGCCACACCATGTTTGCTGTAAGAATAATTTAAAAATATGTAGATTGTGTTTGTGCATGAAGTTAATGAAGTTGGGAATTGAATTTAAGTCTAAATGCAAGATGTTCTGCGACCTAAACTCTAGTACACCAAGAAGTCAACATATCCTGGTGTTTACTACACTGGAAAAATCATACTGATGAAGTATATAGGGAAAGTGTGAAGTAGTACATTCATTTGAATGCATTGATTTTAGGCTTCCTGTTATCATAAATTTGAGTCCTGATTGAACTGAAATCTTCAAAATGACTTGAGTGTGGAGTAGAAATCATTCTCAGCACTTTAAGTTACTGAAAGATTACGTTAGCAGTTCTTAGGGAAAGTAGTTGGTATATAGTGTGATTTTCAAAAACTGAATAAGGGAACATCACAATTCTTTTTGATACTCATTTTATTATCACTGAAATAATGGTTCAGTGACTGCTACTGAAGAATTGAGTGCCTCCCTTCTCTTTTAAAAAAAAAATCAGGGGAGAAATAAATATCAGCTTACAGAATGGGAGGATCTATAATTTATGTGAGGTGTTGACATTTATGCTTGTAACTATGTCCTTTCGAAAAGAAATCCCAAGTGGGGGTTTTACAGGCAGTTCTTATTTATTTAAATATAATTTTTGTACCATCTATTAGGACATGCAGGTAGAAAATGTACTCCTTTATTCAGTATTTTTCTATTCTTCATGTCACTTCCATAAGATAAACCATTTGGAATTCTGTGTCAATTTCAGAAATTTTTACCACAATTTTGACAGAGGACCAAAGCTGTTCTATTTTTTTAAGTATGCTTTTTTGTCTGTATTATTGTACTTAGGGTGGTGCAGAAGGGTGTATGTGCGCCTGTACACATACATATGTATATACTATATATATATATATATAAAACCTGTGCTACCATGACAGATCCTTCAGTCTCTCACTCCAGTGAACTTCAGTTGATAGTACCCTAGAGACAAACTGAATTTAGACTGACAAGAGCCCTTTATCTAATTGCACAGTTATATCACGGATTTTTAAGCAAAGTTTCTCATTGATCACAGTGGGGAGATCTACTTAAAAACTGATGGTATGATTTTGGGCTTTGAGAAAGTCCCTGTGGGTAGGCAAATCAGTCTGGAAACACTCAGTATAGACTGATGAAGAAACATTCATTTATATTTTAAATTATCGTTATAAAATGTAACTAGACTGCTTCACTGTATGTGTTTTAATTGGAATTAGAATAAGTAATAAAATAAATGATTATTCCTACAGTGGACTGTTTTAAAAGCATAGAGTACCTCTCACAAGTTGCTTGTCTTTGAATTACAGACGCATGCCAAGTCTACTGGAGTATTTAAGTTACAACTGTAATTTCATGGGTATCCTGGCAGGCCCATTATGCTCTTATAAAGACTATATTACTTTCATTGAAGGCAGATCATACCAACTGACACAGTCTGATGCAAATGGGAAAGAAGATGTAAAATATGAACAAACAGATCCCTCACCAAATGTAAGAACTATGATTTTTTGCAGTGCTGCTATATATATATATATATATAGTCATTGCATGAAAAGCTTGGTTTGCATTATTCATTTACAGGCATAACTTATCAGATATATCTGGAGTTTATTCAGTGGTACAGTTCTCTCTTTAAAAAAAAAAGTCTTTTTTCCTGAAAGGTAGGTGTTCTGCATAGATTCCCACTGTTGGGTCTTCTGAACAAAAGAAAATAATCTTGGAGCTGCCTAATAAGCTTATATGGTAAAATACCACCTTCTGTATGAACTGCTTCTGAAAATGAGCGGGAAATAATGGGAAAAACTGCACGCATTTTGTCCATGGAAATTGAATGGAAGATTTATAAGCTACTTCAAAGTCTCTTAATTTTTTTTGTTAGCTTCTTTCTGTATTTCAGGCTAAAACTGCACATTTACATGTAACAAGCCTCTCTGATCAGGTCTTTCTTAGGGGAGAGAGAGCTTTAACATGTTTATAGGAACTTTTTCCAGTCTTAATTTTTTTTCATTTCTTTATTCAAATGAAGGACAAGTAAACAGATTGTTTGTTGTACAGATGCAATACCAGTGACATACTTGTAATCATTATCATACCACACTGCACCCAGAATCCATGCACATTAGGGTATGCTAATTTTATTTGCTCCCTTATCAGAGTGGAGGTCCAGACACATATGAATGAAAGGCCTGTTGATCATCTGTTGCAAAAGATGCACATATGATTTGAATTAAGACCAATGACTACTGACATTTTGTACATTACCCTTTTTAAAAACTGATCAGTTTCACATTAAGGATGCTAAACTTATTTTTCCATCCTCCTACACATGAATTGGTCTGACTATATATATGTACACATTTGAATTTTAGTCCAAGATACAGTTATCACCTCAAACAGATAACAGACTTAAGTTATTGTGAAAGAACTGGAGATCTCCAAATATATTGCCTCCCCAAATCCACCTCCAACTTACCTTTTCCCTGCTTAACTTTGAATCTTATTTCTGAGCAGGTAGTTGGGAAGTGAGGGTGAGGCCTGTGTGCTTGCCTGATGTAGATATGCTTGTGCATATGCCTCAAAGTGGTACTAAACTTTACCACATAAACTTGCTAGTACGCTCTCAAGCATCTGAAGGTCACAAGGCCAATATATGTGTGAATCTATAAAGGATTCTACCCTCAAAATACTCTAGCTGCAGGTAAGCAATTTCCCTTAAATTGTGTTGCTCATACAGTGCTTGATTTATTTATTTATTTTTATTTTTTTGTAATTTATGCTGCATTAGCTTTTTGACATTAAGATTAAGATAAACTGTCTGTGCTCCTGATACTTCATGTCCCAACTGGTGTTAGACAAATTTGGCTGCATTTTATAACACCAGTGAGTATTGCGTGCTTTTGAAAAAAATGTGGATTATATATTTGTTTACTGCATTTGCTGTATCAGTTACAACCTTGATTGTTTTGTTATGACTCATGTTCCAATCCTGTTATATTACTAAAACACTTAGCTAAAGATATTTTCTTAGATTCTCATATTAATTTTATTTTTTAAAGAAAAACAAATTAGGTAACTCATCAAAATAAGAAACTTAATGAGGATCAGCAAATGTTAATATCTTAGATGAAAGAATCTTTCAGCTAAATTTACTATAAGCTTCTTTTCATGTCAAATTTTATTTCTATAACATCAAATATTCATGCCAATCTCCTCCTGTACACTTGTGTTAAGTGCATGACATGAATCTGGTCTAGTATTTTACTGTGTTAATTGCATGTTAACTGAATCTAGTCAACATTTTTAAATGATTTATTTCATATCTCCCTCCTGTTATGCCTTTTTACAAGCTATCATTTGTTGGTGCTCAAAGTGGTGTCAACAGTCAGAAATTAATATCTATCTTCGTAAGTTTACTTTTATTATAGCTATTAGTTATCCTTAAAATACAGGATTCCTGTGGAAAAAAGTCCCCCTGCTTTGGCTTTTTCTTAGACTGACTATTTTTAGATGTTGAAGCTCTTGCTAATTGCCTGTAGTTTTTAACTAACTGATTGTTTAGTAATCTCACATGTAGTAAGCTTTGTTATAGTTCATTAGTTTACTGAATGAATTTTTGTTTGTGTATCACTCAAGAAGATTTAAACACGAATCCATTCCAATAGAAGTCTAAAAGTTTGCCTGGAAGTTTTAATTGCTTAAGGCCTGATCTAAAACTCAATGAAGTCAGCAAGATTCTTCCTATAGACATCAGTGGGCTTTGGATCAAGCCCTAGGTGCTGAAAGGATAACAAGATTGCCCAACAGAATTTTTTTGTCAGGCTTGGTGATCTCATTTTTCCAAATTCATAATGAAATAGAATTGTGAGATCCCGCTTGGTTGGTCCGTTACTTAATATGACAGTTATCAGTCGGGTACTGGAGCTGTAAAGACCATAGCAAACTGAAACTTTGTGGAGATCAGGGCCAAGGACTACAAAATTGACTGGAATGACTGAACATCTTTCAAGTATGATATTGATACTTATGTAATGTTGTGTCACCATGAAGCTATGGCAGTGTCTGACCAGCAAATACGGTCTCTTAAACTGCTTTGTGTTTGGGTAACGAATAGATCAGATAAATGTTTTTAGATAAGGGTATTTCTGGTTTATGCTGAAAAAAAGCAGCTTTCCTGTTATATAGAGACTTTTTAAAGTGGAAGGTTTGACAAACATTTGTAAATGGCAGAAGCTAATAGCAACATCTCATCAGCCCTCCTCTAAATCAGAATTATAAGTTTTAGAAAGGACTTTACTTGTTATATGCTTTGACAGGCTACCTGGATAACATGAACTGGTTATTCTGATACTCTTAAGTGAAGTCACATTTTTCAAAAGCACACTTATATAGGAAATTGAGTTGCAGCTTTTGTGATCTTGGGTGAGGGTCAATATTCTTCTCACACAAACTAATTCAAAATCTATATGCTATGAGTTAACCTCAGATTCTGTTAGAGGCAGGGACTGTCTGCTCCTGTGTTTGTAAAGTGCTAGAATAATGGGTCACTGAACCTGACTGGGGATCTCTGGGGTTTACTGTCATACAAATAATACATAAGAATAATAATGAAACAGTATTATTAACATAAAAATCAACATAATAAGCAAAAACATAATAAAATTATGACAAGTTGTCTTCTTACTGAGACATTTATCCTAAAACGTACAGTGTAAATGTAATAAAATATTTAAACAGAATAATTTTTGGACACATTATTTTCTCACAATTGTAGATCAAAATCACCAGCTTCCTAGTTTTATGCTTTGGATTTTAAGAAGTGAACTTAGTTCCAGCAAAACTCCCAATGTTATCTACATTTCACATTAGACAGTATCTACTACATAGCAGTCACATCTTGAAATAGGAACTTTTGTTTTCCTTGAAGGAGTCACTACACTTCTTCTATGACAAGGACTCCCCACTCATCCAGAAGAAAAAAAGTTAAAATTCTCCATAGAGAAACCAAGTATTGCTTAGAGTAAGAAAGACAGAGTCCAGCCTATAAGAGAGAAAAATATTCATTTGATTTGAGAAGTAAGGTTACTTAGCTCAGAAGGATGTTGAAGCTTAATTAATGTTGTGAGAGCACTTTGAGATCTTGAATGAAAAACACTATACAAATGTAAAGGATTAATATTGTTACCAATTCATAAATTATAGCTACTGTCTCTTACAGTAAAGAGTGTATGCCCGCTTTTCAATTATAGATTGGATTTTCAAAGTTAAGTGATCACAACTGTCCATAAATTTGTGTGAGTACAAATGCCTTGGATTTGCGCCCATGTATTTGCACTAACTGTGTGCACATGCAAATAAATGGTTTGTGTATAGAGATTAGGTATTTGTTTATGTAAATTACACATGTACCAACATTTGTGAGTAACTTGTGGAAATTCAGCCCTTTGTTTACATCCCCAGAGAACAAGGGATTAATGCTGTTCAGCTTTTCCCTTCCCTTGAACAGGAACTCAGGGGAAGGACTAGAAGAGTGGCTGAATGGGAGACAATGGGAAGAATACTTTTGGGAAATTAAGGCTCCTCACCGAGAAGTCTCAGGATGGAGTTGAACATTAAAAAGGTTTTTTTCCTGCTTACTTTCTGATAATTATTTTACTTTCGTGATAAACACCAACCCTTGAGGAAGAAACCTTGCTGACTCCAACTGCTTTTCTGCTGAGTTATCCAAGCAGTTTATTTAATTCTGTTGAATCATTTCATTATCTTGCTTTAAAACCTCTTTTGAGACAATTCTCTCACACAGTTCTGTGATATGTAAAAGTCACTAACCACACCCCCTCAGTGCTCCCTCTGCTTACCATCTCCCTCACCACCAGAAAGCGCAAGAGCTCATGTGAAACACTTAACGTTTATGCAGATATGCCAATATCTTCAGTAATCTAATCTTAAATCTTTGACAACATGAAGGATGTAAGAGTCACTTAGAGGAAAGGGGTCACATGGCAGTTTTGCAGGTTTGGGTACTTAACATTTTTTTAAGGATTATAAATTTGAAATATTGAAAGTCTGAAGTATTTAACCGGTATTCTTGGCCACTGTTCTACATAGGTTTTTATACTACCTTCATCACCATGGTATCTGAGCTTACCTTCCAGTAGCACACTAAGCAACATAACTAATTTCTGACACGTTTGTTCTTTCATCCTCTCCCCAGAAGGAGGTGTATGCGTGCAGTGGAATGTATTGTTTTGGTAGGGTTTATTATTATTATTATTATTATATAAACATACCTGTTGCTATGTGTTTTTGTTAAAGAAAGCAAGGTGGCTTGTAGTTGGAGTGAAAGGTAGTGAGGTTTGTGAAGTTCTTTAATTCCTGGGGGAGTTCATAACACAGTCTTGGACAGTCCTGGAGAAGGCTGTCTCCCCCACATAGACAAGCTTTACTTCTATTGTTGAGAGTTCCATCGCTCCACAGGAGCAAAGTAGTCACCCATGGTCTTTGACCTGGTGGTTATGTGGCCTTTTAGGTATCCTGGACCCAAGACATGGAGCATTTTGAAGATAAGGACCGAGACCTTGAAATTGATTCTAAATTCAATGGGAAGCCAGTGTAGAGAGCGGAGGACAGATATGATTTGTTCACAAATATTTGAGTAGCCTGTTTTGCACTGCAACATTTTGTAGTTGTTGGAGTTTTCTGAGTGCTGGCGGTTTCAGGCCCAAGTATGTAGCACTGCTGTAGGCCAGCCAAAAAGTGAAGAAGGCATGAATAACTGAGGCTCCGTCTTTGTTCACCAGAATGGGAAGGAGACTCCTAGCCAACCAGTGCTTAGAGTCAGTGAGGAGTCCAAGCGTACTCCTAGACTACAGACTGAATTGACCAATGGTGGATGTGAACATTCTGCCAAAGGAGACAGCATCATGGCTGAAAATTCTTCAGAATACTTTCCTTTCTGCCCACCGTCACCTCGGCTTTCCTTTGGCCAACTGTTCTTCATTCATGAGCTGGTCTCATTCAAGCACGGCCATCTTGGTTGTAGTGGTGCAATCACATGTGGTGAAGGGAAGGTAGAGTGGTGTGTCATCTGCATATTGGTGACACTGGAGTCCATGTTGTCTGACCAGTTCAGCTAGTGGTTGCATATAGATCTTGGAAAGGACCAGAGAGAGAATTGATCCTTGTAGAACTCTACAGATGAGGGGTTCTAGTAATGGAGGTGCAGTTTCCTGTCACTACTTGTTGGATATGCCTGTAGGAAGAACCCAAATAATTTTAGTGCATCACCTTGGATCCCTGCCACCTCTCAGATGATACAGCCATATCTCATGGTCAAAAATATGAAGCACTGCTTCTGTCTGTTGACAGGAGGAGATATCCATCAGTGCCACTAAAGCAATTTCATTTTCATGTCCTGGCCTGAATCCAGAATGCATCATGTCTAGAATGTTAGCTTCAATTATATCTGCTTGTAGTTAGACTTTTGCTAGCTATGAGCTTGTAAGGAATCAGAAGTTTGACACTGGTTGGGAATTGGGTAGGACTGAAGTATCCATGATGGGTTTCTTCAGTGTTGGTCAGATTTCTGCTTGTTTGAAAGAGGAAGAGAAGATTCCTTCTCTGAATGATGCACTGACCTCATGGCGGAGGAGACTTTAAGGAGAGTTTTGAAGGAGTGACTTTGCAAAGGTTTGCAGATGTTTACAGGGAGCTCATCCCATGTATTAGGAGCAGCATAGGAAGGAGCATGAAAGTACTTATTTGAAAACGTAGTAAATGCGTGAAGGCCAGCTGGCAAGAACAGGAGCAGCAGTCAGCATCTCAGTAGTGTATAAGATATGAATAGGTAGGGATAGGCCATGAAGGACCTTAAAAGCAAAGATTAGTAGTGTATTTAATATGCTAAAGAAGAGGTGGGCAAACTACGGCCCGCGGGCCACATCCAGCCCATGGGACCATCCTGCCTGGCCCTTGAGCTCCTGGCCAGGGAGGCTAGCCCTCGGCCCCTCCCTTGCAGCCTCAGGTTGCCATGCCATCAGCGCTCTGGGCGGCATGTCTGGCTCCTGCCAGGCGGCATAGTGGTGCAGCTGCTAGTCCTGCCACTCTGAGTGACATGGTAAGGGATGCGGAGCGGGGGGGTTGGATAAGGGGCAGGGGTCCCAGGGGGCAGTCAGGGAGCGGGGGTGGTTGGATGGGGTGGCGGTTTTGGGGGGGTGGTCAGGGGATGGGGAACAGGGCGGGGGGGTTGGATAGGCATGGGAATCCCCAGGAGCCTGTCAGGCAGCGGGGGTGTAGATAGGGGTCGGAGCAGTCAGGGGACACGGAGCTGGGGGGTTGGATGGGGGTAGGGTCCCGGGGGGGCGGTCAGGGGACAAGGAGCAAGGGGGGGTTGGATGGGTTCAGGGTTCTGAGGTGGGCAGTCAGGGGGCGGGGGCCAGGCTGTTTGGGGAGGCACAGCCTTCCCTACCCGGCCCTGCATACACAGTTTCGCAACCCCGATGTGGCCCTCAGGACAAAAAGTTTGCTCACCCCTGTGCTAAAGGGTGGAGAACACAGAGAGGGTGATGTGGTAAAAACAACAAGCCAGGAAAATATTTGCAGCAGCATTTTGAATGGATATGTATGGGACAAAATGGGATGTGTCAAAGCCAGAGAGTAGGATGCAGTAGTTGAGATGAGTGCTTGGGAGAAGAGATCTAGCTATGTGGTCAGAAAGGAAAGGCTAGATCTTAGAGATATTAGTTAAGAAATACAGAATTCATACATGACTTGGATATGAGGCTCTAGAAGAGACCAAAATGAATAGAATGCCCAGATTACATGCCTGAGTGACAGGCAGGGTTGTGGTGATATCCATGGGGTCTGAGAGGGAGGGAGTGGTGACTGTTTTGGAGTTGGAGGAAAGATTAAGAGCTCTGTTCTGCTCATGTTGAACGTAACAATGACATACCCTAAAATCTCTCTTTCTGAGATTTCCTTGTGTATGTCTACCCTGCCCATGTTACAGCGCGGCTGTGGCCACGTCACAGCACTGCTGCAACAGCATTGACAGTTTAGATACGCTTTATCATGTGGGGGAGAGCACTCCCAGCCATAAAAAACCCCACCCTGAATGAGTGGTGGTAGTTTTATCACCGGGAGCGCAGCTCCTGGCGATAAAGCACTGTCTGTACTGGTGCTTTTCAGCGCTAAAACTTTTGTTGCTCAGGGGTGTGTTTTTTTCACACCCGTGAATGACAGAAGTTTTAGCACTGAAAGTGACAGTGTAGACACAGCCTTAGTCTGGGCAGAAGGAGATAGGTCCAGAGTAGAGAGAGAGATCTGAGAGAGATATCAGCATAGAGTTGATAGTTGAAATGTTTGCAAATGAGACTGCCTAGAGATGAAGTGCAGATGGACAAGAAGAGGGGGGCAAGAATGGAGAAATGTGGAACCTCCTAGAAAGTTGGAGGGTGGACGAAAAGGATCCTTCTAGCGAAATGAGAGATTAGAGGAGAGAGTAGGTGGATGAGCAGAAAAGGACAGGATCTGGGAAGACAACATTTCATGAAGAGCCTGGTCAACTTGTGTCAAAGACAGACGACAACTTGAGGAGGAAGAGGGTGGAGCACCTATTCATCTTTAAGTGGCTGCACACATGTATTCCATTCAGAGATGTCCATGCCCAGTGTGCCAGAGCCAGAGAGTTTTCTGAAGCTGTACGTTTTGGGGCAGCACACATGCCCTGCACCTCCTTGTGGCCCCTCCTGAAAATTATATAAAGGCACTGCCACCTTGTTCCCCTTCAGTTTCTTCTCTCACCACCCATGGCCTGAATCAGAGCTCCCCGGTAGCTTACCTTAGTCTTTTTTTTAAATGTGCAGTCAGCATGTTCAGCTCTCCTCTTTTCCTGTGAATAACTAGTTAGCAGTTAGTACCCAGTATTTAGGCTTCTTTTATTGTTTTAATTTTTTTTTTAGTTAGTTAATAATTAGTTTTTGGTGCGAGGCACTGTTGGCATGCAGCGGTCACTGGGCTTTAAGTACTGCCCATCATATGAAGTGTTTATTCCAGTAGTAACACCCACCCACTCACATGCTGCCTTTTGTGACTCGACAAGGGGCACATTAAAAAGAGAGGTGAAGTATCTGCCGTTCTTTCAAGAAAAGAATGCAGATTTCCAGGGATCTGCACCTCAAGCAATACCTCCTGGAACAGGCTATGAGACCCACCTCAGTTCCAGGGCATTTGACTGAATGCTTTGCCTTCTGCAAACACTAGGCCAGAGAGACTGCAGTGGTGTCATGCCAGACCCCTGGTTTCACACTCTTCTCAGAGAAAAAAGGGGTTGGGCTTCCTCTGCAGGGCTTCCTCAAAGGAGGACCCATTAAACAGACCAAAGAAGCATTCTTTTTTTTTTCAAAGGACTCAGAACCTCACCAGCACTCCTTGAGTACTCATGGTAGAGGTGGGCCATTGACCTGTGTCTCCCAGTACTACAGAGGGAAGATACTAGTACCATGCTGTTGACTCCGGTACCATCTGTGAGACAGCTATTGAGTCCAGTACCAACAGACACTGTTTCAGCACCAGCATTATGAGTACTGATGACCTCACAAGCTTATGAGGCTGCAAAGGCCATTGCATTGGTGGCGCCTCCTGCTCTTCCCTTCCTATCCCAATCTTTGGCTCAGATACAGAGACTGTGAGTTGTACCAGAGTCAGTACCTGCTAAGCAATACAATAAAGTCATGATCCTGGCACCTATGCACACCAGTCAGAACTGGTATGATCTTCTGCCTCTTCACCTGTGGCCTCAGTACCATGATACTGAGATGGTAGTCAGAATGGCCACTGACCATAGCTTACCCTTTGGCACTGACTACAAAAATATTTCCTGGTATCAAGTCTCAATGCAATATCCTCCACATCTTGGAGCACATTTGTGGTACGACTACCATGCCAGCATTGGTTCTGATACTGACCTCTTCACAATGGACTACAGATAAATCAGATCACCTAAGGCCTCATCAGGATTGGCATACTCGATGCCTACTGATCATTATTCAGGTGGCTCCTCATAGTTGGGTTCAGAGTATCCACCATTGACATCCCTACCTAGGCACGGTTGGTCTAGCAAGTCTTCTACACCACTCCCAGAAGGAGAGCATTGGTACAGGGAACAGGACCATTCATATAGCTGGTCCCCAATGTCTTGATCACTGGTCCACTCAAAAGGGACTATTTGCTATGCACCTTCCAAAGCCAGAACTGATTCGGGATGAATCAGAGGAGCTGGTTCTGCCACAAGTGATCTGTCATCTTCCTTGCCTCCTGACTCAGTGACCCCGGATGACTCCTCTCCAGTTCTGGAGGATTTTAAATCTTATTGGATCTGCTGAGGAGAATGGCTGCGGCCTTGGGTATGCATGTTGAGCTTGTGCAAGAGAACACTCACAAGGTTTTGGACATTCTCCAGGCGGTGGCCCCTGGACGGGTAGCCCGTCCTATTAATGAGGCTCTTTTAGAACCTGCAAAGACCTTATGTCACACACAGCCTCCATAGCTCTTGCAGCTAAGTGCATAGACAAATGATACCATGTCCCAGTGCAAGGCTTCAAGTGTTTTTATTCCCATACTGCCCCAAATTCCGATGTGGTCCCTGCTGCCAATGAGAGGTCACATGATAGAATCATAGAAATGTAGTGCCAGAAGGGACTGTGAGAGGTTATCAAGTGCAGCCCCCTGTGCTGAGGCAGGACCAAGTAAATCAAGACCATCCCTACCAGGTGTTTTGTTCAACCCTTTCATAGAAACCTCCAATTATGGGGATTCCACAACCTCCCTTGGAAGCCTGATCCAGGGCTTAATTACCCTTATAGTTAAAAAGCTTCCCTAATATCTAATCTTAATGTCCCTTGCTGCAGTTTGTCCTACTTTCAGTGGACATGGAGAACAATTGATCCATGTCCTCTTTATAGCAGACCTTAAGGTATTTGAAGATTGTCATCAGGTCCTCCTTTAGTCTTCCTTTCTCAAGACTAAACATGGTTTTAACCTTCCCTCATAGGTCTGGTTTTCTAAATGTTTTATAATTTTTGTTGCCCTCCTCTGGACTCTCTCCAGTTTGTCCACTTTTTTCCTAAAGTTTGGAGCCTAGAACTGGACACAGCTGTACAGCTGAGTTCTCATAGTGCCAAGTAGAGTGGGACAATTACCTCCCTTGTCTTACACATGATACTCCTGTTAATACGCCCCAGAATGATATTAGTTTTTTTGCAACTGCATCACGTTGTTAACTCATATTCAATTTGTGATCCACTATAACCCCCAGATCTTTTTCAGCATTTCTACCACCAGCCCAGTTAGTCCCCATTTTGTAGATGAGCATTTGATTTTTCCTTCCTAAGTACTTTACACTTATCTTTATTTTTCATCTTGTTGATTTCATAGCAATTTCTCCAATTTGTCAAGATCATTTTAAATTCTAATCCTGCCTCCAACCTCCAGCTTGGTGTCTTCTGCAAATTTTATAAAAACACACTGCTCCATTATCCATGTCATTAATGAAAATATTGACTTGTAGTGGATCCATGACTGACCCCCTGAGGAATCCCACGAAATGCACGCTCCCATTTTGATAGTGAACCATTAATAACTACTCTTTTAGTACAGTCTTTCAACCAGTTGTACATCCACCTTATAGTAATTTCATTTAGACCATATTTCCCTATTTTCCTTATGTAAATGTCATGTAGGATTGTATCAAAAACCTTACTAAAAATCAAGATATATCATGTCTGCTGCTACCTCCTGTCCATTAGTAACCCTGTCAAAAAAGGAAATTAGGATGGTTTGGTATGATTTGTTTTTGATAAATCCTTTGGCTATTCCTTATGAACCTATTATCCTCTAGTTGCTTACAAACTGATTAGTTAATAATTTGGGGAGGGGAGATTCAAATCAACTCCCAAAGAAAAAGAGTCCAAGAGACTTGATTTGTTAGGAAGTGGAACATATTTTTCTCCCTTTCTCCTGGTGCATAGCTTACCAACAGGCGCTGTTAACTAAATATGATTTTGTATATCTGAATTTACTGACAAGCTGCTGGAAGATGCTAGGGAAGAATTTAGGACTTCTTCCTGGTAGACGACCACTTGGTGGCCACTCCAGTGTGCGCTTGATGTGGCAGATACTTCTTGGGTGATAGCCTCTGCAATAACAATGAGGAGAGCTTCCTGGTTACAGAACTCTGGTATAACCTCTGACAGCCAGCAAGTCTTAGATGATCTCCCTTTTGATGGACAGTTTTTGTTTTCATACAAAACTGATGAGACTTTGCATTCATTTAAAGGCTCTATTTGTTGGGGGCATATTTTTCAGCCCCCAAAGGTGTCAGTATAGGGTACTGCAACAGTGCTCCCAGCAATATTGTAGACAACCTGGATATCCACAAAGGCAACAAGACTTTGAGGAGGAAGCAGAAATCACAGAGAAGGATTCCTCCAACTCCAACTAAAATCAGCCAGCCTGTCTTCACTCAGCGGTGTAGAAGCAGCACATTTGGCTTCCCCCTCGAGGACAGTGATACAGTCACCAGTGATCATTCTGCTATTTCTTCCCTATTTTGGGAGAGATTGTCCCACTTCCTGAGTGCTTAGGAAGCCATAATGATGGCCAAATGGGTCCTGAGCACTGTGAGAATGGGATATTCTATCCAATTCCTCTCCATCCACTTCTTCTTCTTCACCACCTACCCCATTCCTTTTCAGGGATCCATCTTACAAGGCAATGCTCTTTCAAGAAGTTCAGACTCTATTCCCACAAGGGAACATAGAAGAAGTCCCCCTTCAACATCAGGAAAGGGGTTTTATTCACAGTACTTTGATCACCAGGTCCAAGAGGGGTCTGAGACCCATATTCTATCTTCAAAATCTCTACAAGTATCTCAAATATATAAGATTTCATATACTTTTCCTAGCATCCATCCTTCCCTCGCTAGATTACAATTGTTGTACTGCCCTCGATCTCCAGGACAGCTACTTCCATGTGGCAGTATTGCCAAGTCACAAGAAGTTTCTGAGATTCATAGTGGCAGGCCAACATTATCAGTATACAGTGCTTCCTTTTGCCTGTTGTCAGCCCCATGAGTATTCACCAAGTGCATGGTAGCAATAATGGTGGCCTACCTGAGGATGTAAAGGATTCACATCTTCCCTTACGTAGATGATTGGTTAGTGGGAGGCAGATCTGAGCATCAGGTTCTCTGACACGTCCAGTTTATAGTTTGTCTCTTCAGTCGTCTGGGACTCATGCTGAACAAGGAAAACTCCATGTTATTCCTGACACAGAAAACATTGTTTTTCATAAATTCATAGATTCTAAGGCCAGAAGGGACCATTGTGATCATTTAATATGACCTCCTTTATAACACAGGCCATAGAACTTCCCCAGAATAATTCCTAGAGCATATCTTTAAAAAAGAAAAAAATCCACTCTTGATTTTAAAAATTGCCAGTGATGATGATGAATCCACCAGCACCCGTAATCAGTTGTTCCAGTGGTTAGTTACAATCCAATGGCTGGAAGTAGAAGCTAACCAAATTCAGTTTGGAAATAAGACATAGATTTTTAACAGTGATATTAATTTCTTGTAAAGGTAAAGGTCTACAAATTGTTGTATCAAATAAGATTTTTTTGTCTTTCGAACATTGTTGGGTGTTATCAATAGTTTCCATTATATTCTCCATTGCACTAGTTCTTTCCATCTCCTGGAAGCAGCATTACTTGTGGATTATTGGATGTGATGAATTCTTCATCAGGCCTCTTAATACACTTTAGTTAGGCCAGCGAAATAAAGCTTGCTAAAATCTTGATCTCTGAAGTGCTGCCTGTTGACATGTGAAATATCAGGATTATAGCGATCTTTCACTCTGCACATCACACAAGAAGGTACACAATAACTTGAACAGAGGGCACAGGAGAGAACAGCGTGGTTGAATGGGAAGAAGGAGAGACAGTATTATCTAAGCTGGGAAAACAATATTAATCATTTCATTACAGTATTTTCTGAAGTATTTTCATTCATGGTGGTGGTGAAGTTACCTTGTTATCTTAGATCTTTATATGTATAATTGCACAATATTTGAAATAGGACATTGTCTCTGAAAGTACTGGAAAATATTGGAAGTATGGTGGAGAGAACAAGGAACTAGCTACCTCTTACCTGTTCTAACACTTCTTTTGCCAAAATTAGGCCACATTGAATTATTTTCCTGGCAAGTTTAATATTAATAGAATTATAATGATAAATGTATATCTGTATTTTAGTCTCAATTAAACTATTGAGAGAAACGGGGAATTTTGAATACAAGTAGAGCCTAAATGACTGCAGCTCTGTCAATGATTAACTTGTGCATGGACACTTCAGGTGCTTCTTTAGTATATGAAAGATACTTCAGCAACTTACACATCATATGGGACCTTTTGTGCTTGGAAAATAGAGCAGACTATGTATTTAAAACAGCAAATGTTGTGTGTTACTCGTTATGTACAGGGGTGCTGAGAGTCACTGAACCCAACTGTAAACCCTGTATATGATAGAGATCACTTCAAGTCAGGGGGTGCTGCTGCACCCCCAGCAGCCCTACTTGCAGCACCTATACTTATGTGCATTTTATAATGGAACCCGATCTACTTTTTAAAAAAATAGCAAGAGCAAAAGGACTGGGCTTCGGGGGATACTGGGTCAGAATCTGTATGTCCTTGGGTGAGTTACTTGACCACCTTCTGCCTTGGTCATTCTAGCTGGAAAAAAAGGCCTCATAAAACCAAAGGGAAGGATTCCATTGTAAATCTCAGTTATATACATTTAGAAATTGTTATAATTTCAACATTTCAAATCTTGTATATAATACTATGAAACATCCTCAGCAGCGGTACTTAATATATTGACTTAGACAGCATGTTACATCTTCTTTCTAAGAATTACTGAAAAGGAACTGAAAACAAGGAGATACTAGTACTTATAGGCTTGAATAAACTCCAACTGATGTTTGAGTGGTATGTCATTAAAAGTGGAGAAGGGGACTCTTTGCCCTTGTCTGTCTGGGGGTTCTGTGAAGAAGATGCACTAACCTCAAATGACGTATAGTATATTGATTATCTTGATGACGACATCTTAATTTTTTATCTGTTTAGATAATTCTTGATACCATTATGAAAAGCAGTATGAACAGTGTTTCCATTTATTCGAGGGATTTTTCAAGGTTCTTAATTGCTGTCAGATTTTGATTTAACAATTCTTACTTTAAGATGGGATGGTCATAGCATAATCCAGGCAGGAATATTTCCTTTTCCTCTTATCCTTTTAGCTTGTAAAAGTCATTAAAAATTTAAATGTCATAGCATGTGTTTATTGGGAAGTGACATACATTTGTACACCTATTTAGGGAAGATCATCAATTACTTTTGTTTCAGGAAGCTTAATAAAAAAAGATGAAACTCACAAACTGTCCTCTATTGCACTTTTCAGATAGCTGTGACACAGAAACTCTTAATCTGTGGGCTCTCCTTATTATTTCATATGACTGTCACAAAAACTTTACCTGTGGAATACAACATTGATGATAACTTCAGAGCTACAGTATCTTTGCCTATGAGGATTATCTACCTGTATGTCTCTCTAATGGCTGCCAGACCCAAATACTATTTTGCATGGACTTTAGGTAAGCAATTAAAAATGCGTGTACTTTTCTTTACAGTTAAAAGTACTGTATGTTGGGTATGAATTTAAAAGAGAGAGTGCCCTCTTGGGGTCTTATAAGTAATTTTAGAACTGAGACTTTAGGCAAGGGACAATGAATGAATGGGTTTATTTTATAGTTGCCTATTAACATAAACTTAAGGATAGAAGTGTATTTTGCAAACTAGATTCCAGGGCCTGATGAATAGATACCTCAATAAAACATGTATTTGATATCTTTTAAAGAGAAATGGTATTTTTATCCCCTTAAAATTGCCTTAAAACTAGTTTAATTACATAGTGCATTTTAATTTAAGACTTCTGTACTTTACTTTTCACACCCATTTATATCCATTTATAAACCTCTTCCTTGCAGTCAGTTAAAAAAAAAATTCTATTTAGAATAGCCCAACTGCAAGAACAAACTGCATAACTCAATATGGATATATTGTAGTGTATAGGAATATGATCAGCAATAGCTGCAACGTAAAGTGCAGTTGTCATAAATATAAAGGGAAGGGTAACCTCCTTTCTGTATACAGTGCTATAAAATCCCTCCTGTCCAGAGGCAAAACCCTTTCACCTGTAAAGGGTTAAGAAGCTAAGATAACCTCACTGGCACTTGACCAAAATGACCAATGAGGAGACAAGATACTTTCAAAGCTGGAGGGGGGAAAACAAAAGGTTTGTCTGTCTGTGTGATGCTTTTGCCGGGAACAGATCAGGAAGGCAGTCTCAGAACTTCTGTTAGTAAGTAATCTAGCTAGGAATGCGTTAGATTTCCTTTTGTTTAATGGCTGGTAAAATAGCTGTGCTGGATGGAATGTATATGCCTGTTTTTGTGTCTTTTTGTAACTTAAGGTTTTGCCTAGAGGGATTCTCTATGTTTTGAATGTGATTACCCTGTAAGGTATTTACCATTCTGATTTTACAGAGGTGATTCTTTTACCTTTTCTTTAATTAAAATTCTTCTTTTAAAAACCGGATTGATTTTTCATTGTTCTTAAGAGCCAAGGGTTTGGGTCTGTGTTCACCTATGCAAATTGGTGAGGATTTTTATCAAGCCTTCCCCTGGAAAGGGGGTATAGGGCTTGGGGGCGAAGACATCTCCAAATGGTCTCTTTCCCTGTTCTTTAACACGCTTGGTGGTGGCAGCATACGGTTCAAGGACAAGGCAAAGTTTGTACCTTGGGGAAGTTTTTAACCTAAGCTGGTAAGAATAAGCTGAGGGGGTCTTTCATGCAGGTCCCCACGTCTGTACCCTAGAGTTCAGAGTGGGGAAGGAACCTTGACAGCAGTTGTTTCCTATATTGATGGTAAACGTTTCACCTTGTTTTTAGTAAAAACTTTAATGACCTGCTAAAAGCAGAATATGTATATATTGCCCTTGTTTGAGGCACTAAATGGATGTTGTATTTTAAACAGTATTTTTCCTTTCCAAGTCATATAGGGAAAAAATATTAAACTTCCAGAAGTTTGTGCCATGGAAATATTTATTATATTTTTTATTATATATTATATATTTTGTTTGTTATATATTTGTTGCATAACTCTGCATGAAAACTGAGGGGAAACCAATGCAGTAAAGAGTTTTGTAGAATAGCATGACTCACTTTCAGCTGCTAGTTTAATTCCTGTTCAGTGAATGAAGTATTTTCAGCCTGTCTGGGTACAGAATAATTCTAGGTTTTGTTGAAGAATGACATACTTTGGAATATTGTGCCTAAAAACACCAGTATTATCATCTGTCAAGGATGGAAGCCAGCTGAAAAGTGCCTAAACTTGCACTGTTGGAGTATCTCCTCAGAGAGGGTTCTGTCTCTACTACTTTTGCTAGCAGAGTTGAACCAGCATGGCTTTGATAAAATATGGAAGGCCATAAACTTTATTGGATCAGTGCTTCATTTAGTTCTTGCCCTCTTTTGCTGCTGCTTTATTGTAACTGCTCTAAGGGCCTGAGCAGAATGCATGATGACACAGGTGTTTTGCTGAATGCAATGCTTTGGGGTTTTTAATCTATTTTTATTCCTTCCAAATGCTAAAGCTCTTTTACAAATATGTTAAAATGAATACTGATGTGTATGCTATCAGCACTGTTTCCTCCTTTAGTTAGGAAGTTGTTATGGAATTGGTGTTACTTTCTGGTATTTCTAACTTGACCCTAAAAAAGTGTGGCAAGCTGATATTTCTTATGCATGGCCTCAAATAGAGTAGCAAGTGTTCTCCTTATTTACAAAAAAAATAATTTAATAAATGTTCATTGGTGGTGCAATAGAATGAGAAATTAGGTTATTTTTAAAATATCATAAATTTTGTCTTGTGGGCCAGTAGAGGTCAGAAAAATCTTTTAGATAAGCGGTGTCAGACTTCCTTGACAGCTGAATAACTGAGTAAAATGTAAAAACAATGAGGATTCCTTGTGGCACCTTAGAGACTAAACAAATTTATTTGGGCATAAGCTTTCATGCGCTAGAACCCACTTCATCAGATGCATGAAGTGGAAAATATAGGAGCAGGTATAAATACATGAAAAGATGGAAGTTGCCTTACCAAGTGTGAGGTCAGTCTAACGAGACAATTCAATTAATAGTAGGATACCAAGGGAGGAAAAATAGCCTCTTCCTGGTGGAGGAAATGTGTTGTGCAAATGATGGCAATAGATATAAAAAGGGAAAGTTTTAATATGTGGCCTCTGAGAAAAAGGGAAAAAAATTTATCCCACAGACTTGCCTGACACCATGGGTATGGATTAGTGAGCAAAGGAAGTTAAGTTGCCTTAGAGCAGCTGTTAGGAAAAGGGGAATAAAAAGGTTAAGGATTTCAGGCATATTCCACTATCATGTAAAGTACACTTACTTTAGCCCAGTAGTATACATCCAGTGTTCTGTCTTCTACATTTGTATTTCCTATTGCAACTTAAATATATTGTTTTTATTTGTATAATATTTGTTTTATTCTAGACTCCTACTGAACTAACACAAGTTAAAGGCAATTTTTCAAAGAAGAAAGGAAGGTTATTCCACTGTAACTAATCTTCTTTTCCTTTACCTTGTCCTGTCAATTGGGTCGGCGGTTCTTGTTCTTCATCTCTAAGCATTCTTGTCAAATGTGCCATCCAAGATGACGCCAACCTCCTTCGTGTTTTCCTTCAGCATCTAGGTCTTCGGCTTGTGATTGCTAGTTCTTGTACTCTCTGGCCAATGTATCTCACATCTTGCCAGGTCATGTGACGCGGCCATCTCAGCCTGTACTCCCTCAGCTTTTCCATAATGGAGGCTGCCTGTATCATAGCTCATACCATTTAATTGCATAGCTTAGCAGCTGTTGTCTTACTCAGTGTCCAACTGAGCATTCTTGTTTTGGCAGTATGAAGTAGTGTTCTTCTCTCTTCCTCATTGACCAGTATTCCAGCCTATGTATCATGGCTGGCCTAATCATGATCTTCTACACTTTGCTCTTTAGTGTACTTGGCACATATAATCCCCATCAACTCCCTACATTTACACCACCCACTCTGCATGCAGCTTCTAACATCTGCATCCACATTCTCATCATGGCTCAACACTGAACTGAGGTTCAGAGTTTAACTTTATACCATCTAACTTTATTGATTTCTCATTGTTCCTCTCAATTAAACTTTATATGTAGTCTGTCTTTTGTAAGCCATTTTCTTCTATTGTAGCCCTCCATTGTTCTAGGTCCCTTTCCAGTTTGTATTAATCTTCATGGCACAACATGTCAGCAAAAACCATGCTCCATGGAGCCTCTCTCCTAATCTCCTGTGTCAATGTGTCTATTATAATCGGAACTAGGAATGGGCGGATCCTTGATGTAGGCCTATCCCCACAGTGAATGATTCACTGTAGCCACTGCTGCTTCTCACTACTGTTGTGCTACTCTCATACATATCCATGATAGTTTTAACATATGTTTCTTGCAGATTGCATGACCACAGGCATCACCATAACAGTTCTCTAGGAATTCTGTCATAAGCCTTTTCTGAATCCACAAACACTAAGTGCAATCCCTTGCATTTCTCTCTGTACTTCTGTAATATTTGGGCTGAAAACACTGTGTCCTGTGATGACCTTCCTTGCGTAAACCTGAATTGGTTGTTGCTTATTTGATGTTCCAGCTCCTCCCAAAGTCTTTTCTCGATGATTCTTACCAGTCATTTCAAAGTGTGACTCATTAATTTGATGGGTTGCTAAGTGCTACTTTCTTGCACATCTCCTTTACACTTAAAGATAGGAAACAATATTGGCCTTCTTCCAGTGCAGAAAAATAAGTTGAAAAAGTTCATCACTGTCACCATTCCCTCAATTGGTATGTTGGCCGATCCCACTGCCTTACTGGTTTTGTAACCTTGAACCCTATCTGAGTCTCCACCATGATGAAAGGTCTTGTGAGGCTTTTTCTTGCACATACTTCCTTCGGTGGTTTCTTCACATTGTCTTCACTGAGCAGCTTCTCATAAAATAGCTGCCACCTCCTAGTGATATCACCGTCTTCCACCAGTACTCTTCCATTTTCATCTTTGACACACTTTACAGTTCCCAAGTGCTTACTTACTGCTTACAAGTCTTTAAATATCCGACCCTTAGTTTCTGCAACTGCTCTTTGTGTTGTTATCTTTACAAGCTTGCATTTCTTATAACTTTCTACCATTTTTACTTTCTGCCGTTGCTTACACCTTTCTTTTTCATTGCCTCTGGCACATTGTTGGATCATCACCATGTCTCATTGCCATGACATTTCCCTCTTTTCATTTGGCCACACATTTGCACATTTTCTATAATATGTTTTGATATTTTCTCCCAAACTTCACTGGTATCAGTGTGGTCGATTTGGTCATTGTCCAACCTCCAAGTATCTCATCCTTAATCTCAGACTAACTTCCCTATCTGTGAGCCTCCACTGCTTTATCCTTTGTTTCACAACTTGTCTTTTGTCCCCCACTGGCCTTTTCACTCAGAAGTCCATTACAAGCAATCTGTGTTGCCCGCAATCTGTTCTCCCAGGATCACTTTACAGTCTCATGTTTTTCTATCACTTCCTCTTGTCAGGAAGTAATCAATCTGGGGCTGGTGGCACCACTCTTGTACATAATTAGGTGCTTCTCCTTTTTACAAAGTATATATTGGCATCAATCAGGCCATGGGTTCTAGTTAACTCTAAGTTACCCTCACCAGTTTCATTTCTGGTTACAAACCGTGACAATTATTGTACCTATCCCTGTGTTCTCCCACACGCCTGTTGCGATCTGCTCCCATGATCAAGCACTCAGCTTGTGGTATTTCACCTATCACTTGGTCCAGCACTATGTGGAATTCCTCCTTCTCCTCAATCATACAACCAACCTGCACATATATTCACATACAACATTAAATATTCTCTACTCAATGCTATTCTAAATTCCATCAGCTGGTCACTCTTCCTTTGGATGTCCATACCTTATCCTGTAATATTTCTGCTGCGATTATTACTACTCCATTTCTCCTTGCTGCTGAACAGTGATACATTATCTTGTAGCCCTCCCCTGATGGTCATGGATATTAATTCCTTTCATTTTTTCTCTTGTATACAGGCAATATGCACTCCCCTTCTTTTCAACATCTCAGTTATTTCTCTTGATTTTCCAGGCACTGTTCCCGTATTCAGGGAAGCCAAACATAGTCTCACTATGGTCTCATTTCTTTAGCCACATGTGCCCAGAATGTGGTAGCCTTTCCCCATTTTCCACAGGCATCAGGCACAGCGGTTGTGAGTCACTTACAGGGGTGTAAGTGTTGTACTAGCATGGTACTGGTGTACTCCCTGAAGACCAAGGCCCATAGAGCATGTGTGATAGGCACAACGTTTACAAACTGGCTTTCAGGACTGACATTTTTGGTTTGAAATCAGCATCCCTTCTTGTAGGTGGACTGCATGTCACAGCAAATGAGTCCCATCTGCCTGAAGCAATTTTGTTATAAGGCAACAGATGCCTGCCTTTCATGCCCCCACTTTCAGTGAAAAACACCTGCACCATGACAAGGCAAGTGGTAAGAATTTAGCTGTCAGAGGCTATATATTACATTTGCTACATGAAGCATTTTCTAGGCAGCGAGAGCTCATCCTCAAATCCACCACAGCCACGCCAGTTCTATTAGAGTACTTGGATTATATTGCCTCTTCAGAGCCACCTTTGCTTCCCCTACTTTTTCTTCAGGGGCCCCTGTATCATCAGAAAGGAACTGTGGGCTGTCCTGATATCAGGACTTGTACTATTAGAAGAAATTTTGAGTACACATTAGAAATCATGTCTTTCTCAGTAGTTCATTTTTCCCCATTGATTTTTAACAGGCACATATTTAGAGCATCAGACTTTGGTATGCTATCTGAAACACCATGAAGTGAGACATTTTTATTTTTATGTTTACACATTCAGCTTGTGTATCCCTCACAAAGTGAAGGAAGGCATCTGAACACTGGGACACTTTCTCAAACCACTGCAACCAGTGGATATGCCTGTGCTTTCTAATCTTAAATTGAGTTCAGTTTATATTCAAAATAGAACTGATCGAATTCCAATTTTTCTCTTCTCTTTGGGTGGTAGTTAATACCATGCATCACAGTGAGCTTGAATGGGTTCCTCTGTCAGTTTGATCAAACAGGCATATTGGAAGGCAAAGATACCCTCTCCCAAGTAGAAAGAAAGGACCAAATAGAAATAAATGGACTGATAGGAGAAGATGCCTACATTGTGAAATTGATGGTGTATTATATTCCTGTTTGCTTTTCTTTGTTTATAAAAAATTATTTTAAGATTGAAAATAACTTGGTTTGCAAACATATATCCTTATTTGTCTTATTCTTTTCTCTTGATAGTTAAGGTCCTAATCCAGTGACTCTAGGCACTTCTAAACATTTAAAAATACAGCCAAAAAGTACATTATACAACAGATCATGTGTACAAAGTACTTGTCATAGGATGCACAATATTTGTAATGTAGGAAATTTATAACTACTTACGTCAATTGTTTTCTCTTATTTCATTGCAGCAGATGCAATTAATAATGCAGCAGGGTTTGGTTTTAGAGGATATGACAAAAATGGAGCATCACGCTGGGATTTAATATCAAATCTGAGAATCCAGCATATAGAGGTTTGTTCATGGCTCTTTCAAATAAAATTGTCCTCATGTAGAACATTTTAAAGGCATTAAATTGTCTTACACTTTTTCTATTCTCAGGATTGCAAAGGTGTCACAAATCAGAGGTGACAATCAGTGTCTAGGGGAAGGAGTGACAAATCAGATACATTTTGGATATCTTCTGCAAGCCAACTAGCTTGTGGAATTTTTTTGTGATTATGAATACTCTAAATGTAGAGTTACAAATGAAGGAATAAAAGCAGGCTTATAATAGAGCGGTTAAGTAAATTCCTGCTGTCCTTATTCAGCTCATCCCCAAAGAATACTTGGTTTGTGTTTCACACTATTCTGAAATACAGCATGACTCTTTAATGTGGTGTCTTTACGTTTTGCAGAAATAATTAATGTTTTGGTTTTACAGTTTTCAACGAGTTTCAAGATGTTTCTTGATAACTGGAATATTCAAACAGCTCTTTGGCTTAAAAGGTACTGTATTTCTTAAAAGAAAGCTTTTCTGCTTTGAAGTTTCTTTATTACTTATCTTTAAAAATAATCTATGAATACTTGTTGTTAGAAATCCTAAACCAGTGCAGCTGCATAATCGATGATATGCTTTAATTATAGCGTTATCTGCCTCGGGTTGCTGGCCTGTGGAGGACCCTATGAGCTTCTTTAACTACCCAGTCACAGAATTTTCCCTGTATTATGAATGGGAACTGTCTATACCCTCTCCCTTCCTAGAAACTACACTGCAAGCTCTAAACCACATGGGAATGCTGTTGGGAGAGTATGCTGTGTGCACATTGTTTTCTTCAGTTCCCTCATGTAAATGGCAGATTCGTTGTTCCCTGGCTTGGCCAGAAATAAGAGATGGTTTCCAATGGGCTAATGCTTCCCCGCTGTTCCCCCTTGAAATGGTTGTGAGGGTGGATGAATATAGAGCCAAATGAAACATCCCACTTCAGCTAGGTGAATAGAAGGCAGAAAACGGCCATCCTTCTTGGCAATTATGTCGAGGCAGGTCCATTTTCCCCTCAGCAGAAAAACTTTATTAATAGCCGGCAGTCTGGGTAGACCCCATCTTGGAGCCTTACATATGCCTTTACTAAACACTTCGGACTGCAGAAGCTTAATAGCCACAGGTCTAGGAAATAGGATGTTGGTAATCAGAAGAAGCTAATTTATATAAGATTCCTGTTCTATGAAGTAACTTCTAGTTGTGAAGAGGTCTTTCCTAAGTTTTGGCACTATTCAAAAGATGACTAGCATCTTTGAATAGACAACCTGTGTAAAGACAGTAACTACAGTCTTCTGCAACCTGTGGTTGATTCGTATGTATTCTGCTGGATTGGCCTCTTGAATTAGCAGTGCCTTTCCAATGGTATGGTGGAAATATGGAATAAAGCCTGTAGAGTAGATTGATACTCATTCTCAATGCAAGTATTACAATCTTGCTGTGATACCAGATCTAGTGCAGTGATTAGGGAAGGCATACATGCTACTAGGAGCTCTTTGGCTTTGTAGTTGCTCTGTCTAATCAGACTCCTCCCTCCAAGTCCAACACTGCTCATAACAGGGAAAGGGCTCCCAGCAAATGTAAACCTGCTCTTCACATAGTGGAACACACCCGCAACTGCCTCCTCCAGAGAGTAAGGTGTATCCCTCAAATTTTCTCTCCTTACAAGAGGGGTGTGTGTAGGGGTGTACACCTTCCTCCCCAAACATTTGTTCTATCCTTGAAAAGCAGAAATGGTTTTAATAATTTAAATTTTATTGCAGGGAAGATCAAATTATGTCTGCTAATGTAAACACCTATTTGCAAGCCAAAACTCATGTCGTCACAGAATTTATTGTCAGAGAAGTCAGCATGAAGGGGCAGTTGCACACACAGCTCGGGGTCTAGAGACGTACTCCCTACTAGGGCTGGTTGGGAATTTTTCAACAAAACCTTTTTTAATCAGAAAATGCCAGTTTGTCAAACCAAAACTGTTTTCTGCAAAGGGTCGGTTTTAATAAGTTTCCCATTTTGAAAAAAAAAATTGAAATTGTTGAGATGTCCCATTTCTGTGTTTTCCTATTTCTGGAAAAGCTCCAGTTTTGGGGTCCTAATGACTTCATTTCAAAATTAAGTTAATTTATAGTGAAGAAAAAAGGCTTAAAGAAACAAAAGGTCAGTATTGAAACTAAATGTTTTGAAATTATTGCAATGAAACATTTCAATTGATGCAATCAGAATTTGTTCAGATTTTTGGTACATGAACATTTTCATCCCAGTTTGGGATGGGAACTTTTTTTTTTTGAAATCTCAAAAATTCTCATCGGACAGGTAATGCATTTCCCATCCCGCTATAGTAGCTAGCCAGTAGAGTTCTGCCTTTGAGGAGTGGTGTCATGCCATTGTGAAGGAGCATACATGGTAGCACTGAGATCTGGTATCAAAGCTGAGAGTAAAGTTTCAGCATTTTCTGTAAATCATAATATGTTAATGGTTAAGTCCAAGATTCAATAGAACTATGTAACCAAATAGCAGCTGCTATTTAATCTATGGCTTGCTAGGTTTTAAAATGGTTATTGGCACTATTGTTGATCATCTTCCCTCCCTTATACCCTTTGCCTTTAATATGTTTACTTTACTTCTTAGAGTATGCTATGAGCGAGCTTCCTTCAGTCCTACGATCCAGACCTTCATCCTTTCAGCCATTTGGCATGGTGTGTACCCAGGATATTATTTAACATTTTTAACAGGAGTACTAATGACATTAGCAGCACGAGCCGTAAGTACCAACCATGTATTTTAATGAGTAATTAGTTTTGTAAAAGCAAAGTGACTATGCTACAGTGCCCACAGGTGTGTGCATCACAAGGGAAACTCAGACACAATCTGGGCCCAAAAAGTATAATCTATATTTTAGATGTAACAGCAGTGGGAGTGATGAATAGAAGGGAGGGATGGGAGGAAAGACAAGAGAGGAAGGACTGCATTGCTGTTAGTGCTTTTGTAGCACATCTTTCATGTGAAGTTCAAGCTGCACTGACTATCTCGTTCAATATTACTGTGATATGAACAGAGATCGTTAAAGTGATAGTAAAAAGTCATTTACTTGCCAGTGAGGAGGAGGAATCTTTCCTTAGGGTTTGGAGGCCTAAGCTAACAATTTCTGTAGAATGTAATAATAATTTTAAAATAAACTTGTGTTTGGTACTTTTGTAAAGCTATTAAAGTAAAGCAGTGTTCTCCTCAGCCAGCAGACAAACATCTCTAGTACATTTGCTGCTGAGAGTTCTGCCAAGCAACAGCAGAGTGACGTTAATAAGATTTTGGTCAGTTTTACTGCTGCTATTCAGAACCCTGTGGATCCAGAAAAATAAACCCAGAAACTAAAGAGTAAACCTGTCAAGAAATTGGTCAGTGTCACAGTGCTGCTTGGGAAAGTAGGTATTAGAGTTAATCAAGGAGGAAGATGACCCCAAAAATGGAGGCTGAGCAGGGAGGGATACAGTAACAGAGACCTCTTTGCCATCAGAGCAGGCGGGAGACTGTGAAGGGGAGAGAGAGAGATGGAACAGAAGATTCTTTGCACCTTCCAACTGCTGGTGGGAGCTGGAGCTTCAGTTGATCAGACTCCTCCTACTAATAAAACATATAATACTTTCCTCCATATATCTCAAAGCATTTTACAAACATGGGTTAGCATTATTGTCCCATTTTACAGCTGTGACCCCTTTCCTAACAACAGCCTCTGGAGCCGCAGTATATAGACATAAATTCCCTTCCCCTTTCCTGCCACTAGAGGGGTGGATCTTCACACTTTTCAGCCAGGCTGATACAAAAGCTAGAGCCCCAGGCAAGGCCCATGAACAGTTCCCTGGCACAAATCGCAACACTCCACTCTCCGGTGGAGCACCCCTCACTGTCATATTTCATCTCTCTCACGGGTATGTTTAGCTCTCTAGTTTTCAGAACTTGGGTTTGTGTGCAAGTATTTTAGTAGTACTGACTATCCAAAACAGGTTGAGGTGTTTTATCATGTCAGTTCTTCACAGACTTAACAAGGGACAGTAAATATCAGATTCTGTGTGATCACCACCTTCCTCTCAATTCCTTATTAATGAGATTTACTGATTAAAATCTAATCCTTTCAAGTGTAAATAACCTAGATTTCTATTCAGCTAATTCTGTAGAATTTGGATGATAAATCTTAACTGGGCTGATTTTTTAAACTGCATATGCAATTGTACCAATTTACTTCAATTTACTACAGATTGGCACAAATGGCCATGTAGATGCATAACTGACCATTTCCTTGAACAACTAAAGCAGAAGGATGGCCCAGTGGATAGGATGCTAATTTAGGATTTGGAGAGACCTGGGTTTAATTCCCTGCTCTACCACAAACTTCCTGTGTGACGTTGGTCAAGTCACTTAGCCTCTGTGTGCCTCCATTCCCTTCTGTAAAATGGAATAATAGCACTTCCTGCCTCACAGTGGGGTTGTGAGGATAAAAACTTAAGATTGTGAGGCACTCAGGTATTATGTTGATGGGAGCCATATAAGTAACTTGGTTACTTGAATTTTTCACATGCAGTTGCAGTTGTGCATACAAATTAAAGGTACAATTGTTTATGTATAATATATACTTTTTTTTAAAAAAAGCCCTTATTTTTTATTGCATCATTAAAACATGGCATCTTTGGAGAGTGGGAGAGGAAGTGGACCATATCTTCCTGTTCTACACAGGCTCCACACTCCAGGACAATTCTGTGATGGGTGCGATGTTAGGAGGAAACATGCTGAGGCATTTCATTGAACAAGATATGACAATCATGCTAATCATATGTAGTAATTATATAGCACTTTTTCATCTTCAACAATCTTCATAATCCTGTGAGATAGGAAAGCCTTAATCTCATTTCAGTATTGACTGAAACAGAGCGGCATGACTTTTCGAAGACCATGGAAGAAATGTATATAATCCCAAGATTTGGGTTTAGGAGTTCTTTTGAGTCATGTGCACAGGACATTATGCCTACGGCCAGATTATCCATTATGATGTGACACTGTTGCACTGCTCAGTGGCACAAAGGGGCAGGATTCTGGTGATAAGTAATACCCCTTGTGAAGGGAAACTCTTTTGGTGGAAATTCACTTGGAGGCAGCCTCCTGTCTCAGCCTCCAACCAAGGGTAAGAGGTGTGACAGGGGAGTGGGGTAGGATGGAATGAAAGTACACTGATCTTCCACTCTTGTGAGGTCCTTAAGGGACTATAACTGACCCTGCAGCTGGGCCAACTCAGCTGTAATGAGCTCTCATGCTCTCTGCCATAGGCGCCAACTCCATGGGTGCTCCAGGGCTGGAGCACACACAGGAAAAAATTAGCAGGTGCTTAGCACCTAACGGCAGCTAGCTTCCCTCCTCCCCCCCCCCCCAGCACCTCCCACCTGCCGGCGGCCCCACTGATCAACTCCTCCCCCTCCCTCCCAGCAGCTGTGATCAGCTGTTTCAAGGCGTGCAAGAGGCACTGAGCGGGAAGGGGAAGAGAGGGGATGGGGCGCACTCAGGGGAGGGGGCAGAACTGGGTGGGAAAAGGCAGGATGGAAAGAGGCAGGGTGGGGTGGGGCCTTGGGGGAGGGGGCGGAACTGGGTGGGAAGAGGCAGGGCGGAGGTGGGGGCTTGGGGGAAGGGGTGGAGTGGGTGTGAGGCCTGGGGCTGAGCAGGAGATGAGCACCCCCGGGCAAAGGAAAAAGCCGGCGCCTGTGCCATGCACCCCTCCCTTCCTCCCTCCTTCAAGGGATGTCTCTGTCATTAAGAAGCAGCTCTTTGGCCAATGAAAGAATGATCATTTAAAATATACTTTGTGTGCTTTTTCTCTCTCTTTGTGCATTTAGACCTTAGTATGTGTTACAATTGCCATACTAGTATGCTGCAGGTACAATTTATAACCACACACTTTTTTACGGGAATTGTAACTGAAATATGAATTTTTAACCTTAGCTTAAAATGACACTCAAGATCTCAGGCTGCAAAGTAATTTACAAATTCACAAGAGTATGTTTTGTTGCAGCTGTTTTTTGAGATATGACAGGGAAGCAAATAAGGCCACTTCATACCTGCATAAGGCTACCTTTCTAAAAAGTTAAATTTTTGCTTTTGCCTAGCGCTTTCAAAATTATTTTTTTAAAAACACTGTAAAATGGCAGAGTGATTAACATTTGACAATTGAATCAAATTTTTTGATTTGTAAAACTCTGCTCCATTTATTTTTATGGGTGTTGGATCAGGCCCACATTGAACAATAAAATAAAAAACAAAAAACAAAACAAAAAAACCACACACACAGAGAAATAATTTTGACCCCAAAAGAACTTGTCCCTAACCACAGAAAACTCCACTTAATCAGGTCATTCCTCAAGCAAAAGCCTGAGTAAGTAGATAGTCCTTATCTCATACCTTGAAAGTACAAAATAAACAGGCTATGTTGGACCAGTGGAGGATGTGGCTTTCCGTGGAGGATACTCCAGTGAGAGAGCTTAGCCTAAGAGGTCAAATCTAGTATGTATAACAGAAGGATCCTCACTGATCTCAGCTCTTTAGATGGAGCATAAAGACAGAGGTGATCCTAGGGAAAACCAGGTCACTAAGCAGTGTAGGAATTTATAGATAATGCCTTGAGTCTCAGCCAGAAACAAGTTGGTAGCTAGTGTAGGTGTAATTTGTTGTACTCAAGAAGCACCACTAAGCAAGCCAGCTCTACCAAAATTTCTGAGTAGTTTTTAAGGTTAGCTCCCAAGTTGAATACAAAAAAAAAGTCACAAAGGCATGGATAATTCTGGCATGGACACCAGTACGGAAGGACCACGACCTCCTAGACAGACTCAACTGGAATTGAAAGAACTCTTGACAACTGCTGCTGTCTGAGAATTCAAGATTAGTCAGAAGTCCAAAAGGAGTCTTCTAGATTGTAACCCTTGTACAAAGCACAAACTTATCTTCTTCCTTAAGACACTCCACCATCTAGCCATGCCTTAATAAAAAATCAGATTTGAAATTCTGTTTTCAATCCCACCTTCATTCCACCAACGGTACCAGGATCGCAGAGCTTCTCAAGCATGATTCTGTCAGTTACTTCCAAGGTTCACTGAGTCAGGAACACATAATTATGCTCCTCCATCAGCAGCCTTTCATAACGATACCAGAATCTGCATGGACACTTGATCTTGTCCTTCACAGGGCAGACAGTCTCTTAAGAAATCAGCACAAAAACTGACTGTACCTAGATTCAAAGCCAGTTTGAAAGGGGTCTGTAAGAAGGCTGCCGATGATAGAAGAACTGCTTTATCACCACCACCCCTCCAAAAAACCACAAACATACAAAATCTGACGGTACAGGTCGGTAACTGGCAAAATGATCTAAGTGAAGACAAAGGACAAACAACTATTCATTAGAGGGAAGCGGGCATCTTGCTCTTCCATAAGAAAGTGTTAACAGTATTTGTCAATAATAATCCTAACCCTTCCACTCTGCATGTGTTTAATAACCATGAGGGGCATGACTGCATATTGCTTATTGTAGGTCACTGATCCTCAGTAGGTAAAAACAGTCAATACTCAACCATATGGAGAAAAGGAGTACTTGTGGCACCTTAGAGACTAACAAATTTATTAGATCATAAGCTTTCGTGAGCTACAGCTCACTTCATTGAATGCATACAGTGGAAAATATAGTGGGGAGATTTTACATACACAGAGAACATGAAACAATGGGTGTTACCATACAGACTGTAACAAGAGTGATCAAGAAAGGTGAGCTATTACCAGCAGGAGAGCGGGGGTGGGGGGGGGACCTTTTGTAATGATAATCAAGGTGGGCCATTTCCAGCACTTTACAAGAACAGTACAAGGGGAAATAGTTTTACTTTGTGTAATGACACATCCACTCCCAGTCTTTATTCAAGCCTAAGTTAATTGTATCCAGTTTGCAAATTAATTCCAATTCAGCAGTCTCTCCTTGGAGTCTGTTTTTGAAGTTTTTTTTGTTGAAGTATTGCCACTTTTAGGTCTGTAATCGAGTGACCAAAGAGATTGAAGTGTTCTCCGACTGGTTTTTGAATGTTAATTCTTGACGTCTGATTTGTGTCCATTTATTCTTTTACGTAGAGACTGTCCAGTTTGGCCAATGTACATGGCAGAGGGGCATTGCTGGCACATGATGGCATATATCACATTGGTAGATGTGCAGGTGAATGAGCCTCTGATGGTGTGGCTGATGTGATTAGGCCCTATGGTGGTGTCCCCTGAATAGATATGTGGAGACAGTTGGCAATGGGCTTTGTTGCAAGGATAGGTTCCTGGGTTAGTGGTTCTGTTGTGTGGTGTGTGGTTGCTGGTGAGCATTTGCTTCAGGTTGGGGGGATGTCTGTAAGCAAGGACTGGCCTGTCTCCCAAGATCTGTGAGAGTGATGGATCATCCAGTGATTGTTTCATCCAGCCACAAGTCAACCATTTTCCGGACAATACTGTCCAAATACTGATAGAATTTATCCCCAAATAGGTAGAAAAATCTCCTAAAATACGTAAAAGTCTTTCCCAATTAGAGAGATAAGGTAGGTGAGGTAATATCTTTTATTGGACCAGCTTCAGCTTTCCAATTTACCCAGAGCTCTTCTACAGGTCTGGGCTAATATGAGGCAGCCAGATTGTTCTAAGTGGTGAGCAGCCTGATTAGTTTTGTTAACTGTGACTTTGTGGACATTACAGGAAGAAATAATTTTTCTGCCCTTTCCCATAGCTCTGGCTCAAGACTTCAAAAATGCTCCATCTTCCATTCTCTCAACATGCTGTGCAATTTCTGGCCCTACAGACTTCTACTTTTAGCCCAAAAAATGAGAACCCAAATATATCCTTCCACCTATGTGTTGAACTAGAAACCTCCTGAATCAGTCCCCATTGCTGTCAGCTTAACCTTGTGGCCCTGAGTAAACTTATGAGAGTCATCCAGTGCTGACAAGGTCTTGGAATCAAAAAGTTTTTAATATGACTAATTTTTTTCATAGTACTTATTGCATATTTCTTTAAATGTGATAAATTTATACTATGAATTAATATAGTGTTTAAATATTTAACAGTGGCTGTTACAATCTGTAGCCTGTAGGGCAAACTTGCCTATTATTCCCTGACTTGCCCTCATTATATTTAGCTGCTTTCATTATATTCAGTTGTAATGCAAGAAACCTACAGGTCTGTATCCTGTAAAACATTAGTTTAAGCATGAATTAGCATAAGGGTGGTTAAATATCCCATAACCCTTGGCTTAGATAAATGGCTTAACGGTTATGTAATTGTGCCGACTCACCACCATGGCGCCTCCTGCTGGTCGTTCTGGGAATTAGCTCAGACTCACCACCTTCACTTCTGCACTGGACTCGCATCGCCTCAAGGATCACGCCATCCTCTTCAGGACACAGCCCTTCCACCATGCCCCATTCCATTCTCCCCTCTCCCCCCATTCCGGGGGAACAACTGCCCTCTGTCCAGCCACTCGCCTCCGTGGCTGACCACAGCCCAAGGTTCTAGCCACTTGCCTCAGGCGCAAACTGCAGCCTTTCACTGGCCACTCCCTTCAGTGGCAAGTGGGGGCAATGGAGCGGGGAAGGAGACCTGGGCACTCCCACTACTCTAGGTCCCAACCCAGAGACCCTCTAGGCAGCAGCCACGTGCTGCGTCTCCTTCAGCCCCCGCCGTCCGTTTCCCTGGGCCACTTCCCCATAGCCCTATCTGGGCTTTAGTCTTTCAGCCAGTCAGGCTGGAGCTCCCTCTCGCTCCCCTGACCTGACCCGACCCGACCCGACCCGACCCAGCCCAGCCCAGCCCAGCCCAGCCCAGCCCAGCCCAGCCCAGCATTGCTCTGTCCAGGGTGCTGGTGGTTCCCTTAGCCCTTCAGGGACCCAGTCCTTTCTCCCTGGGCTTCCAAGAGGGAACTGCCCCCTCTGCCCTACAGCTCTCTTTATATATGGGCCTGCTCTGCCCTAATTGGCTGCTCATTGCAGCCCCTCTCTGATTGGCTGTCTGCTGCACAGCCTCCTCAGGGCTGCTTTTAACCCTTTCTCCACCAGTGTGGGGCAGACGCCCCATCACAGGTTACCTTTACCTTTTGGGAAGTTAGGAGAGCTTGCTCAATGGTAGGAGTTACAATGTACCAGTAGATGCTACCATAAAGAACATGGAAGTAATAACCACAAATCTGCTTAAGCAAGGGATGATGTGTATGATAATGAGCTAAGATGGCAGTTACACGTATCAATATGTTAACCTACAGAGTAAGTACACCTCAATATTATGTGGGTGAAAAGGCTAAATTTAGGTATGGAAGACTGAGCGTGAGCAGATGATGTTCAAGCCTTATAACAGGGCAGCAACCGTGTGGTCTGGAGCTTGTTCTTTTCTGGGCTTCTTCCATCCCTGTCTACTTTCCACTACTTGATCCTTCAATTCATTGAGGAACTTGGACCATCAGACACTATGGCATACCAGAGTCAGGGCTGACCCCTTTGTCTCTTACCACCAAGTCCTCAAGGAAGGGTTTGAGTATGCAATTCTAAAGAGCTTATGCAAAGAATGCTACCACAGATAACCC